>NW_027472694.1:0-433708 GCF_030347505.1 Rhynchophorus ferrugineus
GCAACCGGCAATGTAATTAGCATGCCGAGTATTACTTGGAATGTGAATTGGAACGAAATCGCCAATAGAGAAGACCATTTTACAATTTGGGCCCAAGTTAGAAGCAGAGCCTAAGGTGTAAATTATCGATAGTCCATATCTCGGAAACTATAAGAGATAATGCAATTTGGCAACCGGCAATGTAATTAGCATGCCGAATATTACTTGGAATGTGAATTGGAACGAAATCGCCAATAGAGAAGACCATTTTACAATTTGGGCCCAAGTTAGAAGCAGAGCCTAAGGTGTAAATTATCGATAGTCCATATCTCGGAAACTATAAGAGATAATGCAATTTGGCAACAGGCAATGTAATTAGCATGCCGAATATTACTTGGAATGTGAATTGGAACGAAATCGCCAATAGAGAAGACCATTTTACAATTTGGGCCCAAGTTAGAAGCAGAGCCTAAGGTGTAAATTATCGATAGTCCATATCTCGGAAACTATAAGAGATAATGCAATTTGGCAACCGGCAATGTAATTAGCATGCCGAATATTACTTGGAATGTGAATTGGAACGAAATCGCCAATAGATAAGACCATTTTACAATTTGGGCCCAAGTTAGAAGCAGAGCCTAAGGTGTAAATTATCGATAGTCCATATCTCGGAAACTATAAGAGATAATGCAACTTGGCAACCGGCAATGTAATTAGCATACCGAATATTACTTGGAATGTGAATTGGAACGAAATCGCCAATAGAGAAGACCATTTTACAATTTGGGCCCAAGTTAGAAGCAGAGCCTAAGGTGTAAATTATCGATAGTCCATATCTCGGAAACTATAAGAGATAATGCAATTTGGCAACCGGCAATGTAATTAGCATGCCGAATATTACTTGGAATGTGAATTGGAACGAAAACGCCAATAGATAAGACCATTTTACAATTTGGGCCCAAGTTAGAAGCAGAGGCTAAGGTGTAAATAATCGATAGTCCATATCTCGGAAACTATAAGAGATAATGCAATTTGGCAACCGGCAATGTAATTAGCATGCCGAATATTACTTGGAATGTGAATTGGAACGAATTCGCCAATAGATAAGACCATTTTACAATTTGGGCCCAAGTTAAAAGCAGAGCCTAAGGTGTAAATTATTGAAAGTCCATATCTCGGAAACTATAAGAGATAATGCAATTTCGCAACCGGCAATGTAATTAGCATGCCGATATTACTTGGAGTGTGAATTGGAACGAAATCGCCAATAGATAAGACCATTTTACAATTTGGGCCCAAGTTAGAAGCAGAGGCTAAGGTGTAAATTATCGATAGTCCATATCTCGGAAACTATAAGAGATAATGCTATTTGGCAACCGGCAATGTAATTAGCATGCCGAATATTACTTGAAATGTGAATTGGAACGAAATCGCCAATAGATAAGACCCTTTTACAATTTGGGCCCAAGTTAGAAGCAGAGCCTAAGGTGTAAATTATCGATAGTCCATATCTCGGAAACTATAAGAGATAATGCAATTTGGCAACCGGCAATGTAATTAGCATGCCGAGTATTACTTGGAATGTGAATTGGAACGAAATCGCCAATAGATAAGACCATATTACAATTTGGGCCCAAGTTAGAAGCAGAGCCTAAGGTGTAAATTATCGATAGTCCATATCTCGGAAACTATAAGAGATAATGCAATTTGGCACCGGCAATGTAATTAGCATGCCGAATATTACTTGGAATGTGAATTTGAACGAAATCGCCAATAGATAAGACCATTTTACAATTTGGGCCCAAGTTAGAAGCAGAGCCTAAGGTGTAAATTATCGATAGTCCATATCTCGGAAACTATAAGAGATAATGCAATTTGGCAACCGGCAATGTAATTAGCATGCCGAATATTACTTGGATTGTGAATTGGAACGAAATCGCCAATAGATAAGACCATTTTACAATTTGGGCCCAAGTTAGAAGCAGAGCCTAAGGTGTAAATTATTGATAGTCCATATCTCGGAAACTATAAGAGATAATGCAATTTCGCAACCGGCAATGTAATTAGCATGCCGAATATCACTTGGAATGTGAATTGGGACGAAATCGCCAATAGATAAGACCATTTTACAATTTGGGCCCAAGTTAGAAGCAGAGCCTAAGGTGTAAATTATTGATAGTCCATATCTCGGAAACTATAAGAGATAATGCAATTTCGCAACCGGCAATGTAATTAGCATGCCGAATATTACTTGGAATGTGAATTGGAACGAAATCGCCAATAGATAAGACCATTTTACAATTTGGGCCCAAGTTAGAAGCAGAGCCTAAGGTGTAAATTATTGATAGTCCATATCTCGGAAACTATAAGAGATAATGCAATTTCGCAACCGGCAGTGTAATTAGCATGCCGAATATCACTTGGAATGTGAATTGGGACGAAATCGCCAATAGATAAGACCATTTTACAATTTGGGCCCAAGTTAGAAGCAGAGCCTAAGGTGTAAATTATCGATAGTCCATATCTCGGAAACTATAAGAGATAATGCAATTTGGCAACCGGCAATGTAATTAGCATGCCGAATATTACTTGGAATGTGAATTGGAACGAAATCGCCAATAGATAAGACCATTTTACAATTTGGGCCCAAGTTAGAAGCAGAGCCTAAGGTGTAAATTATCGATAGTCCATATCTCGGAAACTATAAGAGATAATGCAATTTGGCAACCGGCAATGTAATTAGCATGCCGAATAATACTTGGAATGTGAATTGGAACGAAATCGCCAATAGATAAGACCATTTTACAATTTGGGCCCAAGTTAGAAGCAGAGCCTAAGGTGTAAATTATTGATAGTCCATATCTCGGAAACTATAAGAGATAATGCAATTTCGCAACCGGCAATGTAATTAGCATGCCGAATATTACTTGGAGTGTGAATTGGAACGAAATCGCCAATAGATAAGACCATTTTACAATTTGGGCCCAAGTTAGAAGCAGAGCCTAAGGTGTAAATTATCGATAGTCCATATCTCGGAAACTATAAGAGATAATGCAATTTGGCAACCGGCAATGTAATTAGCATGCCGAATATTACTTGGAATGTGAATTGGAACGAAATCGCCAATAGATAAGACCATTTTACAATTTGGGCCCAAGTTAGAAGAAGAGCCAAAGGTGTAAAATATCGATAGTCCATATCTCGGAAACTATAAGAGATAATGCAATTTGGCAACCGGCAATGTAATTAGCATGCCGAGTATTACTTGGAATGTGAATTGGAACGAAATCGCCAATAGATAAGACCATATTACAATTTGGGCCCAAGTTAGAAGCAGAGCCTAAGGTGTAAATTATCGATAGTCCATATCTCGGAAACTATAAGAGATAATGCAATTTGGCAACCGGCAATGTAATTAGCATGCCGAATATTACTTGGAATGTGAATTGGAACGAAATCGCCAATAGATAAGACCATTTTACAATTTGGGCCCAAGTTAGAAGCAGAGCCTAAGGTGTAAATTATTGATAGTCCATATCTCGGAAACTATAAGAGATAATGCAATTTCGCAATCGGCAATGTAATTAGCATGCCGAATATCACTTGGAATGTGAATTGGGACGAAATCGCCAATAGATAAGACCATTTTACAATTTGGGCCCAAGTTAGAAGCAGAGCCTAAGGTGTAAATTATCGATAGTCCATATCTCGGAAACTATAAGAGATAATGCAATTTGGCAACCGGCAATGTAATTAGCATGCCGAATATTACTTGGAATGTGAATTGGAACGAAATCGCCAATAGATAAGACCATTTTACAATTTGGGCCCAAGTTAAGCCTAAGGTGTAAATTATCGATAGTCCATATCTCGGAAACTATAAGAGATAATGCAATTTGGCAACCGGCAATGTAATTAGCATGCCGAATATTACTTGGAATGTGAATTGGATCGAAATCGCCAATAGATAAGACCATTTTACAATTTGGGCCAAGTTAGAAGCAGAGCCTAAGGTGTAAATTATCGATAGTCCATATCTCGGAAACTATAAGAGATAATGCAATTTGGCAACCGGCAATGTAATTAGCATGCCGAATATTACTTGGAGTGTGAATTGGAACGAAATCGCCAATAGATAAGACCATTTTACAATTTGGGCCCAAGTTAGAAGCAGAGGCTAAGGTGTAAATTATCGATAGTCCATATCTCGGAAACTATAAGAGATAATGCTATTTGGCAACCGGCAATGTAATTAGCATGCCGAATATTACTTGAAATGTGAATTGGAACGAAATCGCCAATAGATAAGACCCTTTTACAATTTGGGCCCAAGTTAGAAGCAGAGCCTAAGGTGTAAATTATCGATAGTCCATATCTCGGAAACTATAAGAGATAATGCAATTTGGCAACCGGCAATGTAATTAGCATGCCGAGTATTACTTGGAATGTGAATTGGAACGAAATCGCCAATAGATAAGACCATATTACAATTTGGGCCCAAGTTAGAAGCAGAGCCTAAGGTGTAAATTATCGATAGTCCATATCTCGGAAACTATAAGAGATAATGCAATTTGGCAACCGGCAATGTAATTAGCATGCCGAATATTACTTGGAATGTGAATTTGAACGAAATCGCCAATAGATAAGACCATTTTACAATTTGGGCCCAAGTTAGAAGCAGAGCCTAAGGTGTAAATTATCGATAGTCCATATCTCGGAAACTATAAGAGATAATGCAATTTGGCAACCGGCAATGTAATTAGCATGCCGAATATTACTTGGATTGTGAATTGGAACGAAATCGCCAATAGATAAGACCATTTTACAATTTGGGCCCAAGTTAGAAGCAGAGCCTAAGGTGTAAATTATTGATAGTCCATATCTCGGAAACTATAAGAGATAATGCAATTTCGCAACCGGCAATGTAATTAGCATGCCGAATATCACTTGGAATGTGAATTGGGACGAAATCGCCAATAGATAAGACCATTTTACAATTTGGGCCCAAGTTAGAAGCAGAGCCTAAGGTGTAAATTATTGATAGTCCATATCTCGGAAACTATAAGAGATAATGCAATTTCGCAACCGGCAATGTAATTAGCATGCCGAATATTACTTGGAATGTGAATTGGAACGAAATCGCCAATAGATAAGACCATTTTACAATTTGGGCCCAAGTTAGAAGCAGAGCCTAAGGTGTAAATTATTGATAGTCCATATCTCGGAAACTATAAGAGATAATGCAATTTCGCAACCGGCAGTGTAATTAGCATGCCGAATATCACTTGGAATGTGAATTGGGACGAAATCGCCAATAGATAAGACCATTTTACAATTTGGGCCCAAGTTAGAAGCAGAGCCTAAGGTGTAAATTATCGATAGTCCATATCTCGGAAACTATAAGAGATAATGCAATTTGGCAACCGGCAATGTAATTAGCATGCCGAATATTACTTGGAATGTGAATTGGAACGAAATCGCCAATAGATAAGACCATTTTACAATTTGGGCCCAAGTTAGAAGCAGAGCCTAAGGTGTAAATTATCGATAGTCCATATCTCGGAAACTATAAGAGATAATGCAATTTGGCAACCGGCAATGTAATTAGCATGCCGAATAATACTTGGAATGTGAATTGGAACGAAATCGCCAATAGATAAGACCATTTTACAATTTGGGCCCAAGTTAGAAGCAGAGCCTAAGGTGTAAATTATTGATAGTCCATATCTCGGAAACTATAAGAGATAATGCAATTTCGCAACCGGCAATGTAATTAGCATGCCGAATATTACTTGGAGTGTGAATTGGAACGAAATCGCCAATAGATAAGACCATTTTACAATTTGGGCCCAAGTTAGAAGCAGAGCCTAAGGTGTAAATTATCGATAGTCCATATCTCGGAAACTATAAGAGATAATGCAATTTGGCAACCGGCAATGTAATTAGCATGCCGAATATTACTTGGAATGTGAATTGGAACGAAATCGCCAATAGATAAGACCATTTTACAATTTGGGCCCAAGTTAGAAGAAGAGCCAAAGGTGTAAATTATCGATAGTCCATATCTCGGAAACTATAAGAGATAATGCAATTTGGCAACCGGCAATGTAATTAGCATGCCGAGTATTACTTGGAATGTGAATTGGAACGAAATCGCCAATAGATAAGACCATATTACAATTTGGGCCCAAGTTAGAAGCAGAGCCTAAGGTGTAAATTATCGATAGTCCATATCTCGGAAACTATAAGAGATAATGCAATTTGGCAACCGGCAATGTAATTAGCATGCCGAATATTACTTGGAATGTGAATTGGAACGAAATCGCCAATAGATAAGACCATTTTACAATTTGGGCCCAAGTTAGAAGCAGAGCCTAAGGTGTAAATTATTGATAGTCCATATCTCGGAAACTATAAGAGATAATGCAATTTCGCAATCGGCAATGTAATTAGCATGCCGAATATCACTTGGAATGTGAATTGGGACGAAATCGCCAATAGATAAGACCATTTTACAATTTGGGCCCAAGTTAGAAGCAGAGCCTAAGGTGTAAATTATCGATAGTCCATATCTCGGAAACTATAAGAGATAATGCAATTTGGCAACCGGCAATGTAATTAGCATGCCGAATATTACTTGGAATGTGAATTGGAACGAAATCGCCAATAGATAAGACCATTTTACAATTTGGGCCCAAGTTAAGCCTAAGGTGTAAATTATCGATAGTCCATATCTCGGAAACTATAAGAGATAATGCAATTTGGCAACCGGCAATGTAATTAGCATGCCGAATATTACTTGGAATGTGAATTGGATCGAAATCGCCAATAGATAAGACCATTTTACAATTTGGGCCCAAGTTAGAAGCAGAGCCTAAGGTGTAAATTATCGATAGTCCATATCTCGGAAACTATAAGAGATAATGCAATTTGGCAACCGGCAATGTAATTAGCATGCCGAATATTACTTGGAATGTGAATTGGAACGAAATCGCCAATAGATAAGACCATTTTACAATTTGGGCCCAAATTAGAAGCAGAGCCTATGGTGTAAATTATCGATAGTCCATATCTCGGAAACTATAAGAGATAATGCAATTTGGCAACCGGCAATGTAATTAGCATGCCGAATATTACTTGGAATGTGAATTGGAACGAAATCGCCAATAGAGAAGACCATTTTACAATTTGGGCCCAAGTTAGAAGCAGAGCCTAAGGTGTAAATTATCGATAGTCCATATCTCGGAAACTATAAGAGATAATGCAATTTGGCAACCGGCAATGCAATTAGCATGCCGAATATTACTTGGAATGTGAATTGGAACGAAATCGCCAATAGATAAGACCATTTTACAATTTGGGCCCAAGTTAGAAGCAGAGCCTAAGGTGTAAATAATCGATAGTCCATATCTCGGAAACTATAAGAGATAATGCAATTTGGCAACCGGCAATGTAATTAGCATGCCGAATATTACTTGGAATGTGAATTGGAACGAAATCGCCAATAGAGAAGACCATTTTACAATTTGGGCCCAAGTTAGAAGCAGAGCCTAAGGTGTAAATTATCGATAGTCCATATCTCGGAAACTATAAGAGATAATGCAATTTGGCAACCGGCAATGTAATTAGCATGCCGAATATTACTTGGAATGTGAATTGGAACGAAAACGCCAATAGATAAGACCATTTTACAATTTGGGCCCAAGTTAGAAGCAGAGGCTAAGGTGTAAATTATCGATAGTCCATATCTCGGAAACTATAAGAGATAATGCAATTTGGCAACCGGCAATGTAATTAGCATGCCGAATATTACTTGGAATGTGAATTGGAACGAAATCGCCAATAGATAAGACCATTTTACAATTTGGGCCCAAGTTAGAAGCAGAGCCTAAGGTGTAAATTATTGATAGTCCATATCTCGGAAACTATAAGAGATAATGCAATTTCGCAACCGGCAATGTAATTAGCATGCCGAATATTACTTGGAGTGTGAACTGGAACGAAATCGCCAATAGATAAGACCATTTTACAATTTGGGCCCAAGTTAGAAGCAGAGCCTAAGGTGTAAATTATCGATAGTCCATATCTCGGAAACTATAAGAGATAATGCTATTTGGCAACCGGCAATGTAATTAGCATGCCGAATATTACTTGGAATGTGAATTGGAACGAAATCGCCAATAGATAAGACCATTTTACAATTTGGGCCCAAGTTAGAAGCAGAGTCTAAGGTGTAAATTATCGATAGTCCATATCTCGGAAACTATAAGAGATAATGCAATTTGGCAACCGGCAATGTAATTAGCATGCCGAGTATTACTTGGAATGTGAATTGGAACGAAATCGCCAATAGAGAAGACCATTTTACAATTTGGGCCCAAGTTAGAAGCAGAGCCTAAGGTGTAAATTATCGATAGTCCATATCTCGGAAACTATAAGAGATAATGCAATTTGGCAACCGGCAATGTAATTAGCATGCCGAATATTACTTGGAATGTGAATTGGAACGAAATCGCCAATAGAGAAGACCATTTTACAATTTGGGCCCAAGTTAGAAGCAGAGCCTAAGGTGTAAATTATCGATAGTCCATATCTCGGAAACTATAAGAGATAATGCAATTTGGCAACAGGCAATGTAATTAGCATGCCGAATATTACTTGGAATGTGAATTGGAACGAAATCGCCAATAGAGAAGACCATTTTACAATTTGGGCCCAAGTTAGAAGCAGAGCCTAAGGTGTAAATTATCGATAGTCCATATCTCGGAAACTATAAGAGATAATGCAATTTGGCAACCGGCAATGTAATTAGCATGCCGAATATTACTTGGAATGTGAATTGGAACGAAATCGCCAATAGATAAGACCATTTTACAATTTGGGCCCAAGTTAGAAGCAGAGCCTAAGGTGTAAATTATCGATAGTCCATATCTCGGAAACTATAAGAGATAATGCAACTTGGCAACCGGCAATGTAATTAGCATACCGAATATTACTTGGAATGTGAATTGGAACGAAATCGCCAATAGAGAAGACCATTTTACAATTTGGGCCCAAGTTAGAAGCAGAGCCTAAGGTGTAAATTATCGATAGTCCATATCTCGGAAACTATAAGAGATAATGCAATTTGGCAACCGGCAATGTAATTAGCATGCCGAATATTACTTGGAATGTGAATTGGAACGAAAACGCCAATAGATAAGACCATTTTACAATTTGGGCCCAAGTTAGAAGCAGAGGCTAAGGTGTAAATAATCGATAGTCCATATCTCGGAAACTATAAGAGATAATGCAATTTGGCAACCGGCAATGTAATTAGCATGCCGAATATTACTTGGAATGTGAATTGGAACGAATTCGCCAATAGATAAGACCATTTTACAATTTGGGCCCAAGTTAAAAGCAGAGCCTAAGGTGTAAATTATTGAAAGTCCATATCTCGGAAACTATAAGAGATAATGCAATTTCGCAACCGGCAATGTAATTAGCATGCCGAATATTACTTGGAGTGTGAATTGGAACGAAATCGCCAATAGATAAGACCATTTTACAATTTGGGCCCAAGTTAGAAGCAGAGGCTAAGGTGTAAATTATCGATAGTCCATATCTCGGAAACTATAAGAGATAATGCTATTTGGCAACCGGCAATGTAATTAGCATGCCGAATATTACTTGAAATGTGAATTGGAACGAAATCGCCAATAGATAAGACCCTTTTACAATTTGGGCCCAAGTTAGAAGCAGAGCCTAAGGTGTAAATTATCGATAGTCCATATCTCGGAAACTATAAGAGATAATGCAATTTGGCAACCGGCAATGTAATTAGCATGCCGAGTATTACTTGGAATGTGAATTGGAACGAAATCGCCAATAGATAAGACCATATTACAATTTGGGCCCAAGTTAGAAGCAGAGCCTAAGGTGTAAATTATCGATAGTCCATATCTCGGAAACTATAAGAGATAATGCAATTTGGCAACCGGCAATGTAATTAGCATGCCGAATATTACTTGGAATGTGAATTTGAACGAAATCGCCAATAGATAAGACCATTTTACAATTTGGGCCCAAGTTAGAAGCAGAGCCTAAGGTGTAAATTATCGATAGTCCATATCTCGGAAACTATAAGAGATAATGCAATTTGGCAACCGGCAATGTAATTAGCATGCCGAATATTACTTGGATTGTGAATTGGAACGAAATCGCCAATAGATAAGACCATTTTACAATTTGGGCCCAAGTTAGAAGCAGAGCCTAAGGTGTAAATTATTGATAGTCCATATCTCGGAAACTATAAGAGATAATGCAATTTCGCAACCGGCAATGTAATTAGCATGCCGAATATCACTTGGAATGTGAATTGGGACGAAATCGCCAATAGATAAGACCATTTTACAATTTGGGCCCAAGTTAGAAGCAGAGCCTAAGGTGTAAATTATTGATAGTCCATATCTCGGAAACTATAAGAGATAATGCAATTTCGCAACCGGCAATGTAATTAGCATGCCGAATATTACTTGGAATGTGAATTGGAACGAAATCGCCAATAGATAAGACCATTTTACAATTTGGGCCCAAGTTAGAAGCAGAGCCTAAGGTGTAAATTATTGATAGTCCATATCTCGGAAACTATAAGAGATAATGCAATTTCGCAACCGGCAGTGTAATTAGCATGCCGAATATCACTTGGAATGTGAATTGGGACGAAATCGCCAATAGATAAGACCATTTTACAATTTGGGCCCAAGTTAGAAGCAGAGCCTAAGGTGTAAATTATCGATAGTCCATATCTCGGAAACTATAAGAGATAATGCAATTTGGCAACCGGCAATGTAATTAGCATGCCGAATATTACTTGGAATGTGAATTGGAACGAAATCGCCAATAGATAAGACCATTTTACAATTTGGGCCCAAGTTAGAAGCAGAGCCTAAGGTGTAAATTATCGATAGTCCATATCTCGGAAACTATAAGAGATAATGCAATTTGGCAACCGGCAATGTAATTAGCATGCCGAATAATACTTGGAATGTGAATTGGAACGAAATCGCCAATAGATAAGACCATTTTACAATTTGGGCCCAAGTTAGAAGCAGAGCCTAAGGTGTAAATTATTGATAGTCCATATCTCGGAAACTATAAGAGATAATGCAATTTCGCAACCGGCAATGTAATTAGCATGCCGAATATTACTTGGAGTGTGAATTGGAACGAAATCGCCAATAGATAAGACCATTTTACAATTTGGGCCCAAGTTAGAAGCAGAGCCTAAGGTGTAAATTATCGATAGTCCATATCTCGGAAACTATAAGAGATAATGCAATTTGGCAACCGGCAATGTAATTAGCATGCCGAATATTACTTGGAATGTGAATTGGAACGAAATCGCCAATAGATAAGACCATTTTACAATTTGGGCCCAAGTTAGAAGAAGAGCCAAAGGTGTAAATTATCGATAGTCCATATCTCGGAAACTATAAGAGATAATGCAATTTGGCAACCGGCAATGTAATTAGCATGCCGAGTATTACTTGGAATGTGAATTGGAACGAAATCGCCAATAGATAAGACCATATTACAATTTGGGCCCAAGTTAGAAGCAGAGCCTAAGGTGTAAATTATCGATAGTCCATATCTCGGAAACTATAAGAGATAATGCAATTTGGCAACCGGCAATGTAATTAGCATGCCGAATATTACTTGGAATGTGAATTGGAACGAAATCGCCAATAGATAAGACCATTTTACAATTTGGGCCCAAGTTAGAAGCAGAGCCTAAGGTGTAAATTATTGATAGTCCATATCTCGGAAACTATAAGAGATAATGCAATTTCGCAATCGGCAATGTAATTAGCATGCCGAATATCACTTGGAATGTGAATTGGGACGAAATCGCCAATAGATAAGACCATTTTACAATTTGGGCCCAAGTTAGAAGCAGAGCCTAAGGTGTAAATTATCGATAGTCCATATCTCGGAAACTATAAGAGATAATGCAATTTGGCAACCGGCAATGTAATTAGCATGCCGAATATTACTTGGAATGTGAATTGGAACGAAATCGCCAATAGATAAGACCATTTTACAATTTGGGCCCAAGTTAAGCCTAAGGTGTAAATTATCGATAGTCCATATCTCGGAAACTATAAGAGATAATGCAATTTGGCAACCGGCAATGTAATTAGCATGCCGAATATTACTTGGAATGTGAATTGGATCGAAATCGCCAATAGATAAGACCATTTTACAATTTGGGCCCAAGTTAGAAGCAGAGCCTAAGGTGTAAATTATCGATAGTCCATATCTCGGAAACTATAAGAGATAATGCAATTTGGCAACCGGCAATGTAATTAGCATGCCGAATATTACTTGGAATGTGAATTGGAACGAAATCGCCAATAGATAAGACCATTTTACAATTTGGGCCCAAATTAGAAGCAGAGCCTATGGTGTAAATTATCGATAGTCCATATCTCGGAAACTATAAGAGATAATGCAATTTGGCAACCGGCAATGTAATTAGCATGCCGAATATTACTTGGAATGTGAATTGGAACGAAATCGCCAATAGATAAGACCATTTTACAATTTGGGCCCAAGTTAGAAGCAGAGACTAAGGTGTAAATAATCGATAGTCCATATCTCGGAAACTATAAGAGTTAATGCAATTTGGCAACCGGCAATGTAATTAGCATGCCGAATATTACTTGGAATGTGAATTGGAACGAAATCGCCAATAGATAAGACCATTTTACAATTTGGTCCCAAGTTAGAAGCAGAGCCTAAGGTGTAAATTATCGATAGTCCATATCTCGGAAACTATAAGAGATAATGCAATTTGGCAACCGGCAATGTAATTAGCATGCCGAATATTACTTGGAATGTGAATTGGAACGAAATCGCCAATAGATAAGACCATTTTACAATTTGGGCCCAAGTTAGAAGCAGAGCCTAAGGTGTAAATTATCGATAGTCCATATCTCTGAAACTATAAGAGATAATGCAATTTCGCAAACGGCAATGTAATTAGCATGCCGAATATTACTTGGAATGTGAATTGGGACGAAATCGCCAATAGAGAAGACCATTTTACAATTTGGGCCCAAGTTAGAAGCAGAGCCTAAGGTGTAAATTATCGATAGTCCATATCTCGGAAACTATAAGAGATAATGCAATTTGGCAACCGGCAATGTAATTAGCATGCCGAATATTACTTGGAATGTGAATTGGAACGAAATCGCCAATAGATAAGACCATTTTACAATTTGGGCCCAAGTTAGAAGCAGAGCCTAAGGTGTAAATTATCGATAGTCCATATCTCGGAAACTATAAGAGATAATGCAATTTCGCAACCGGCAATGTAATTAGCATGCCGAATATTACTTGGAGTGTGAATTGGAACGAAATCGCCAATAGATAAGACCATTTTACAATTTGGGCCCAAGTTAGAAGCAGAGCCTAAGGTGTAAATTATCGATAGTCCATATCTCGGAAACTATAAGAGATAATGCAATTTGGCAACCGGCAATGTAATTAGCATGCCGAATATTACTTGGAATGTGAATTGGAACGAAATCGCCAATAGATAAGACCATTTTACAATTTGGGCCCAAGTTAGAAGCAGAGCCTAAGGTGTAAATTATCGATAGCCCATATATCGGAAACTATAAGAGATAATGCAATTTGGCAACCGGCAATGTAATTAGCATGCCGAATATTACTTGGAATGTGAATTAGAACGAAATCGCCAATAGATAAGACCATTTTACAATTTGGGCCCAAGTTAGAAGCAGAGCCTAAGGTGTAAATTATCGATAGTCCATATCTCGGAAACTATAAGAGATAATGCAATTTGGTAACCGGCAATGTAATTAGCATGCCGAATATTACTTGGAATGTGAATTGGAACGAAATCGCCAATAGATAAGACCATTTTACAATTTGGGCCCAAGTTAGAAGCAGAGCCTAAGGTGTAAATTATCGATAGTCCATATCTCGGAAACTATAAGAGATAATGCAATTTGGCAACCGGCAATGTAATTAGCATGCCGAATATTACTTGGAATGTGAATTGGAACGAAATCGCCAATAGGTAAGACCATTTTACAATTTGGGCCCAAGTTAGAAGCAGAGCCTAAGGTGTAAATTATCGATAGTCCATATCTCGGAAACTATAAGAGATAATTCAATTTGGCAACCGGCAATGTAATTAGCATGCCGAATATTACTTGGAATGTGAATTGGAACGAAATCGCCAATAGATAAGACCATTTTACAATTTGGGCCCAAGTTAGAAGCAGAGCCTAAGGTGTAAATTATTGATAGTCCATATCTCGGAAACTATAAGAGATAATGCAATTTCGCAACCGGCAATATAATTAGCATGCCGAATATCACTTGGAATGTGAATTGGGACGAAATCGCCAATAGATAAGACCATTTTACAATTTGGGCCCAAGTTAGTAGCAGAGCCTAAGGTGTAAATTATCGATAGTCCATATCTCGGAAACTATAAGAGATAATGCAATTTGGCAACCGGCAATGTAATTAGCATGCCGAATATTACTTGGAATGTGAATTGGAACGAAATCGCCAATAGATAAGACCATTTTACAATTTGGGCCCAAGTTAGAAGCAGAGCCTAAGGTGTAAATTATCGATAGTCCATATCTCGGAAACTATAAGAGATAATGCAATTTGGCAACCGGCAATGTAATTAGCATGCCGAATAATACTTGGAATGTGAATTGGAACGAAATCGCCAATAGATAAGACCATTTTACAATTTGGGCCCAAGTTAGAAGCAGAGCCTAAGGTGTAAATTATTGATAGTCCATATCTCGGAAACTATAAGAGATAATGCAATTTCGCAACCGGCAATGTAATTAGCATGCCGAATATTACTTGGAGTGTGAATTGGAACGAAATCGCCAATAGATAAGACCATTTTACAATTTGGGCCCAAGTTAGAAGCAGAGCCTAAGGTGTAAATTATCGATAGTCCATATCTCGGAAACTATAAGAGATAATGCAATTTGGCAACCGGCAATGTAATTAGCATGCCGAATATTACTTGGAATGTGAATTGGAACGAAATCGCCAATAGATAAGACCATTTTACAATTTGGGCCCAAGTTAGAAGCAGAGCCTAAGGTGTAAATTATCGATAGTCCATATCTCGGAAACTATAAGAGATAATGCAATTTGGCAACCGGCAATGTAATTAGCATGCCGAATATTACTTGGAATGTGAATTGGAACGAAATCGCCAATAGGTAAGACCATTTTACAATTTGGGCCCAAGTTAGAAGCAGAGCCTAAGGTGTAAATTATCGATAGTCCATATCTCGGAAACTATAAGAGATAATTCAATTTGGCAACCGGCAATGTAATTAGCATGCCGAATATTACTTGGAATGTGAATTGGAACGAAATCGCCAATAGATAAGACCATTTTACAATTTGGGCCCAAGTTAGAAGCAGAGCCTATGGTGTAAATTATTGATAGTCCATATCTCGGAAACTATAAGAGATAATGCAATATCGCAACCGGCAATATAATTAGCATGCCGAATATCACTTGGAATGTGAATTGGGACGAAATCGCCAATAGATAAGACCATTTTACAATTTGGGCCCAAGTTAGAAGCAGAGCCTAAGGTGTAAATTATCGATAGTCCATATCTCGGAAACTATAAGAGATAATGCAATTTGGCAACCGGCAATGTAATTAGCATGCCGAATATTACTTGGAATGTGAATTGGAACGAAATCGCCAATAGATAAGACCATTTTACAATTTGGGCCCAAGTTAGAAGCAGAGCCTAAGGTGTAAATTATCGATAGTCCATATCTCGGAAACTATAAGAGATAATGCAATTTGGCAACCGGCAATGTAATTAGCATGCCGAATAATACTTGGAATGTGAATTGGAACGAAATCGCCAATAGAAAAGACCATTTTACAATTTGGGCCCAAGTTAGAAGCAGAGCCTAAGGTGTAAATTATTGATAGTCCATATCTCGGAAACTATAAGAGATAATGCAATTTCGCAACCGGCAATGTAATTAGCATGCCGAATATTACTTGGAGTGTGAATTGGAACGAAATCGCCAATAGATAAGACCATTTTACAATTTGGGCCCAAGTTAGAAGCAGAGCCTAAGGTGTAAATTATCGATAGTCCATATCTCGGAAACTATAAGAGATAATGCAATTTGGCAACCGGCAATGTAATTAGCATGCCGAATATTACTTGGAATGTGAATTGGAACGAAATCGCCAATAGATAAGACCATTTTACAATTTGGGCCCAAGTTAAAAGACGAGCCTAAGGTGTAAATTATCGATAGTCCATATCTCGGAAACTATAAGAGATAATGCAATTTGGCAACCGGCAATGTAATTAGCATGCCGAGTATTACTTGGAATGTGAATTGGAACGAAATCGCCAATAGATAAGACCATATTACAATTTGGGCCCAAGTTAGAAGCAGAGCCTAAGGTGTAAATTATCGATAGTCCATATCTCGGAAACTATAAGAGATAATGCAATTTGGCAACCGGCAATGTAATTAGCATGCCGAATATTACTTGGAATGTGAATTGGAACGAAATCGCCAATAGAGAAGACCATTTTACAATTTGGGCCCAAGTTAGAAGCAGAGCCTAAGGTGTAAATTATCGATAGTCCATATCTCGGAAACTATAAGAGATAATGCAATTTGGCAACCGGCAATGTAATTAGCATGCCGAATATTACTTGGAATGTGAATTGGAACGAAATCGCCAATAGAGAAGACCATTTTACAATTTGGGCCCAAGTTAGAAGCAGAGCCTAAGGTGTAAATTATCGATAGTCCATATCTCGGAAACTATAAGAGATAATGCAATTTGGCAACCGGCAATGTAATTAGCATGCCGAATATTACTTGGAATGTGAATTGGAACGAAATCGCCAATAGATAAGACCATTTTACAATTTGGGCCCAAGTTAGAAGCAGAGACTAAGGTATAAATTATCGATAGTCCATATCTCGGAAACTATAAGAGATAATGCAATTTGGCAACCGGCAATGTAATTAGCATGCCGAATATTACTTGGAATGTGAATTGGAACGAAATCGCCAATAGAGAAGACCATTTTACAATTTGGGCCCAAGTTAGAAGCAGAGCCTAAGGTGTAAATTATCGATAGTCCATATCTCGGAAACTATAAGAGATAATGCAATTTGGCAACCGGCAATGTAATTAGCATGCCGAATATTACTTGGAATGTGAATTGGAACGAAAACGCCAATAGATAAGACCATTTTACAATTTGGGCCCAAG
The DNA here is from genome assembly GCF_030347505.1 of Rhynchophorus ferrugineus. NCBI lineage: Eukaryota > Metazoa > Arthropoda > Insecta > Coleoptera > Curculionidae > Rhynchophorus > Rhynchophorus ferrugineus. The sequence goes on from NW_027472694.1 coordinate 17,312, forward strand.
TTAGAAGCAGAGGCTAAGGTGTAAATTATCGATAGTCCATATCTCGGAAACTATAAGAGATAATGCAATTTGGCAACAGGCAATGTAATTAGCATGCCGAATATTACTTGGAATGTGAATTGGAACGAAATCGCCAATAGATAAGACCATTTTACAATTTGGGCCCAAGTTAGAAGCAGAGCCTAAGGTGTAAATTATTGATAGTCCATATCTCGGAAACTATAAGAGATAATGCAATTTCGCAACCGGCAATGTAATTAGCATGCCGAATATTACTTGGAGTGTGAATTGGAACGAAATCGCCAATAGATAAGACCATTTTACAATTTGGGCCCAAGTTAGAAGCAGAGCCTAAGGTGTAAATTATCGATAGTCCATATCTCGGAAACTATAAGAGATAATGCTATTTGGCAACCGGCAATGTAATTAGCATGCCGAATATTACTTGGAATGTGAATTGGAACGAAATCGCCAATAGATAAGACCATTTTACAATTTGGGCCCAAGTTAGAAGCAGAGCCTAAGGTGTAAATTATCGATAGTCCATATCTCGGAAACTATAAGAGATAATGCAATTTGGCAACCGGCAATGTAATTAGCATGCCGAGTATTACTTGGAATGTGAATTGGAACGAAATCGCCAATAGAGAAGACCATTTTACAATTTGGGCCCAAGTTAGAAGCAGAGCCTAAGGTGTAAATTATCGATAGTCCATATCTCGGAAACTATAAGAGATAATGCAATTTGGCAACCGGCAATGTAATTAGCATGCCGAATATTACTTGGAATGTGAATTGGAACGAAATCGCCAATAGAGAAGACCATTTTACAATTTGGGCCCAAGTTAGAAGCAGAGCCTAAGGTGTAAATTATCGATAGTCCATATCTCGGAAACTATAAGAGATAATGCAATTTGGCAACCGGCAATGTAATTAGCATGCCGAATATTACTTGGAATGTGAATTGGAACGAAATCGCCAATAGAGAAGACCATTTTACAATTTGGGCCCAAGTTAGAAGCAGAGCCTAAGGTGTAAATTATCGATAGTCCATATCTCGGAAACTATAAGAGATAATGCAATTTGGCAACCGGCAATGTAATTAGCATGCCGAATATTACTTGGAATGTGAATTGGAACGAAATCGCCAATAGATAAGACCATTTTACAATTTGGGCCCAAGTTAGAAGCAGAGCCTAAGGTGTAAATTATCGATAGTCCATATCTCGGAAACTATAAGAGATAATGCAATTTGGCAACCGGCAATGTAATTAGCATACCGAATATTACTTGGAATGTGAATTGGAACGAAATCGCCAATAGAGAAGACCATTTTACAATTTGGGCCCAAGTTAGAAGCAGAGCCTAAGGTGTAAATTATCGATAGTCCATATCTCGGAAACTATAAGAGATAATGCAATTTGGCAACCGGCAATGTAATTAGCATGCCGAATATTACTTGGAATGTGAATTGGAACGAAAACGCCAATAGATAAGACCATTTTACAATTTGGGCCCAAGTTAGAAGCAGAGGCTAAGGTGTAAATTATCGATAGTCCATATCTCGGAAACTATAAGAGATAATGCAATTTGGCAACCGGCAATGTAATTAGCATGCCGAATATTACTTGGAATGTGAATTGGAACGAAATCGCCAATAGATAAGACCATTTTACAATTTGGGCCCAAGTTAGAAGCAGAGCCTAAGGTGTAACTTATTGAAAGTCCATATCTCGGAAACTATAAGAGATAATGCAATTTCGCAACCGGCAATGTAATTAGCATGCCGAATATTACTTGGAGTGTGAATTGGAACGAAATCGCCAATAGATAAGACCATTTTACAATTTGGGCCCAAGTTAGAAGCAGAGCCTAAGGTGTAAATTATCGATAGTCCATATCTCGGAGACTATAAGAGATAATGCTATTTGGCAACCGGCAATGTAATTAGCATGCCGAATATTACTTGAAATGTGAATTGGAACGAAATCGCCAATAGATAAGACCATTTTACAATTTGGGCCCAAGTTAGAAGCAGAGCCTAAGGTGTAAATTATCGATAGTCCATATCTCGGAAACTATAAGAGATAATGCAATTTGGCAACCGGCAATGTAATTAGCATGCCGAGTATTACTTGGAATGTGAATTGGAACGAAATCGCCAATAGATAAGACCATATTACAATTTGGGCCCAAGTTAGAAGCAGAGCCTAAGGTGTAAATTATCGATAGTCCATATCTCGGAAACTATAAGAGATAATGCAATTTGGCAACCGGCAATGTAATTAGCATGCCGAATATTACTTGGAATGTGAATTGGAACGAAATCGCCAATAGATAAGACCATTTTACAATTTGGGCCCAAGTTAGAAGCAGAGCCTAAGGTGTAAATTATCGATAGTCCATATCTCGGAAACTATAAGAGATAATGCAATTTGGCAACCGGCAATGTAATTAGCATGCCGAATATTACTTGGAATGTGAATTGGAACGAAATCGCCAATAGATAAGACCATTTTACAATTTGGGCCCAAGTTAGAAGCAGAGCCTAAGGTGTAAATTATCGATAGTCCATATCTCGGAAACTATAAGAGATAATGCAATTTGGCAACCGGCAATGTAATTAGCATGCCGAATATTACATGGAATGTGAATTGGAACGAAATCGCCAATAGATAAGACCATTTTACAATTTGGGCCCAAGTTAGAAGCAGAGCCTAAGGTGTAAATTATCGATAGTCCATATCTCGGAAACTATAAGAGATAATGCAATTTGGCAACCGGCAATGTAATTAGCATGCCGAATATTACTTGGAATGTGAATTGGAACGAAATCGCCAATAGATAAGACCATTTTACAATTTGGGCCCAAGTTAGAAGCAGAGCCTAAGGTGTAAATTATTGATAGTCCATATCTCGGAAACTATAAGAGATAATGCAATTTCGCAACCGGCAATGTAATTAGCATGCCGAATATCACTTGGAATGTGAATTGGGACCAAATCGCCAATAGATAAGACCATTTTACAATTTGGGCCCAAGTTAGAAGCAGAGCCTAAGGTGTAAATTATCGATAGTCCATATCTCGGAAACTATAAGAGATAATGCAATTTGGCAACCGGCAATGTAATTAGCATGCCGAATATTACTTGGAATGTGAATTGGAACGAAATCGCCAATAGATAAGACCATTTTACAATTTGGGCCCAAGTTAGAAGCAGAGCCTAAGGTGTAAATTATCGATAGTCCATATCTCGGAAACTATAAGAGATAATGCAATTTGGCAACCGGCAATGTAATTAGCATGCCGAATGATACTTGGAATGTGAATTGGAACGAAATCGCCAATAGATAAGACCATTTTACAATTTGGGCCCAAGTTAAGCCTAAGGTGTAAATTATTGATAGTCCATATCTCGGAAACTATAAGAGATAATGCAATTTCGCAACCGGCAATGTAATTAGCATGCCGAATATTACTTGGAGTGTGAATTGGAACGAAATCGCCAATAGATAAGACCATTTTACAATTTGGGCCCAAGTTAGAAGCAGAGCCTAAGGTGTAAATTATCGATAGTCCATATCTCGGAAACTATAAGAGATAATGCAATTTGGCAACCGGCAATGTAATTAGCATGCCGAATATTACTTGGAATGTGAATTGGAACGAAATCGCCAATAGATAAGACCATTTTACAATTTGGGCCCAAGTTAGAAGCAGAGCCTAAGGTGTAAATTATCGATAGTCCATATCTCGGAAACTATAAGAGATAATGCAATTTGGCAACCGGCAATGTAATTAGCATGCCGAGTATTACTTGGAATGTGAATTGGAACGAAATCGCCAATAGATAAGACCATTTTACAATTTGGGCCCAAGTTAGAAGCAGAGACTAAGGTGTAAATAATCGATAGTCCATATCTCGGAAACTATAAGAGTTAATGCAATTTGGCAACCGGCAATGTAATTAGCATGCCGACTATTACTTGGAATGTGAATTGGAACGAAATCGCCAATAGATAAGACCATTTTACAATTTGGTCCCAAGTTAGAAGCAGAGCCTAAGGTGTAAATTATCGATAGTCCATATCTCGGAAACTATAAGAGATAATGCAATTTGGCAACCGGCAATGTAATTAGCATGCCGAATATTACTTGGAATGTGAATTGGAACGAAATCGCCAATAGATAAGACCATTTTACAATTTGGGCCCAAGTTAGAAGCAGAGCCTAAGGTGTAAATTATCGATAGTCCATATCTCTGAAACTATAAGAGATAATGCAATTTCGCAAACGGCAATGTAATTAGCATGCCGAATATTACTTGGAATGTGAATTGGGACGAAATCGCCAATAGAGAAGACCATTTTACAATTTGGGCCCAAGTTAGAAGCAGAGCCTAAGGTGTAAATTATCGATAGTCCATATCTCGGAAACTATAAGAGATAATGCAATTTGGCAACCGGCAATGTAATTAGCATGCCGAATATTACTTGGAATGTGAATTGGAACGAAATCGCCAATAGATAAGACCATTTTACAATTTGGGCCCAAGTTAGAAGCAGAGCCTAAGGTGTAAATTATCGATAGTCCATATCTCGGAAACTATAAGAGATAATGCAATTTCGCAACCGGCAATGTAATTAGCATGCCGAATATTACTTGGAGTGTGAATTGGAACGAAATCGCCAATAGATAAGACCATTTTACAATTTGGGCCCAAGTTAGAAGCAGAGCCTAAGGTGTAAATTATCGATAGTCCATATCTCGGAAACTATAAGAGATAATGCAATTTGGCAACCGGCAATGTAATTAGCATGCCGAATATTACTTGGAATGTGAATTGGAACGAAATCGCCAATAGATAAGACCATTTTACAATTTGGGCCTAAGTTAGAAGCAGAGCCTAAGGTGTAAATTATCGATAGCCCATATATCGGAAACTATAAGAGATAATGCAATTTGGCAACCGGCAATGTAATTAGCATGCCGAATATTACTTGGAATGTGAATTAGAACGAAATCGCCAATAGATAAGACCATTTTACAATTTGGGCCCAAGTTAGAAGCAGAGCCTAAGGTGTAAATTATCGATAGTCCATATCTCGGAAACTATAAGAGATAATGCAATTTGGTAACCGGCAATGTAATTAGCATGCCGAATATTACTTGGAATGTGAATTGGAACGAAATCGCCAATAGATAAGACCATTTTACAATTTGGGCCCAAGTTAGAAGCAGAGCCTAAGGTGTAAATTATCGATAGTCCATATCTCGGAAACTATAAGAGATAATGCAATTTGGCAACCGGCAATGTAATTAGCATGCCGAATATTACTTGGAATGTGAAATGGAACGAAATCGCCAATAGATAAGACCATTTTACAATTTGGGCCCAAGTTAGAAGCAGAGCCTAAGGTGTAAATTATTGATAGTCCATATCTCGGAAACTATAAGAGATAATGCAATTTCGCAACCGGCAATGTAATTAGCATGCCGAATATCACTTGGAATGTGAATTGGGACGAAATCGCCAATAGATAAGACCATTTTAGAATTTGGGCCCAAGTTAGAAGCAGAGCCTAAGGTGTAAATTATCGATAGTCCATATCTCGGAAACTATAAGAGATAATGCAATTTGGCAACCGGCAATGTAATTAGCATGCCGAATATTACTTGGAATGTGAATTGGAACGAAATCGCCAATAGATAAGACCATTTTACAATTTGGGCCCAAGTTAGAAGCAGAGCCTAAGGTGTAAATTATCGATAGTCCATATCTCGGAAACTATAAGAGATAATGCAATTTGGCAACCGGCAATGTAATTAGCATGCCGAATATTACTTGGAATGTGAATTGGAACGAAATCGCCAATAGGTAAGACCATTTTACAATTTGGGCCCAAGTTAGAAGCAGAGCCTAAGGTGTAAATTATCGATAGTCCATATCTCGGAAACTATAAGAGATAATTCAATTTGGCAACCGGCAATGTAATTAGCATGCCGAATATTACTTGGAATGTGAATTGGAACGAAATCGCCAATAGATAAGACCATTTTACAATTTGGGCCCAAGTTAGAAGCAGAGCCTAAGGTGTAAATTATCGATAGTCCATATCTCGGAAACTATAAGAGATAATGCAATTTGGCAACCGGCAATGTAATTAGCATGCCGAATGATACTTGGAATGTGAATTGGAACGAAATCGCCAATAGATAAGACCATTTTACAATTTGGGCCCAAGTTAAGCCTAAGGTGTAAATTATTGATAGTCCATATCTCGGAAACTATAAGAGATAATGCAATTTCGCAACCGGCAATGTAATTAGCATGCCGAATATTACTTGGAGTGTGAATTGGAACGAAATCGCCAATAGATAAGACCATTTTACAATTTGGGCCCAAGTTAGAAGCAGAGCCTAAGGTGTAAATTATCGATAGTCCATATCTCGGAAACTATAAGAGATAATGCAATTTGGCAACCGGCAATGTAATTAGCATGCCGAATATTACTTGGAATGTGAATTGGAACGAAATCGCCAATAGATAAGACCATTTTACAATTTGGGCCCAAGTTAGAAGCAGAGCCTAAGGTGTAAATTATCGATAGTCCATATCTCGGAAACTATAAGAGATAATGCAATTTGGCAACCGGCAATGTAATTAGCATGCCGAGTATTACTTGGAATGTGAATTGGAACGAAATCGCCAATAGATAAGACCATTTTACAATTTGGGCCCAAGTTAGAAGCAGAGACTAAGGTGTAAATAATCGATAGTCCATATCTCGGAAACTATAAGAGTTAATGCAATTTGGCAACCGGCAATGTAATTAGCATGCCGACTATTACTTGGAATGTGAATTGGAACGAAATCGCCAATAGATAAGACCATTTTACAATTTGGTCCCAAGTTAGAAGCAGAGCCTAAGGTGTAAATTATCGATAGTCCATATCTCGGAAACTATAAGAGATAATGCAATTTGGCAACCGGCAATGTAATTAGCATGCCGAATATTACTTGGAATGTGAATTGGAACGAAATCGCCAATAGATAAGACCATTTTACAATTTGGGCCCAAGTTAGAAGCAGAGCCTAAGGTGTAAATTATCGATAGTCCATATCTCTGAAACTATAAGAGATAATGCAATTTCGCAAACGGCAATGTAATTAGCATGCCGAATATTACTTGGAATGTGAATTGGGACGAAATCGCCAATAGAGAAGACCATTTTACAATTTGGGCCCAAGTTAGAAGCAGAGCCTAAGGTGTAAATTATCGATAGTCCATATCTCGGAAACTATAAGAGATAATGCAATTTGGCAACCGGCAATGTAATTAGCATGCCGAATATTACTTGGAATGTGAATTGGAACGAAATCGCCAATAGATAAGACCATTTTACAATTTGGGCCCAAGTTAGAAGCAGAGCCTAAGGTGTAAATTATCGATAGTCCATATCTCGGAAACTATAAGAGATAATGCAATTTCGCAACCGGCAATGTAATTAGCATGCCGAATATTACTTGGAGTGTGAATTGGAACGAAATCGCCAATAGATAAGACCATTTTACAATTTGGGCCCAAGTTAGAAGCAGAGCCTAAGGTGTAAATTATCGATAGTCCATATCTCGGAAACTATAAGAGATAATGCAATTTGGCAACCGGCAATGTAATTAGCATGCCGAATATTACTTGGAATGTGAATTGGAACGAAATCGCCAATAGATAAGACCATTTTACAATTTGGGCCTAAGTTAGAAGCAGAGCCTAAGGTGTAAATTATCGATAGCCCATATATCGGAAACTATAAGAGATAATGCAATTTGGCAACCGGCAATGTAATTAGCATGCCGAATATTACTTGGAATGTGAATTAGAACGAAATCGCCAATAGATAAGACCATTTTACAATTTGGGCCCAAGTTAGAAGCAGAGCCTAAGGTGTAAATTATCGATAGTCCATATCTCGGAAACTATAAGAGATAATGCAATTTGGTAACCGGCAATGTAATTAGCATGCCGAATATTACTTGGAATGTGAATTGGAACGAAATCGCCAATAGATAAGACCATTTTACAATTTGGGCCCAAGTTAGAAGCAGAGCCTAAGGTGTAAATTATCGATAGTCCATATCTCGGAAACTATAAGAGATAATGCAATTTGGCAACCGGCAATGTAATTAGCATGCCGAATATTACTTGGAATGTGAAATGGAACGAAATCGCCAATAGATAAGACCATTTTACAATTTGGGCCCAAGTTAGAAGCAGAGCCTAAGGTGTAAATTATTGATAGTCCATATCTCGGAAACTATAAGAGATAATGCAATTTCGCAACCGGCAATGTAATTAGCATGCCGAATATCACTTGGAATGTGAATTGGGACGAAATCGCCAATAGATAAGACCATTTTAGAATTTGGGCCCAAGTTAGAAGCAGAGCCTAAGGTGTAAATTATCGATAGTCCATATCTCGGAAACTATAAGAGATAATGCAATTTGGCAACCGGCAATGTAATTAGCATGCCGAATATTACTTGGAATGTGAATTGGAACGAAATCGCCAATAGATAAGACCATTTTACAATTTGGGCCCAAGTTAGAAGCAGAGCCTAAGGTGTAAATTATCGATAGTCCATATCTCGGAAACTATAAGAGATAATGCAATTTGGCAACCGGCAATGTAATTAGCATGCCGAATATTACTTGGAATGTGAATTGGAACGAAATCGCCAATAGGTAAGACCATTTTACAATTTGGGCCCAAGTTAGAAGCAGAGCCTAAGGTGTAAATTATCGATAGTCCATATCTCGGAAACTATAAGAGATAATTCAATTTGGCAACCGGCAATGTAATTAGCATGCCGAATATTACTTGGAATGTGAATTGGAACGAAATCGCCAATAGATAAGACCATTTTACAATTTGGGCCCAGGTTAGAAGCAGAGCCTAAGGTGTAAATTATCGATAGTCCATATCTCGGAAACTATAAGAGATAATGCAATTTGGCAACCGGCAATATAATTAGCATGCCGAATATTACTTGGAATGTGAATTGGAACGAAATCGCCAATAGATAAGACCATTTTACAATTTGGGCCCAAGTTAGAAGCAGAGCCTAAGGTGTAAATTATCGATAGTCCATATCTCGGAAACTATAAGAGATAATGCAATTTGGCAACCGGCAATGTAATTAGCATGCCGAATATCACTTGGAATGTGAATTGGGACGAAATCGCCAATAGATAAGACCATTTTACAATTTGGGCCCAAGTTAGAAGCAGAGCCTAAGGTGTAAATTATCGATAGTCCATATCTCTGAAACTATAAGAGATAATGCAATTTCGCAAACGGCAATGTAATTAGCATGCCGAATATTACTTGGAATGTGAATTGGGACGAAATCGCCAATAGAGAAGACCATTTTACAATTTGGGCCCAAGTTAGAAGCAGAGCCTAAGGTGTAAATTATCGATAGTCCATATCTCGGAAACTATAAGAGATAATGCAATTTGGCAACCGGCAATGTAATTAGCATGCCGAATATTACTTGGAATGTGAATTGGAACGAAATCGCCAATAGATAAGACCATTTTACAATTTGGGCCCAAGTTAGAAGCAGAGCCTAAGGTGTAAATTATCGATAGTCCATATCTCGGAAACTATAAGAGATAATGCAATTTCGCAACCGGCAATGTAATTAGCATGCCGAATATTACTTGGAGTGTGTATTGGAACGAAATCGCCAATAGATAAGACCATTTTACAATTTGGGCCCAAGTTAGAAGCAGACCCTAAGGTGTAAATTATCGATAGTCCATATCTCGGAAACTATAAGAGATAATGCAATTTGGCAACCGGCAATGTAATTAGCATGCCGAATATTACTTGGAATGTGAATTGGAACGAAATCGCCAATAGATAAGACAATTTTACAATTTGGGCCCAAGTTAGAAGCAGAGCCTAAGGTGTAAATTATCGATAGCCCATATATCGGAAACTATAAGAGATAATGCAATTTGGCAACCGGCAATGTAATTAGTATGCCGAATATTACTTGGAATGTGAATTAGAACGAAATCGCCAATAGATAAGACCATTTTACAATTTGGGCCCAAGTTAGAAGCAGAGCCTAAGGTGTAAATTATCGATAGTCGATATCTCGGAAACTATAAGAGATAATGCAATTTGGTAACCGGCAATGTAATTAGCATGCCGAATATTACTTGGAATGTGAATTGGAACGAAATCGCCAATAGATAAGACCATTTTACAATTTGGGCCCAAGTTAGAAGCAGAGCCTAAGGTGTAAATTATCGATAGTCCATATCTCGGAAACTATAAGAGATAATGCAATTTGGCAACCGGCAATGTAATTAGCATGCCGAATATTACTTGGAATGTGAAATGGAACGAAATCGCCAATAGATAAGACCATTTTACAATTTGGGCCCAAGTTAGAAGCAGAGCCTAAGGTGTAAATTATTGATAGTCCATATCTCGGAAACTATAAGAGATAATGCAATTTCGCAACCGGCAATGTAATTAGCATGCCGAATATCACTTGGAATGTGAATTGGGACGAAATCGCCAATAGGTAAGACCATTTTACAATTTGGGCCCAAGTTAGAAGCAGAGCCTAAGGTGTAAATTATTGATAGTCCATATCTCGGAAACTATAAGAGATAATGCAATTTGGCAACCGGCAATGTAATTAGCATGCCGAATATTACTTGGAATGTGAATTGGAACGAAATCGCCAATAGATAAGACCATTTTACAATTTGGGCCCAAGTTAGAAGCAGAGCCTAAGGTGTAAATTATCGATAGTCCATATCTCGGAAACTATAAGAGATAATGCAATTTGGCAACCGGCAATGTAATTAGCATGCCGAATATTACTTGGAATGTGAATTGGAACGAAATCGCCAATAGGTAAGACCATTTTACAATTTGGGCCCAAGTTAGAAGCAGAGCCTAAGGTGTAAATTATCGATAGTCCATATCTCGGAAACTATAAGAGATAATTCAATTTGGCAACCGGCAATGTAATTAGCATGCCGAATATTACTTGGAATGTGAATTGGAACGAAATCGCCAATAGATAAGACCATTTTACAATTTGGGCCCAGGTTAGAAGCAGAGCCTAATTTGTAAATTATCGATAGTCCATATCTCGGAAACTATAAGAGATAATGCAATTTGGCAACCGGCAATATAATTAGCATGCCGAATATTACTTGGAATGTGAATTGGAACGAAATCGCCAATAGATAAGACCATTTTACAATTTGGGCCCAAGTTAGAAGCAGAGCCTAAGGTGTAAATTATCGATAGTCCATATCTCGGAAACTATAAGAGATAATGCAATTTGGCAACCGGCAATGTAATTAGCATGCCGAATATCACTTGGAATGTGAATTGGGACGAAATCGCCAATAGATAAGACCATTTTACAATTTGGGCCCAAGTTAGAAGCAGAGCCTAAGGTGTAAATTATCGATAGTCCATATCTCTGAAACTATAAGAGATAATGCAATTTCGCAAACGGCAATGTAATTAGCATGCCGAATATTACTTGGAATGTGAATTGGGACGAAATCGCCAATAGAGAAGACCATTTTACAATTTGGGCCCAAGTTAGAAGCAGAGCCTAAGGTGTAAATTATCGATAGTCCATATCTCGGAAACTATAAGAGATAATGCAATTTCGCAACCGGCAATGTAATTAGCATGCCGAATATTACTTGGAGTGTGAATTGGAACGAAATCGCCAATAGATAAGACCATTTTACAATTTGGGCCCAAGTTAGAAGCAGAGCCTAAGGTGTAAATTATCGATAGTCCATATCTCGGAAACTATAAGAGATAATGCAATTTGGCAACCGGCAATGTAATTAGCATGCCGAATATTACTTGGAATGTGAATTGGAACGAAATCGCCAATAGATAAGACAATTTTACAATTTGGGCCCAAGTTAGAAGCAGAGCCTAAGGTGTAAATTATCGATAGCCCATATATCGGAAACTATAAGAGATAATGCAATTTGGCAACCGGCAATGTAATTAGCATGCCGAATATTACTTGGAATGTGAATTAGAACGAAATCGCCAATAGATAAGACCATTTTACAATTTGGGCCCAAGTTAGAAGCAGAGCCTAAGGTGTAAATTATCGATAGTCCATATCTCGGAAACTATAAGAGATAATGCAATTTGGTAACCGGCAATGTAATTAGCATGCCGAATATTACTTGGAATGTGAATTGGAACGAAATCGCCAATAGATAAGACCATTTTACAATTTGGGCCCAAGTTAGAAGCAGAGCCTAAGGTGTAAATTATCGATAGTCCATATCTCGGAAACTATAAGAGATAATGCAATTTGGCAACCGGCAATGTAATTAGCATGCCGAATATTACTTGGAATGTGAAATGGAACGAAATCGCCAATAGATAAGACCATTTTACAATTTGGGCCCAAGTTAGAAGCAGAGCCTAAGGTGTAAATTATTGATAGTCCATATCTCGGAAACTATAAGAGATAATGCAATTTCGCAACCGGCAATGTAATTAGCATGCCGAATATCACTTGGAATGTGAATTGGGACGAAATCGCCAATAGGTAAGACCATTTTACAATTTGGGCCCAAGTTAGAAGCAGAGCCTAAGGTGTAAATTATTGATAGTCCATATCTCGGAAACTATAAGAGATAATGCAATTTGGCAACCGGCAATGTAATTAGCATGCCGAATATTACTTGGAATGTGAATTGGAACGAAATCGCCAATAGGTAAGACCATTTTACAATTTGGGCCCAAGTTAGAAGCAGAGCCTAAGGTGTAAATTATCGATAGTCCATATCTCGGAAACTATAAGAGATAATTCAATTTGGCAACCGGCAATGTAATTAGCATGCCGAATATTACTTGGAATGTGAATTGGAACGAAATCGCCAATAGATAAGACCATTTTACAATTTGGGCCCAGGTTAGAAGCAGAGCCTAAGGTGTAAATTATCGATAGTCCATATCTCGGAAACTATAAGAGATAATGCAATTTGGCAACCGGCAATGTAATTAGCATGCCGAAAATTACTTGGAATGTGAATTGGAACGAAATCGCCAATAGATAAGACCATTTTACAATTTGGGCCCAAGTTAGAAGCAGAGCCTAAGGTGTAAATTATCGATAGTCCATATCTCGGAAACTATAAGAGATAATGCAATTTCGCAACCGGCAATGTAATTAGCATGCCGAATATTACTTGGAGTGTGAATTGGAACGAAATCGCCAATAGATAAGACCATTTTACAATTTGGGTCCAAGTTAGAAGCAGAGCCTAAGGTGTAAATTATCGATAGCCCATATATCGGAAACTATAAGAGATAATGCAATTTGGCAACCGGCAATGTAATTAGCATGCCGAATATTACTTGGAATGTGAATTGGGACGAAATCGCCAATAGAGAAGACCATTTTACAATTTGGGCCCAAGTTAGAAGCAGAGCCTAAGGTGTAAATTATCGATAGTCCATATCTCGGAAACTATAAGAGATAATGCAATTTGGCAACCGGCAATGTAATTAGCATGCCGAATATTACTTGGAATGTGAATTGGAACGAAATCGCCAATAGATAAGACCATTTTACAATTTGGGCCCAAGTTAGAAGCAGAGCCTAAGGTGTAAATTATCGATAGTCCATATCTCGGAAACTATAAGAGATAATGCAATTTCGCAACCGGCAATGTAATTAGCATGCCGAATATTACTTGGAGTGTGAATTGGAACGAAATCGCCAATAGATAAGACCATTTTACAATTTGGGCCCAAGTTAGAAGCAGAGCCTAAGGTGTAAATTATCGATAGCCCATATATCGGAAACTATAAGAGATAATGCAATTTGGCAACCGGCAATGTAATTAGCATGCCGAATATTACTTGGAATGTGAATTAGAACGAAATCGCCAATAGATAAGACCATTTTACAATTTGGGCCCAAGTTAGAAGCAGAGCCTAAGGTGTAAATTATCGATAGTCCATATCTCGGAAACTATAAGAGATAATGCAATTTGGTAACCGGCAATGTAATTAGCATGCCGAATATTACTTGGAATGTGAATTGGAACGAAATCGCCAATAGATAAGACCATTTTACAATTTGGGCCCAAGTTAGAAGCAGAGCCTAAGGTGTAAATTATCGATAGTCCATATCTCGGAAACTATAAGAGATAATTCAATTTGGCAACCGGCAATGTAATTAGCATGCCGAATATTACTTGGAATGTGAATTGGAACGAAATCGCCAATAGATAAGACCATTTTACAATTTGGGCCCAGGTTAGAAGCAGAGCCTAAGGTGTAAATTATCGATAGTCCATATCTCGGAAACTATAAGAGATAATGCAATTTGGCAACCGGCAATATAATTAGCATGCCGAATATTACTTGGAATGTGAATTGGAACGAAATCGCCAATAGATAAGACCATTTTACAATTTGGGCCCAAGTTAGAAGCAGAGCCTAAGGTGTAAATTATCGATAGTCCATATCTCGGAAACTATAAGAGATAATGCAATTTGGCAACCGGCAATGTAATTAGCATGCCGAATATCACTTGGAATGTGAATTGGGACGAAATCGCCAATAGATAAGACCATTTTACAATTTGGGCCCAAGTTAGAAGCAGAGCCTAAGGTGTAAATTATCGATAGTCCATATCTCGGAAACTATAAGAGATAATGCAATTTGGCAACCGGCAATGTAATTAGCATGCCGAATATTACTTGGAATGTGAATTAGAACGAAATCGCCAATAGATAAGACCATTTTACAATTTGGGCCCAAGTTAGAAGCAGAGCCTAATGTGTAAATTATTGATAGTCCATATCTCGGAAACTACAAGAGATAATGCAATTTCGCAACCGGCAATGTAATTAGCATGCCGAATATCACTTGGAATGTGAATTGGGACGAAATCGCCAATAGATAAGACCATTTTACAATTTGGGCCCAAGTTAGAAGCAGAGCCTAAGGTGTAAATTATCGATAGTCCATATCTCGGAAACTATAAGAGATAATGCAATTTGGCAACCGGCAATGTAATTAGCATGCCGAATATTACTTGGAATGTGAATTGGAACGAAATCGCCAATAGATAAGGCCATTTTACAATTTGGGCCCAAGTTAGAAGCAGAGCCTAAGGTGTAAATTATCGATAGTCCATATCTCGGAAACTATAAGAGATAATGCAATTTGGCAACCGGCAATGTAATTAGCATGCCGAATATTACTTGGAATGTGAATTGGAACGAAATCGCCAATAGGTAAGGCCATTTTACAATTTGGGCCCAAGTTAGAAGCAGAGCCTAAGGTGTAAATTAACGATAGTCCATATCTCGGAAACTATAAGAGATAATTCAATTTGGCAACCGGCAATGTAATTAGCATGCCGAATATTACTTGGAATGTGAATTGGAACGAAATCGCCAATAGATAAGACCATTTTACAATTTGGGCACAAGTTAGAAGCAGAGCCTAAGGTGTAAATTATCGATAATCCATATCTCGGAAACTATAAGAGATAATGCAATTTGGCAACCGGCAATGTAATTAGCATGCCGAATATTACTTGGAATGTGAATTGGAACGAAATCGCCAATAGATAAGACCATTTTACAATTTGGGCCCAAGTTAGAAGCAGAGCCTAAGGTGTAAATTATCGATAGTCCATATCTCGGAAACTATAAGAGATAATGCAATTTGGCAACCGGCAATGTAATTAGCATGCCGAATATTACTTGGAATGTGAATTGGAACGAAATCGCCAATAGATAAGACCATTTTACAATTTGGGCCCAAGTTAGAAGCAGAGCCTATGGTGTAAATTATCGATAGTCCATATCTCGGAAACTATAAGAGATAATGCAATTTGGCAACCGGCAATGTAATTAGCATGCCGAATATTACTTGGAATGTGAATTGGAACGAAATCGCCAATAGATAAGACCATTTTACAATTTGGGCCCAAGTTAGAAGCAGAGCCTAAGGTGTAAATTATCGATAGTCCATATCTCGGAAACTATAAGAGATAATGCAATTTGGCAACCGGCAAAGTAATTAGCATGCCGAATATTACTTGGAATGTGAATTGGAACGAAATCGCCAATAGATAAGACCATTTTACAATTTGGGCCCAAGTTAGAAGCAGAGCCTAAGGTGTAAATTATCGATAGTCCATATCTCGGAAACTATAAGAGATAATGCAATTTGGCAACCGGCAATGTAATTAGCATGCCGAATATTACTTGGAATGTGAATTGGAACGAAATCGCCAATAGATAAGACCATTTTACAATTTGGGCCCAAGTTAGAAGCAGAGCCTAAGGTGTAAATTATTGATAGTCCATATCTCGGAAACTATAAGAGATAATGCAATTTCGCAACCGGCAATGTAATTAGCATGCCGAATATCACTTGGAATGTGAATTGGGACGAAATCGCCAATAGATAAGACCATTTTACAATTTGGGCCCAAGTTAGAAGCAGAGCCTAAGGTGTAAATTATCGATAGTCCATATCTCGGAAACTATAAGAGATAATGCAATTTGGCAACCGGCAATGTAATTAGCATGCCGAATATTACTTGGAATGTGAATTGGAACGAAATCGCCAATAGATAAGACAATTTTACAATTTGGGCCCAAGTTAGAAGCAGAGCCTAAGGTGTAAATTATCGATAGTCCATATCTCGGAAACTATAAGAGATAATGCAATTTGGCAACCGGCAATGTAATTAGCATGCCGAATATTACTTGGATTGTGAATTGGAACGAAATCGCCAATAGGTAAGACCATTTTACAATTTGGGCCCAAGTTAGAAGCAGAGCCTAAGATGTAAATTATCGATAGTCCATATCTCGGAAACTATAAGAGATAATTCAATTTGGCAACCGGCAATGTAATTAGCATGCCGAATATTACTTGGAATGTGAATTGGAACGAAATCGCCAATAGATAAGACCATTTTACAATTTGGGCCCAAGTTAGAAGCAGAGCCTAAGGTGTAAATTATCGATAGTCCATATCTCGGAAACTATAAGAGATAATGCAATTTGGCAACCGGCAATGTAATTAGCATACCGAATATTACTTGGAATGTGAATTGGAACGAAATCGCCAATAGGTAAGACCATTTTACAATTTGGGCCCAAGTTAGAAGCAGAGCCTAAGGTGTAAATTATCGATAGTCCATATCTCGGAAACTATAAGAGATAATGCAATTTGGCAACCGGCAATGTAATTAGCATGCCGAATATTACTTGGAATGTGAATTAGAACGAAATCGCCAATAGATAAGACCATTTTACAATTTGGGCCCATGTTAGAAGCAGAGCCTAATGTGTAAATTATTGATAGTCCATATCTCGGAAACTACAAGAGATAATGCAATTTCGCAACCGGCAATGTAATTAGCATGCCGAATATCACTTGGAATGTGAATTGGGACGAAATCGCCAATAGATAAGACCATTTTACAATTTGGGCCCAAGTTAGAAGCAGAGCCTAAGGTGTAAATTATCGATAGTCCATATCTCGGAAACTATAAGAGATAATGCAATTTGGCAACCGGCAATGTAATTAGCATGCCGAATATTACTTGGAATGTGAATTGGAACGAAATCGCCAATAGATAAGACCATTTTACAATTTGGGCCCAAGTTAGAAGCAGAGCCTAAGGTGTAAATTATCGATAGTCCATATCTCGGAAACTATAAGAGATAATGCAATTTGGCAACCGGCAATGTAATTAGCATGCCGAATATTACTTGGAATGTGAATTGGAACGAAATCGCCAATAGGTAAGGCCATTTTACAATTTGGGCCCAAGTTAGAAGCAGAGCCTAAGGTGTAAATTATCGATAGTCCATATCTCGGAAACTATAAGAGATAATTCAATTTGGCAACCGGCAATGTAATTAGCATGCCGAATATTACTTGGAATGTGAATTGGAACGAAATCGCCAATAGATAAGACCATTTTACAATTTGGGCCCAAGTTAGAAGCAGAGCCTAAGGTGTAAATTATCGATAATCCATATCTCGGAAACTATAAGAGATAATGCAATTTGGCAACCGGCAATGTAATTAGCATGCCGAAGATTACTTGGAATGTGAATTGGAACGAAATCGCCAATAGATAAGACCATTTTACAATTTGGGCCCAAGTTAGAAGCAGAGCCTAAGGTGTAAATTATCGATAGTCTATATCTCGGAAACTATAAGAGATAATGCAATTTGGCAACCGGCAATGTAATTAGCATGCCGAATATTACTTGGAATGTGAATTGGAACGAAATCGCCAATAGATAAGACCATTTTACAATTTGGGCCCAAGTTAGAAGCAGAGCCTATGGTGTAAATTATCGATAGTCCATATCTCGGAAACTATAAGAGATAATGCAATTTGGCAACCGGCAATGTAATTAGCATGCCGAATATTACTTGGAATGTGAATTGGATCGAAATCGCCAATAGATAAGACCATTTTACAATTTGGGCCCAAGTTAGAAGCAGAGCCTAAGGTGTAAATTATCGATAGTCCATATCTCGGAAACTATGAGAGATAATGCAATTTGGCAACCGGCAAAGTAATTAGCATGCCGAATATTACTTGGAATGTGAATTGGAACGAAATCGCCAATAGATAAGACCATTTTACAATTTGGGCCCAAGTTAGAAGCAGAGCCTAAGGTGTAAATTATCGATAGTCCATATCTCGGAAACTATAAGAGATAATGCAATTTGGCAACCGGCAATGTAATTAGCATACCGAATATTACTTGGAATGTGAATTGGAACGAAATCGCCAATAGATAAGACCATTTTACAATTTGGGCCCAAGTTAGAAGCAGAGCCTAAGGTGTAAATTATCGATAGTCCATATCTCGGAAACTATAAGAGATAATGCAATTTCGCAACCGGCAATGTAATTAGCATGCCGAATATCACTTGGAATGTGAATTGGGACGAAATCGCCAATAGATAAGACCATTTTACAATTTGGGCCCAAGTTAGAAGCAGAGCCTAAGGTGTAAATTATCGATAGTCCATATCTCGGAAACTATAAGAGATAATGCAATTTGGCAACCGGCAATGTAATTAGCATGCCGAATATTACTTGGAATGTGAATTGGAACGAAATCGCCAATAGATAAGACCATTTTACAATTTGGGCCCAAGTTAGAAGCAGAGCCTAAGGTGTAAATTATCGATAGTCCATATCTCGGAAACTATAAGAGATAATGCAATTTGACAACCGGCAATGTAATTAGCATGCCGAATATTACTTGGAATGTGAATTGGAACGAAATCGCCAATAGGTAAGACCATTTTACAATTTGGGCCCAAGTTAGAAGCAGAGCCTAAGATGTAAATTATCGATAGTCCATATCTCGGAAACTATAAGAGATAATTCAATTTGGCAACCGGCAATGTAATTAGCATGCCGAATATTACTTGGAATGTGAATTGGAACGAAATCGCCAATAGATAAGACCATTTTACAATTTGGGCCCAAGTTAGAAGCAGAGCCTAAGGTGTAAATTATCGATAGTCCATATCTCGGAAACTATAAGAGATAATGCAATTTGGCAACCGGCAATGTAATTAGCATGCCGAATATTACTTGGAATGTGAATTGGAACGAAATCGCCAATAGATAAGACCATTTTACAATTTGGGCCCAAGTTAGAAGCAGAGCCTAAGGTGTAAATTATCGATAGTCCATATCTCGGAAACTATAAGAGATAATGCAATTTGGCAACCGGCAATGTAATTAGCATGCCGAATATTACTTGGAATGTGAATTGGAACGAAATCGCCAATAGATAAGACCATTTTACAATTTGGGCCCAAGTTAGAAGCAGAGCCTAAGGAGTAAATTATTGATAGTCCATATCTCGGAAACTATAAGAGATAATGCAATTTCGCAACCGGCAATGTAATTAGCATGCCGAATATCACTTGGAATGTGAATTGGGACGAAATCGCCAATAGATAAGACCATTTTACAATTTGGGCCCAAGTTAGAAGCAGAGCCTAAGGTGTAAATTATCGATAGTCCATATCTCGGAAACTATAAGAGATAATGCAATTTGGCAACCGGCAATGTAATTAGCATGCCGAATATTACTTGGAATGTGAATTGGAACGAAATCGCCAATAGATAAGACCATTTTACAATTTGGGCCCAAGTTAGAAGCAGAGCCTAAGGTGTAAATTATCGATAGTCCATATCTCGGAAACTATAAGATATAATGCAATTTGGCAACCGGCAATGTAATTAGCATGATGAATATTACTTGGAATGTGAATTGGAACGAAATCGCCAATAGGTAAGACCATTTTACAATTTGGGCCCAAGTTAGAAGCAGAGCCTAAGGTGTAAATAATCGATAGTCCATATCTCGGAAACTATAAGAGATAATTCAATTTGGCAACCGGCAATGTAATTAGCATGCCGAATATTACTTGGAATGTGAATTGGAACGAAATCGCCAATAGATAAGACCATTTTACAATTTGGGCCCAAGTTAGAAGCAGAGCCTAAGGTGTAAATTATCGATAGTCCATATCTCGGAAACTATAAAAGATAATGCAATTTGGCAACCGGCAATGTAATTAGCATGCCGAATATTACTTGGAATGTGAATTGGAACGAAATCGCCAATAGATAAGACCATTTTACAATTTGGGCCCAAGTTAGAAGCAGAGCCTAAGGTGTAAATTATCGATAGTCCATATCTGTGAAACTATAAGAGATAATGCAATTTCGCAAACGGCAATGTAATTAGCATGCCGAATATTACTTGGAGTGTGAATTGGAACGAAATCGCCAATAGATAAGACCATTTTACAATTTGGGCCCAAGTTAGAAGCAGAGCCTAAGGTGTAAATTATCGATAGTCCATATCTCGGAAACTATAAGAGATAATGCAATTTGGCAACCGGCAATGTAATTAGCATGCCGAATATTACTTGGAATGTGAATTGGAACGAAATCGCCAATAGATAAGACCATTTTACAATTTGGGCCCAAGTTAGAAGCAGAGCCTAAGGTGTAAATTATCGATAGTCCATATCTCGGAAACTATAAGAGATAATGCAATTTGGCAACCGGCAATGTAATTAGCATGCCGAATATTACTTGGAGTGTGAATTGGAACGAAATCGCCAATAGATAAGACCATTTTACAATTTGGGCCCAAGTTAGAAGCAGAGCCTAAGGTGTAAATTATCGATAGTCCATATCTCGGAAACTATAAGAGATAATGCAATTTGGTAACCGGCAATGTAATTAGCATGCCGAATATTACTTGGAATGTGAATTGGAACGAAATCGCCAATAGATAAGACCATTTTACAATTTGGGCCCAAGTTAGAAGCAGAGCCTAAGGTGTAAATTATCGATAGTCCATATCTCGGAAACTATAAGAGATAATGCAATTTGGCAACCGGCAATGTAATTAGCATGCCGAATATTACTTGGAATGTGAAATGGAACGAAATCGCCAATAGATAAGACCATTTTACAATTTGGGCCCAAGTTAGAAGCAGAGCCTAAGGTGTAAATTATTGATAGTCCATATCTCGGAAACTATAAGAGATAATGCAATTTCGCAACCGGCAATGTAATTAGCATGCCGAATATCACTTGGAATGTGAATTGGGACGAAATCGCCAATAGATAAGACCATTTTACAATTTGGGCCCAAGTTAGAAGCAGAGCCTAAGGTGTAAATTATCGATAGTCCATATCTCGGAAACTATAAGAGATAATGCAATTTGGCAACCGGCAATGTAATTAGCATGCCGAATATTACTTGGAATGTGAATTGGAACGAAATCGCCAATAGATAAGACCATTTTACAATTTGGGCCCAAGTTAGAAGCAGAGCCTAAGGTGTAAATTATCGATAGTCCATATCTCGGAAACTATAAGAGATAATGCAATTTGGCAACCGGCAATGTAATTAGCATGCCGAATATTACTTGGAATGTGAATTGGAACGAAATCGCCAATAGGTAAGACCATTTTACAATTTGGGCCCAAGTTAGAAGCAGAGCCTAAGGTGTAAATTATCGATAGTCCATATCTCGGAAACTATAAGAGATAATGCAATTTGGCAACCGGCAATGTAATTAGCATGCCGAATATTACTTGGAATGTGAATTGGAACGAAATCGCCAATAGATAAGACCATTTTACAATTTGGGCCCAGGTTAGAAGCAGAGCCTAAGGTGTAAATTATCGATAGTCCATATCTCGGAAACTATAAGAGATAATGCAATTTGGCAACCGGCAATGTAATTAGCATGCCGAATATTACTTGGAATGTGAATTGGAACGAAATCGCCAATAGATAAGACCATTTTACAATTTGGGCCCAAGTTAGAAGCAGAGCCTAAGGTGTAAATTATCGATAGTCCATATCTCGGAAACTATAAGAGATAATGCAATTTGGCAACCGGCAATGTAATTAGCATGCCGAATATCACTTGGAATGTGAATTGGGACGAAATCGCCAATAGATAAGACCATTTTACAATTTGGGCCCAAGTTAGAAGCAGAGCCTAAGGTGTAAATTATCGATAGTCCATATCTCGGAAACTATAAGAGATAATGCAATTTGGCAACCGGCAATGTAATTAGCATGCCGAATATTACTTGGAATGTGAATTGGAACGAAATCGCCAATAGATAAGACCATTTTACAATTTGGGCCCAAGTTAGAAGCAGAGCCTAAATTGTAAATTATCGATAGTCCATATCTCGGAAACTATAAGAGATAATGCAATTTGGCAACCGGCAATGTAATTAGCATGCCGAGTATTACTTGGAATGTGAATTGGAACGAAATCGCCAATAGGTAAGACCATTTTACAATTTGGGCCCAAGTTAGAAGCAGAGCCTAAGGTGTAAATTATCGATAGTCCATATCTCGGAAACTATAAGAGATAATTCAATTTGGCAACCGGCAATGTATTTAGCATGCCGAATATTACTTGGAATGTGAATTGGAACGAAATCGCCAATAGATAAGACAATTTTACAATTTGGGCCCAAGTTAGAAGCAGAGCCTAAGGTGTAAATTATCGATAGTCCATATCTCGGAAACTATAAGAGATAATGCAATTTGGCAACCGGCAATGTAATTAGCATGCCGAATATTACTTGGAATGTGAATTGGAACGAAATCGCCAATAGATAAGACCATTTTACAATTTGGGCCCAAGTTAGAAGCAGAGCCTATGGTGTAAATTATCGATAGTCCATATCTCGGAAACTATAAGAGATAATGCAATTTCGCAACCGGCAATGTAATTAGCATGCCGAATATCACTTGGAATGTGAATTGGAACGGAATCGCCAATAGATAAGACCATTTTACAATTTGGGCCCAAGTTAGAAGCAGAGCCTAAGGTGTAAATTATCGATAGTCCATATCTCGGAAACTATAAGAGATAATGCAATTTGGCAACCGGCCATGTAATTAGCATGCCGAATATTACTTGGAATGTGAATTGGAACGAAATCGCCAATAGAGAAGACCATTTTACAATTTGGGCCCAAGTTAGAAGCAGAGCCTAAGGTGTAAATTATCGATAGTCCATATCTCGGAAACTATAAGAGATAATGCAATTTGGCAACCGGCAATGTAATTAGCATGCCGAATATTACTTGGAATGTGAATTGGAACGAAATCGCCAATAGATAAGACCATTTTACAATTTGGGCCCAAGTTAGAAGCAGAGCCTAAGGTGTAAATTATCGATAGTCCATATCTCGGAAACTATAAGAGATAATGCAATTTGGCAACCGGCAATGTAATTAGCATGCCGAATATTACTTGGAATGTGAATTGGAACGGAATCGCCAATAGGTAAGACCATTTTACAATTTGGGCCCAAGTTAGAAGCAGAGCCTAAGGTGTAAATTATCGATAGTCCATATCTCGGAAACTATAAGAGATAATTCAATTTGGCAACCGGCAATGTAATTAGCATGCCGAATATTACTCGGAATGTGAATTGGAACGAAATCGCCAATAGATAAGACCATTTTACAATTTGGGCCCAAGTTAGAAGCAGAGCCTAAGGTGTAAATTATCGATAGTCCATATCTCGGAAACTATAAGAGATAATGCAATTTGGCAACCGGCAATGTAATTAGCATGCCGAATATTACTTGGAATGTGAATTGGAACGAAATCGCCAATAGATAAGACCATTTTACAATTTGGGCCCAAGTTAGAAGCAGAGCCTAAGGTGTAAATTATCGATAGTCCATATCTCGGAAACTATAAGAGATAATGCAATTTGGCAACCGGCAATGTAATTAGCATGCCGAATATTACTTGGAATGTGAATTGGAACGAAATCGCCAATAGATAAGACCATTTTACAATTTGGGCCCAAGTTAGAAGCAGAGCCTATGGTGTAAATTATCGATAGTCCATATCTCGGAAACTATAAGAGATAATGCAATTTGGCAACCGGCAATGTAATTAGCATGCCGAATATTACTTGGAATGTGAATTGGAACGAAATCGCCAATAGATAAGACCATTTTACAATTTGGGCCCAAGTTAGAAGCAGAGACTAAAGTGTAAATAATCGATAGTCCATATCTCGGAAACTATAAGAGTTAATGCAATTTGGCAACCGGCAATGTAATTAGCATGCCGAATATTACTTGGAATGTGAATTGGAACGAAATCGCCAATAGATAAGACCATTTTACAATTTGGGCCCAAGTTAGAAGCAGAGCTTAAGGTGTAAATTATCGATAGTCCATATCTCGGAAACTATAAGAGATAATGCAATTTGGCAACCGGCAATGTAATTAGCATGCCGAATATTACTTGGAATGTGAATTGGAACGAAATCGCCAATAGATAAGACCATTTTACAATTTGGGCCCAAGTTAGAAGCAGAGCCTAAGGTGTAAATTATCGATAGTCCATATCTCTGAAACTATAAGAGATAATGCAATTTCGCAAACGGCAATGTAATTAGCATGCCGAATATTACTTGGAATGTGAATTGGGACGAAATCGCCAATAGAGAAGACCATTTTACAATTTGGGCCCAAGTTAGAAGCAGAGCCTAAGGTGTAAATTATCGATAGTCCATATCTCGGAAACTATAAGAGATAATGCAATTTGGCAACCGGCAATGTAATTAGCATGCCGAATATTACTAGGAATGTGAATTGGAACGAAATCGCCAATAGATAAGGCCATTTTACAATTTTGGCCCAAGTTAGAAGCAGAGCCTAAGGTGTAAATTATCGATAGTCCATATCACGGAAACTATAAGAGATAATGCAATTTCGCAACCGGCAATGTAATTAGCATGCCGAATATTACTTGGAGTGTGAATTGGAACGAAATCGCCAATAGATAAGACCATTTTACAATTTGGGCCCAAGTTAGAAGCAGAGCCTAAGGTGTAAATTATCGATAGTCCATATCTCGGAAACTATAAGAGATAATGCAATTTGGCAACCGGCAATGTAATTAGCATGCCGAATATTACTAGGAATGTGAATTGGAACGAAATCGCCAATAGATAAGGCCATTTTACAATTTTGGCCCAAGTTAGAAGCAGAGCCTAAGGTGTAAATTATCGATAGTCCATATCACGGAAACTATAAGAGATAATGCAATTTCGCAACCGGCAATGTAATTAGCATGCCGAATATTACTTGGAGTGTGAATTGGAACGAAATCGCCAATAGATAAGACCATTTTACAATTTGGGCCCAAGTTAGAAGCAGAGCCTAAGGTGTAAATTATCGATAGTCCATATCTCGGAAACTATAAGAGATAATGCAATTTGGCAACCGGCAATGTAATTAGCATGCCGAATATTACTTGGAATGTGAATTGGAACGAAATCGCCAATAGATAAGACCATTTTACAATTTGGGCCCAAGTTAGAAGCAGAGCCTAAGGTGTAAATTATCGATAGCCCATATCTCGGAAACTATAAGAGATAATGCAATTTGGCAACCGGCAATGTAAATTAGCATGCCGAATATTACTTGGAATGTGAATTAGAACGAAATCGCCAATAGATAAGACCATTTTACAATTTGGGCCCAAGTTAGAAGCAGAGCCTAAGGTGTAAATTATCGATAGTCCATATCTCGGAAACTATAAGAGATAATGCAATTTGGTAACCGGCAATGTAATTAGCATGCCGAATATTACTTGGAATGTGAATTGGAACGAAATCGCCAATAGATAAGACCATTTTACAATTTGGGCCCAAGTTAGAAGCAGAGCCTAAGGTGTAAATTATCGATAGTCCATATCTCGGAAACTATAAGAGATAATGCAATTTGGCAACCGGCAATGTAATTAGCATGCCGAATATTACTTGGAATGTGAAATGGAACGAAATCGCCAATAGATAAGACCATTTTACAATTTGGGCCCAAGTTAGAAGCAGAGCCTAAGGTGTAAATTATTGATAGTCCATATCTCGGAAACTATAAGAGATAATGCAATTTCGCAACCGGCAATGTAATTAGCATGCCGAATATCACTTGGAATGTGAATTGGGACGAAATCGCCAATAGATAAGACCATTTTACAATTTGGGCCCAAGTTAGAAGCAGAGCCTAAGGTGTAAATTATCGATAGTCCATGTCTCGGAAACTATAAGAGATAATGCAATTTGGCAACCGGCAATGTAATAAGCATGCCGAATATTACTTGGAATGTGAATTGGAACGAAATCGCCAATAGATAAGACCATTTTACAATTTGGGCCCAAGTTAGAAGCAGAGCCTAAGGTGTAAATTATCGATAGTCCATATCTCGGAAACTATAAGAGATAATGCAATTTGGCAACCGGCAATGTAATTAGCATGCCGAATATTACTTGGAATGTGAATTGGAACGAAATCGCCAATAGATAAGACCATTTTACAATTTGGGCCCAAGTTAGAAGCAGAGCCTAAGGTGTAAAATATCGATAGTCCATATCTCGGAAACTATAAGAGATAATGCAATTTGGCAACCGGCAATGTAATTAGCATGCCGAATATCACTTGGAATGTGAATTGGGACGAAATCGCCAATAGATAAGACCATTTTACAATTTGGGCCCAAGTTAGAAGCAGAGCCTAAGGTGTAAATTATCGATAGTCCATATCTCGGAAACTATAAGAGATAATGCAATTTGGCAACCGGCAATGTAATTAGCATGCCGAATATTACTTGGAATGTGAATTAGAACGAAATCGCCAATAGATAAGACCATTTTACAATTTGGGCCCAAGTTAGAAGCAGAGCCTAATGTGTAAATTATTGAGAGTCCATATCTCGGAAACTACAAGAGATAATGCAATTTCGCAACCGGCAATGTATTTAGCATGCCGAATATCACTTGGAATGTGAATTGGGACGAAATCGCCAATAGATAAGACCATTTTACAATTTGGGCCCAATTTAGAAGCAGAGCCTAAGGTGTAAATTATCGATAGTCCATATCTCGGAAACTATAAGAGATAATGCAATTTGGCAACCGGCAATGTAATTAGCATGCCGAATATTACTTGGAATGTGAATTGGAACGAAATCGCCAATAGATAAGACCATTTTACAATTTGGGCCCAAGTTAGAAGCAGAGCCTAAGGTGTAAATTATCGATAGTCCATATCTCGGAAACTATAAGAGATAATGCAATTTGGCAACCGGCAATGTAATTAGCATGCCGAATATTACTTGGAATGTGAATTGGAACGAAATCGCCAATAGGTAAGGCCATTTTACAATTTGGGCCCAAGTTAGAAGCAGAGCCTAAGGTGTAAATTATCGATAGTCCATATCTCGGAAACTATAAGAGATAATTCAATTTGGCAACCGGCAATGTAATTAGCATGCCGAATATTACTTGGAATGTGAATTGGAACGAAATCGCCAATAGATAAGACCATTTTACAATTTGGGCCCAAGTTAGAAGCAGAGCCTAAGGTGTAAATTATCGATAATCCATATCTCGGAAACTATAAGAGATAATGCAATTTGGCAACCGGCAATGTAATTAGTATGCCGAATATTACTTGGAATGTGAATTGGAACGAAATCGCCAATAGATAAGACCATTTTACAATTTGGGCCCAAGTTAGAAGCAGAGCCTAAGGTGTAAATTATCGATAGTCCATATCTCGGAAACTATAAGAGATAATGCAATTTGGCAACCGGCAATGTAATTAGCATGCCGAATATTACTTGGAATGTGAATTGGAACGAAATCGCCAATAGATAAGACCATTTTACAATTTGGGCCCAAGTTAGAAGCAGAGCCTATGGTGTAAATTATCGATAGTCCATATCTCGGAAACTATAAGAGATAATGCAATTTGGCAACCGGCAATGTAATTAGCATGCCGAATATTACTTGGAATGTGAATTGGAACGAAATCGCCAATAGATAAGACCATTTTACAATTTGGGCCCAAGTTAGAAGCAGAGCCTAAGGTGTAAATTATCGATAGTCCATATCTCGGAAACTATAAGAGATAATGCAATTTGGCAACCGGCAAAGTAATTAGCATGCCGAATATTACTTGGAATGTGAATTGGAACGAAATCGCCAATAGATAAGACCATTTTACAATTTGGGCCCAAGTTAGAAGCAGAGCCTAAGGTGTAAATTATCGATAGTCCATATCTCGGAAACTATAAGAGATAATGCAATTTGGCAACCGGCAATGTAATTAGCATGCCGAATATTACTTGGAATGTGAATTGGAACGAAATCGCCAATAGATAAGACCATTTTACAATTTGGGCCCAAGTTAGAAGCAGAGCCTAAGGTGTAAATTATTGATAGTCCATATCTCGGAAACTATAAGAGATAATGCAATTTCGCAACCGGCAATGTAATTAGCATGCCGAATATCACTTGGAATGTGAATTGGGACGAAATCGCCAATAGATAAGACCATTTTACAATTTGGGCCCAAGTTAGAAGCAGAGCCTAAGGTGTAAATTATGGATAGTCCATATCTCGGAAACTATAAGAGATAATGCAATTTGGCAACCGGCAATGTAATTAGCATGCCGAATATTACTTGGAATGTGAATTGGAACGAAATCGCCAATAGATAAGACCATTTTACAATTTGGGCCCAAGTTAGAAGCAGAGCCTAAGGTGTAAATTATCGATAGTCCATATCTCGGAAACTATAAGAGATAATGCAATTTGGCAACCGGCAATGTAATTAGCATGCCGAATATTACTTGGAATGTGAATTGGAACGAAATCGCCAATAGGTAAGACCATTTTACAATTTGGGCCCAAGTTAGAAGCAGAGCCTAAGATGTAAATTATCGATAGTCCATATCTCGGAAACAATAAGAGATAATTCAATTTGACAACCGGCAATGTAATTAGCATGCCGAATATTACTTGGAATGTGAATTGGAACGAAATCGCCAATAGATAAGACCATTTTACAATTTGGGCCCAAGTTAGAAGCAGAGCCTAAGGTGTAAATTATCGATAGTCCATATCTCGGAAACTATAAGAGATAATGCAATTTGGCAACCGGCAATGTAATTAGCATGCCGAATATTACTTGGAATGTGAATTGGAACGAAATCGCCAATAGATAAGACCATTTTACAATTTGGGCCCAAGTTAGAAGCAGAGCCTAAGGTGTAAATTATCGATAGTCCATATCTCGGAAACTATAAGAGATAATGCAATTTGGCAACCGGCAATGTAATTAGCATGCCGAATATTACTTGGAATGTGAATTGGAACGAAATCGCCAATAGATAAGACCATTTTACAATTTGGGCCCAAGTTAGAAGCAGAGCCTAAGGAGTAAATTATTGATAGTCCATATCTCGGAAACTATAAGAGATAATGCAATTTCGCAACCGGCAATGTAATTAGCATGCCGAATATCACTTGGAATGTGAATTGGGACGAAATCGCCAATAGATAAGAAAATTTTACAATTTAGGCCCAAGTTAGAAGCAGAGCCTAAGGTGTAAATTATCGATAGTCCATATCTCGGAAACTATAAGAGATAATGCAATTTGGCAACCGGCAATGTAATTAGCATGCCGAATATTACTTGGAATGTGAATTGGAACGAAATCGCCAATAGGTAAGACCATTTTACAATTTGGGCCCAAGTTAGAAGCAGAGCCTAAGATGTAAATTATCGATAGTCCATATCTCGGAAACAATAAGAGATAATTCAATTTGACAACCGGCAATGTAATTAGCATGCCGAATATTACTTGGAATGTGAATTGGAACGAAATCGCCAATAGATAAGACCATTTTACAATTTGGGCCCAAGTTAGAAGCAGAGCCTAAGGTGTAAATTATCGATAGTCCATATCTGTGAAACTATAAGAGATAATGCAATTTCGCAAACGGCAATGTAATTAGCATGCCGAATATTACTTGGAGTGTGAATTGGAACGAAATCGCCAATAGATAAGACCATTTTACAATTTGGGCCCAAGTTAGAAGCAGAGCCTAAGGTGTAAATTATCGATAGTCCATATCTCGGAAACTATAAGAGATAATGCAATTTGGCAACCGGCAATGTAATTAGCATGCCGAATATTACTTGGAATGTGAATTGGAACGAAATCGCCAATAGATAAGACTATTTTACAATTTGGGCCCAAGTTAGAAGCAGAGCCTAAGGTGTAAATTATCGATAGTCCATATCTCGGAAACTATAAGAGATAATGCAATTTGGTAACCGGCAATGTAATTAGCATGCCGAATATTACTTGGAATGTGAATTGGAACGAAATCGCCAATAGATAAGACCATTTTACAATTTGGGCCCAAGTTAGAAGCAGAGCCTAAGGTGTAAATTATCGATAGTCCATATCTCGGAAACTATAAGAGATAATGCAATTTGGCAACCGGCAATGTAATTAGCATGCCGAATATTACTTGGAATGTGAAATGGAACGAAATCGCCAATAGATAAGACCATTTTACAATTTGGGCCCAAGTTAGAAGCAGAGCCTAAGGTGTAAATTATTGATAGTCCATATCTCGGAAACTATAAGAGATAATGCAATTTCGCAACCGGCAATGTAATTAGCATGCCGAATATCACTTGGAATGTGAATTGGGACGAAATCGCCAATAGATAAGACCATTTTAGAATTTGGGCCCAAGTTAGAAGCAGAGCCTAAGGTGTAAATTATCGATAGTCCATATCTCGGAAACTATAAGAGATAATGCAATTTGGCAACCGGCAATGTAATTAGCATGCCGAATATTACTTGGACTGTGAATTGGAACGAAATCGCCAATAGATAAGACCATTTTACAATTTGGGCCCAAGTTAGAAGCAGAGCCTAAGGTGTAAATTATCGATAGTCCATATCTCGGAAACTATAAGAGATAATTCAATTTGGCAACCGGCAATGTAATTAGCATGCCGAATATTACTTGGAATGTGAATTGGAACGAAATCGCCAATAGATAAGACCATTTTACAATTTGGGCCCAGGTTAGAAGCAGAGCCTAAGGTGTAAATTATCGATAGTCCATATCTCGGAAACTATAAGAGATAATGCAATTTGGCAACCGGCAATGTAATTAGCATGCCGAATATTACTTGGAATGTGAATTGGAACGAAATCGCCAATAGATAAGACCATTTTACAATTTGGGCCCAAGTTAGAAGCAGAGCCTAAGGTGTAAATTATCGATAGTCAATATCTCGGAAACTATAAGAGATAATGCAATTTGGCAACCGGCAATGTAATTAGCATGCCGAATATCACTTGGAATGTTAATTGGGACGAAATCGCCAATAGATAAGACCATTTTACAATTTGAGCCCAAGTTAGAAGCAGAGCCTAAGGTGTAAATTATCGATAGTCCATATCTCGGAAACTATAAGAGATAATGCAATTTGGCAACCGGCAATGTAATTAGCATGCCGAATATTACTTGGAATGTGAATTAGAACGAAATCGCCAATAGATAAGACCATTTTACAATTTGGGCCCAAGTTAGAAGCAGAGCCTAATGTGTAAATTATTGATAGTCCATATCTCGGAAACTACAAGAGATAATGCAATTTCGCAACCGGCAATGTAATTAGCATGCCGAATATCACTTGGAATGTGAATTGGGACGAAATCGCCAATAGATAAGACCATTTTACAATTTGGGCCCAAGTTAGAAGCAGAGCCTAAGGTGTAAATTATCGATAGTCCATATCTCGGAAACTATAAGAGATAATGCAATTTGGCAACCGGCAATGTAATTAGCATGCCGAATATTACTTGGAATGTGAATTGGAACGAAATCGCCAATAGATAAGACCATTTTACAATTTGGGCGCAAGTTAGAAGCAGAGCCTAAGGTGTAAATTATCGATAGTCCATATCTCGGAAACTATAAGAGATAATGCAATTTGGCAACCGGCAATGTAATTAGCATGCCGAATATTACTTGGAATGTGAATTGGAACGAAATCGCCAATAGATAAGACCATTTTACAATTTGGGCCCAAGTTAGAAGCAGAGCCTATGGTGTAAATTATCGATAGTCCATATCTCGGAAACTATAAGAGATAATGCAATTTGGCAACCGGCAATGTAATTAGCATGCCGAATATTACTTGGAATGTGAATTGGAACGAAATCGCCAATAGATAAGACCATTTTACAATTTGGGCCCAAGTTAGAAGCAGAGCCTAAGGTGTAAATTATCGATAGTCCATATCTCGGAAACTATAAGAGATAATGCAATTTGGCAACCGGCAAAGTAATTAGCATGCCGAATATTACTTGGAATGTGAATTGGAACGAAATCGCCAATAGATAAGACCATTTTACAATTTGGGCCCAAGTTAAAAGCAGAGCCTAAGGTGTAAATTATCGATAGTCCATATCTCGGAAACTATAAGAGATAATGCAATTTGGCAACCGGCAATGTAATTAGCATGCCGAATATTACTTGGAATGTGAATTGGAACGAAATCGCCAATAGATAAGACCATTTTACAATTTGGGCCCAAGTTAGAAGCAGAGCCTAAGGTGTAAATTATTGATAGTCCATATCTCGGAAACTATAAGAGATAATGCAATTTCGCAACCGGCAATGTAATTAGCATGCCGAATATCACTTGGAATGTGAATTGGGACGAAATCGCCAATAGATAAGACCATTTTACAATTTGGGCCCAAGTTAGAAGCAGAGCCTAAGGTGTAAATTATCGATAGTCCATATCTCGGAAACTATAAGAGATAATGCAATTTGGCAACCGGCAATGTAATTAGCATGCCGAATATTACTTGGAATGTGAATTGGAACGAAATCGCCAATAGATAAGACCATTTTACAATTTGGGCCCAAGTTAGAAGCAGAGCCTAAGGTGTAAATTATCGATAGTCCATATCTCGGAAACTATAAGAGATAATGCAATTTGGCAACCGGCAATGTAATTAGCATGCCAAATATTACTTGGAATGTGAATTGGAACGAAATCGCCAATAGGTAAGACCATTTTACAATTTGGGCCCAAGTTAGAAGCAGAGCCTAAGATGTAAATTATCGATAGTCCATATCTCGGAAACTATAAGAGATAATTCAATTTGGCAACCGGCAATGTAATTAGCATGCCGAATATTACTTGGAATGTGAATTGGAACGAAATCGCCAATAGATAAGACCATTTTACAATTTGGGCCCAAGTTAGAAGCAGAGTCTAAGGTGTAAATTATCGATAGTCCATATCTCGGAAACTATAAGAGATAATGCAATTTGGCAACCGGCAATGTAATTAGCATGCCGAATATTACTTGGAATGTGAATTGGAACGAAATCGCCAATAGATAAGACCATTTTACAATTTGGGCCCAAGTTAGAAGCAGAGCCTAAGGTGTAAATTATCGATAGTCCATATCTCGGAAACTATAAGAGATAATGCAATTTGGCAACCGGCAATGTAATTAGCATGCCGAATATTACTTGGAATGTGAATTGGAACGAAATCGCCAATAGATAAGACCATTTTACAATTTGGGCCCAAGTTAGAAGCAGAGCCTAAGGAGTAAATTATTGATAGTCCATATCTCGGAAACTATAAGAGATAATGCAATTTCGCAACCGGCAATGTAATTAGCATGCCGAATATCACTTGGAATGTGAATTGGGACGAAATCGCCAATAGATAAGACCATTTTACAATTTGGGCCCAAGTTAGAAGCAGAGCCTAAGGTGTAAATTATCGATAGTCCATATCTCGGAAACTATAAGAGATAATGCAATTTGGCAACCGGCAATGTAATTAGCACGCCGAATATTACTTGGAATGTGAATTGGAACGAAATCGCCAATAGATAAGACCATTTTACAATTTGGGCCCAAGTTAGAAGCAGAGCCTAAGGTGTAAATTATCGATAGTCCATATCTCGGAAACTATAAGAGATAATGCAATTTGGCAACCGGCAATGTAATTAGCATGCCGAATATTACTTGGAATGTGAATTGGAACGAAATCGCCAATAGGTAAGACCATTTTACAATTTGGGCCTAAGTTAGAAGCAGAGCCTAAGGTGTAAATTATCGATAGTCCATATCTCGGAAACTATAAGAGATAATTCAATTTGGCAACCGGCAATGTAATTAGCATGCCGAATATTACTTGGAATGTGAATTGGAACGAAATCGCCAATAGATAAGACCATTTTACAATTTGGGCCCAAGTTAGAAGCAGAGCCTAAGGTGTAAATTATCGATAGTCCATATCTCGGAAACTATAAGAGATAATGCAATTTGGCAACCGGCAATGTAATTAGCATGCCGAATATTACTTGGAATGTGAATTGGGACGAAATCGCCAATAGATAAGACCATTTTACAATTTGGGCCCAAGTTAGAAGCAGAGCCTAAGGTGTAAATTATCGATAGTCCATATCTGTGAAACTATAAGAGATAATGCAATTTCGCAAACGGCAATGTAATTAGCATGCCGAATATTACTTGGAGTGTGAATTGGAACGAAATCGCCAATAGATAAGACCATTTTACAATTTGGGCCCAAGTTAGAAGCAGAGCCTAAGGTGTAAATTATCGATAGTCCATATCTCGGAAACTATAAGAGATAATGCAATTTGGCAACCGGCAATGTAATTAGCATGCCGAATATTACTTGGAATGTGAATTGGAACGAAATCGCCAATAGATAAGACCATTTTACAATTTGGGCCCAAGTTAGAAGCAGAGCCTAAGGTGTAAATTATCGATAGTCCATATCTCAGAAACTATAAGAGATAATGCAATTTCGTAACCGGCAATGTAATTAGCATGCCGAATATCACTTGGAATGTGAATTGGGACGAAATCGCCAATAGATAAGACCATTTTACAATTTGGGCCCAAGTTAGAAGCAGAGCCTAAGGTGTAAATTATCGATAGTCCATATCTCGGAAACTATAAGAGATAATGCAATTTGGCAACCGGCAATGTAATTAGCATGCCGAATATTACTTGGAATGTGAATTGGAACGAAATCGCCAATAGGTAAGACCATTTTACAATTTGGGCCCAAGTTAGAAGCAGAGCCTAAGGTGTAAATTATCGATAGTCCATATCTCGGAAACTATAAGAGATAATTCAATTTGGCAACCGGCAATGTAATTAGCATGCCGAATATTACTTGTAATGTGAATTGGAACGAAATCGCCAATAGATAAGACCATTTTACAATTTGGGCCCAAGTTAGAAGCAGAGCCTAAGGTGTAAATTATCGATAGTCCATATCTCGGAAACTATAAGAGATAATGCAATTTGGCAACCGGCAATGTAATTAGCATGCCGAATATTACTTGGAATGTGAATTGGAACGAAATCGCCAATAGATAAGACCATTTTACAATTTGGGCCCAAGTTAGAAGCAGAGCCTAAGGTGTAAATTATTGATAGTCCATATCTCGGAAACTATAAGAGATAATGCAATTTCGCAACCGGCAATGTAATTAGCATGCCGAATATCACTTGGAATGTGAATTGGGACGAAATCGCCAATAGATAAGACCATTTTACAATTTGGGCCCAAGTTAGAAGCAGAGCCTAAGGTGTAAATTATTGATAGTCCATATCTCGGAAACTATAAGAGATAATGCAATTTCGCAACCGGCAATGTAATTAGCATGCCGAATATCACTTGGAATGTGAATTGGGACGAAATCGCCATTAGATAAGACCATTTTACAATTTGGGCCCAAGTTAGAAGCAGAGCCTAAGGTGTAAATTATCGATAGTCTATATCTCGGAAACTATAAGAGATAATGCAATTTGGCAACCGGCAATGTAATTAGCATGCCGAATATTACTTGGAATGTGAATTGGAACGAAATCGCCAATAGATAAGACCATTTTACAATTTGGGCCCAAGTTAGAAGCAGAGCCTAAGGTGTAAATTATCGATAGTCCATATCTCGGAAACTATAAGAGATAATGCAATTTGGCAACCGGCAATGTAATTAGCATGCCGAATATTACTTGGAATGTGAATTGGAACGAAATCGCCAATAGATAAGACCATTTTACAATTTGGGCCCAAGTTAGAAGCAGAGCCTAAGGTGTAAATTATCGATAGTCCATATCTCGGAAACTATAAGAGATAATGCAATTTGGCAACCGGCAATGTAATTAGCATGCCGAACATTACTTGGAATGTGAATTGGAACGAAATCGCCAATAGATAAGACCATTTTACAATTTGGGCCCAAGTTAGAAGCAGAGCCTAAGGTGTAAATTATCGATAGTCCATATCTCGGAAACTATAAGAGATAATGCAATTTGGCAACCGGCAATGTAATTAGCATGCCGAATATTACTTGGAATGTGAATTGGAACGAAATCGCCAATAGATAAGACCATTTTACAATTTGGGCCCAAGTTAGAAGCAGAGCCTAAGGTGTAAATTATCGATAGTCTATATCTCGGAAACTATAAGAGATAATGCAATTTGGCAACCGGCAATGTAATTAGCATGCCGAATATTACTTGGAATGTGAATTGGAACGAAATCGCCAATAGATAAGACCATTTTACAATTTGGGCCCAAGTTAGAAGCAGAGCCTAAGGTGTAAATTATCGATAGTCCATATCTCGGAAACTATAAGAGATAATGCAATTTGGCAACCGGCAATGTAATTAGCATGCCGAACATTACTTGGAATGTGAATTGGAACGAAATCGCCAATAGATAAGACCATTTTACAATTTGGGCCCAAGTTAGAAGCAGAGCCTAAGGTGTAAATTATCGATAGTCCATATCTCGGAAACTATAAGAGATAATGCAATTTGGCAACCGGCAATGTAATTAGCATGCCGAATATTACTTGGAATGTGAATTGGAACGAAATCGCCAATAGATAAGACCATTTTACAATTTGGGCCCAAGTTAGAAGTAGAGCCTAAGGTGTAAATTATTGATAGTCCATATCTCGGAAACTATAAGAGATAATGCAATTTCGCAACCGGCAATGTAATTAGCATGCCGAATATCACTTGGAATGTGAATTGGGACGAAATCGCCAATAGATAAGACCATTATACAATTTGGGCCCAAGTTAGAAGCAGAGCCTAAGGTGTAAATTATCGATAGTCCATATCTCGGAAACTATAAGAGATAATGCAATTTGGCAACCGGCAATGTAATTAGCATGCCGAATATTACTTGGAATGTGAATTGGAACGAAATCGCCAATAGATAAGACCATTTTACAATTTGGGCCCAAGTTAGAAGCAGAGCCTAAAGTGTAAATTATCGATAGTCCATATCTCGGAAACTATAAGAGATAATGCAATTTGGCAACCGGCAATGTAATTAGCATGCCGAATATTACTTGGAATGTGAATTGGAACGAAATCGCCAATAGATAAGACCATTTTACAATTTGGGCCCAAGTTAGAAGCAGAGCCTAAGGTGTAAATTATCGATAGTCCATATCTCGGAAACTATAAGAGATAATGCAATTTGGAAACCGGCAATGTAATTAGCATGCCGAATATTACTTGGAATGTGAATTGGAACGAAATCGCCAATAGATAAGACCATTTTACAATTTGGGCCCAAGTTATAAGCAGAGCCTATGGTGTAAATTATCGATAGTCCATATCTCGGAAACTATAAGAGATAATGCAATTTGGCAACCGGCAATGAAATTAGCATGCCGAATATTACTTGGAATGTGAATTGGAACGAAATCGCCAATAGATAAGACCATTTTACAATTTGGGCCCAAGTTAGAAGCAGAGCCTAAGGTGTAAATTATCGATAGTCCATATCTCGGAAACTATAAGAGATAATGCAATTTGGCAACCGGCAATGTAATTAGCATGCCGAATATTACTTGGAATGTGAATTGGAACGAAATCGCCAATAGATAAGACCATTTTACAATTTGGGCCCAAGTTAGAAGCAGAGCCTAAGGTGTAAATTATCGATAGTCCATATCTCGGAAACTATAAGAGATAATGCAATTTGGCAACCGGCAATGTAATTAGCATGCCGAACATTACTTGGAATGTGAATTGGAACGAAATCGCCAATAGATAAGACCATTTTACAATTTGGGCCCAAGTTAGAAGCAGAGCCTAAGGTGTAAATTATCGATAGTCCATATCTCGGAAACTATAAGAGATAATGCAATTTGGCAACCGGCAATGTAATTAGCATGCCGAATATTACTTGGAATGTGAATTGGAACGAAATCGCCAATAGATAAGACCATTTTACAATTTGGGCCCAAGTTAGAAGCAGAGCCTAAGGTGTAAATTATCGATAGTCTATATCTCGGAAACTATAAGAGATAATGCAATTTGGCAACCGGCAATGTAATTAGCATGCCGAATATTACTTGGAATGTGAATTGGAACGAAATCGCCAATAGATAAGACCATTTTACAATTTGGGCCCAAGTTAGAAGCAGAACCTAAGGTGTAAATTATCGATGGTCCATATCACGGAAACTATAAGAGATAATGCAATTTGGCAACCGGCAATGTAATTAGCATGCCGAATATTACTTGGAATGTGAATTGGAACGAAATCGCCAATAGATAAGACCATTTTACAATTTGGGCCCAAGTTAGAAGCAGAGCCTAAGGTGTAAATTATCGATAGTCCATATCTCGGAAACTATAAGAGATAATGCAATTTGGCAACCGGCAATGAAATTAGCATGCCGAATATTACTTGGAATGTGAATTGGAACGAAATCGCCAATAGATAAGACCATTTTACAATTTGGGCCCAAGTTAGAAGCAGAGCCTAAGGTGTAAATTAT
Organism: Rhynchophorus ferrugineus; assembly: GCF_030347505.1. Taxonomy (NCBI): domain Eukaryota; kingdom Metazoa; phylum Arthropoda; class Insecta; order Coleoptera; family Curculionidae; genus Rhynchophorus; species Rhynchophorus ferrugineus. The sequence goes on from NW_027472694.1 coordinate 56,705, forward strand.
CGACAGTCCATATCTCGGAAACTATAAGAGATAATGCAATTTGGCAACCGGCAATGTAATTAGCATGCCGAATATTACTTGGAATGTGAATTGGAACGAAATCGCCAATAGATAAGACCATTTTACAATTTGGGCCCAAGTTAGAAGCAGAGCCTAAGGTGTAAATTATCGATAGTCCATATCTCGGAAACTATAAGAGATAATGCAATTTGGCAACCGGCAATGTAATTAGCATGCCGAATATTACTTGGAATGTGAATTGGAACGAAATCGCCAATAGGTAAGACCATTTTACAATTTGGGCCCAAGTTAGAAGCAGAGCCTAAGGTGTAAATTATCGATAGTCCATATCTCGGAAACTATAAGAGATAATGCAATTTGGCAACCGGCAATGTAATTAGCATGCCGAATATTACTTGGAATGTGAATTGGAACGAAATCGCCAATAGATAAGACCATTTTACAATTTGGGCCCAAGTTAGAAGCAGAGCCTAAGGTGTAAATTTTCGATAGTCCATATCTCGGAAACTATAAGAGATAATGCAATTTGGCAACCGGCAATGTAATTAGCATGCCGAATATTACTTGGTATGTGAATTGGAACGAAATCGCCAATAGATAAGACCATTTTACAATTTGGGCCCAAGTTAGAAGCAGAGCCTAAGGTGTAAATTATCGATAGTCCATATCTCTTAAACTATAAGAGATAATGCAATTTGGCAACCGGCAATGTAATTAGCATGCCGAATATTACTTGGAATGTGAATTGGAACGAAATCGCCAATAGATAAGACCATTTTACGATTTGGGCCCAAGTTAGAAGCAGAGCCTAAGGTGTAAATTATCGATAGTCCATATCTCGGAAACTATAAGAGATAATGCAATTTGGCAACCGGCAATGTAATTAGCATGCCGAATATTACTTGGAATGTGAATTGGAACGAAATCGCCAATAGATAAGACCATTTTACAATTTGGGCCCAAGTTAGAAGCAGAGCCTAAGGTGTAAATTTTCGATAGTCCATATCTCGGAAACTATAAGAGATAATGCAATTTGGCAACCGGCAATGTAATTAGCATGCCGAATATTACTTGGAATGTGAATTGGAACGAAATCGCCAATAGATAAGACCATTTTACAATTTGGGCCCAAGTTAGAAGCAGAGCCTAAGGTGTAAATTATCGATAGTCCATATCTCGGAAACTATAAGAGTTAATGCAATTTGGCAACCGGCAATGTAATTAGCATGCCGAATATTACTTGGAATGTGAATTGGAACGAAATCGCCAATAGATAAGACCATTTTACAATTTGGGCCCAAGTTAGAAGCAGAGCCTAAGGTGTAAATTATCGATAGTCCATATCTCGGAAACTATAAGAGATAATGCAATTTGGCAACCGGCAAAGTAATTAGCATGCCGAATATTACTTGGAATGTGAATTGGAACGAAATCGCCAATAGATAAGACCATTTTACAATTTGGGCCCAAGTTAGAAGCAGAGCCTAAGGTGTAAATTATCGATAGTCCATATCTCGGAAACTATAAGAGATAATGCAATTTGGCAACCGGCAATGTAATTAGCATGCCGAATATTACTTGGAATGTGAATTGGAACGAAATCGCCAATAGATAAGACCATTTTACAATTTGGGCCCAAGTTAGAAGCAGAGCCTAAGGTGTAAATTATTGATAGTCCATATCTCGGAAACTATAAGAGATAATGCAATTTCGCAACCGGCAATGTAATTAGCATGCCTAATATCACTTGGAATGTGAATTGGGACGAAATCGCCAATAGATAAGACCATTTTACAATTTGGGCCCAAGTTAGAAGCAGAGCCTAAGGTGTAAATTATGGATAGTCCATATCTCGGAAACTATAAGAGATAATGCAATTTGGCAACCGGCAATGTAATTAGCATGCCGAATATTACTTGGAATGTGAATTGGAACGAAATCGCCAATAGATAAGACCATTTTACAATTTGGGCCCAAGTTAGAAGCAGAGCCTAAGGTGTAAATTATCGATAGTCCATATCTCGGAAACTATAAGAGATAATGCAATTTGGCAACCGGCAATGTAATTAGCATGCCGAATATTACTTGGAATGTGAATTGGAACGAAATCGCCAATAGATAAGACCATTTTACAATTTGGGCCCAAGTTAGGAGCAGAGCCTAAGGTGTAAATTATCGATAGTCCATATCTCGGAAACTATAAGAGATAATGCAATTTGGCAACCGGCAATGTAATTAGCATGCCGAATATTACTTGGAATGTGAATTGGAACGAAATCGCCAATAGATAAGACCATTTTACAATTTGGGCCCAAGTTAGAAGCAGAGCCTAAGGTGTAAATTATCGATAGTCCATATCTCGGAAACTATAAGAGATAATGCAATTTGGCAACCGGCAATGTAATTAGCATGCCGAATATTACTTGGAATGTGAATTGGAACGAAATCGCCAATAGATAAGACCATTTTACAATTTGGGCCCAAGTTAGAAGCAGAGCCTAAGGAGTAAATTATTGATAGTCCATATCTCGGAAACTATAAGAGATAATGCAATTTCGCAACCGGCAATGTAATTAGCATGCCGAATATCACTTGGAATGTGAATTGGGACGAAATCGCCAATAGATAAGACCATTTTACAATTTGGGCCCAAGTTAGAAGCAGAGCCTAAGGTGTAAATTATCGATAGTCCATATCTCGGAAACTATAAGAGATAATGCAATTTGGCAACCGGCAATGTAATTAGCATGCCGAATATTACTTGGAATGTGAATTGGAACGAAATCGCCAATAGATAAGACCATTTTACAATTTGGGCCCAAGTTAGAAGCAGAGCCTAAGGTGTAAATTATCGATAGTCCATATCTGTGAAACTATAAGAGATAATGCAATTTCGCAAACGGCAATGTAATTAGCATGCCGAATATTACTTGGAGTGTGAATTGGAACGAAATCGCCAATAGATAAGACCATTTTACAATTTGGGCCCAAGTTAGAAGCAGAGCCTAAGGTGTAAATTATCGATAGTCCATATCTCGGAAACTATAAGAGATAATGCAATTTGGCAACCGGCAATGTAATTAGCATGCCGAATATTACTTGTAATGTGAATTGGAACGAAATCGCCAATAGATAAGACCATTTTACAATTTGGGCCCAAGTTAGAAGCAGAGCCTAAGGTGTAAATTATCGATAGTCCATATCTCGGAAACTATAAGAGATAATGCAATTTGGTAACCGGCAATGTAATTAGCATGCCGAATATTACTTGGAATGTGAATTGGAACGAAATCGCCAATAGATAAGACCATTTTACAATTTGGGCCCAAGTTAGAAGCAGAGCCTAAGGTGTAAATTATCGATAGTCCATATCTCGGAAACTATAAGAGATAATGCAATTTGGCAACCGGCAATGTAATTAGCATGCCGAATATTACTTGGAATGTGAAATGGAACGAAATCGCCAATAGATAAGACCATTTTACAATTTGGGCCCAAGTTAGAAGCAGAGCCTAAGGTGTAAATTATTGATAGTCCATATCTCGGAAACTATAAGAGATAATGCAATTTCGCAACCGGCAATGTAATTAGCATGCCGAATATCACTTGGAATGTGAATTGGGACGAAATCGCCAATAGATAAGACCATTTTAGAATTTGGGCCCAAGTTAGAAGCAGAGCCTAAGGTGTAAATTATCGATAGTCCATATCTCGGAAACTATAAGAGATAATGCAATTTGGCAACCGGCAATGTAATTAGCATGCCGATCCATGGACTGTGAATTGGAACGAAATCGCCAATAGATAAGACCATTTTACAATTTGGGCCCAAGTTAGAAGCAGAGCCTAAGGTGTAAATTATCGATAGTCCATATCTCGGAAACTATAAGAGATAATTCAATTTGGCAACCGGCAATGTAATTAGCATGCCGAATATTACTTGGAATGTGAATTGGAACGAAATCGCCAATAGATAAGACCATTTTACAATTTGGGCCCAGGTTAGAAGCAGAGCCTAAGGTGTAAATTATCGATAGTCCATATCTCGGAAACTATAAGAGATAATGCAATTTGGCAACCGGCAATGTAATTAGCATGCCGAATATTACTTGGAATGTGAATTGGAACGAAATCGCCAATAGATAAGACCATTTTACAATTTGGGCCCAAGTTAGAAGCAGAGCCTAAGGTGTAAATTATCGATAGTCCATATCTCGGAAACTATAAGAGATAATGCAATTTGGCAACCGGCAATGTAATTAGCATGCCGAATATCACTTGGAATGTTAATTGGGACGAAATCGCCAATAGATAAGACCATTTTACAATTTGGGCCCAAGTTAGAAGCAGAGCCTAAGGTGTAAATTATCGATAGTCCATATCTCGGAAACTATAAGAGATAATGCAATTTGGCAACCGGCAATGTAATTAGCATGCCGAATATTACTTGGAATGTGAATTAGAACGAAATCGCCAATAGATAAGACCATTTTACAATTTGGGCCCAAGTTAGAAGCAGAGCCTAATGTGTAAATTATTGATAGTCCATATCTCGGAAACTACAAGAGATAATGCAATTTCGCAACCGGCAATGTAATTAGCATGCCGAATATCACTTGGAATGTGAATTGGGACGAAATCGCCAATAGATAAGACCATTTTACAATTTGGGCCCAAGTTAGAAGCAGAGCCTAAGGTGTAAATTATCGATAGTCCATATCTCGGAAACTATAAGAGATAATGCAATTTGGCAACCGGCAATGTAATTAGCATGCCGAATATTACTTGGAATGTGAATTGGAACGAAATCGCCAATAGATAAGACCATTTTACAATTTGGGCACAAGTTAGAAGCAGAGCCTAAGGTGTAAATTATCGATAGTCCATATCTCGGAAACTATAAGAGATAATGCAATTTGGCAACCGGCAATGTAATTAGCATGCCGAATATTACTTGGAATGTTGAATTGGAACGAAATCGCCAATAGATAAGACCATTTTACGATTTGGGCCCAAGTTAGAAGCAGAGCCTATGGTGTAAATTATCGATAGTCCATATCTCGGAAACTATAAGAGATAATGCAATTTGGCAACCGGCAATGTAATTAGCATGCCGAATATTACTTGGAATGTGAATTGGAACGAAATCGCCAATAGATAAGACCATTTTACAATTTGGGCCCAAGTTAGAAGCAGAGCCTAAGGTGTAAATTATCGATAGTCCATATCTCGGAAACTATAAGAGATAATGCAATTTGGCAACCGGCAAAGTAATTAGCATGCCGAATATTACTTGGAATGTGAATTGGAACGAAATCGCCAATAGATAAGACCATTTTACAATTTGGGCCCAAGTTAGAAGCAGAGCCTAAGGTGTAAATTATCGATAGTCCATATCTCGGAAACTATAAGAGATAATGCAATTTGGCAACCGGCAATGTAATTAGCATGCCGAATATTACTTGGAATGTGAATTGGAACGAAATCGCCAATAGATAAGACCATTTTACAATTTGGGCCCAAGTTAGAAGCAGAGCCTAAGGTGTAAATTATTGATAGTCCATATCTCGGAAACTATAAGAGATAATGCAATTTCGCAACCGGCAATGTAATTAGCATGCCGAATATCACTTGGAATGTGAATTGGGACGAAATCGCCAATAGGTAAGACCATTTTACAATTTGGGCCCAAGTTAGAAGCAGAGCCTAAGATGTAAATTATCGATAGTCCATATCTCGGAAACTATAAGAGATAATTCAATTTGGCAACCGGCAATGTAATTAGCATGCCGAATATTACTTGGAATGTGAATTGGAACGAAATCGCCAATAGATAAGACCATTTTACAATTTGGGCCCAAGTTAGAAGCAGAGCCTAAGGTGTAAATTATCGATAGTCCATATCTCGGAAACTATAAGAGATAATGCAATTTGGCAACCGGCAATGTAATTAGCATGCCGAATATTACTTGGAATGTGAATTGGAACGAAATCGCCAATAGATAAGACCATTTTACAATTTGGGCCCAAGTTAGAAGCAGAGCCTAAGGTGTAAATTATCGATAGTCCATATCTCGGAAACTATAAGAGATAATGCAATTTGGCAACCGGCAATGTAATTAGCATGCCGAATATTACTTGGAATGTGAATTGGAACGAAATCGCCAATAGATAAGACCATTTTACAATTTGGGCCCAAGTTAGAAGCAGAGCCTAAGGAGTAAATTATTGATAGTCCATATCTCGGAAACTATAAGAGATAATGCAATTTCGCAACCGGCAATGTAATGAGCATGCCGAATATCACTTGGAATGTGAATTGGTACGAAATCGCCAATAGATAAGACCATTTTACAATTTGGGCCCAAGTTAGAAGCAGAGCCTAAGGTGTAAATTATCGATAGTCCATATCTCGGAAACTATAAGAGATAATGCAATTTGGCAACCGGCAATGTAATTAGCATGCCGAATATTACTTGGAATGTGAATTGGAACGAAATCGCCAATAGATAAGACCATTTTACAATTTGGGCCCAAGTTAGAAGCAGAGCCTAAGGTGTAAATTATCGATAGTCCATATCTCGGAAACTATAAGAGATAATGCAATTTGGCAACCGGCAATGTAATTAGCATGCCGAATATTACTTGGAATGTGAATTGGGACGAAATCGCCAATAGATAAGACCATTTTACAATTTGGGCCCAAGTTAGAAGCAGAGCCTAAGGTGTAAATTATCGATAGTCCATATCTGTGAAACTATAAGAGATAATGCAATTTGGCAACCGGCAATGTAATTAGCATGCCGAATATTACTTGGAATGTGAATTGGAACGAAATCGCCAATAGATAAGACCATTTTACAATTTGGGCCCAAGTTAGAAGCAGAGCCTAAGGTGTAAATTATCGATAGTCCATATCTCGGAAACTATAAGAGATAATGCAATTTGGCAACCGGCAATGTAATTAGCATGCCGAATATTACTTGGAATGTGAATTGGAACGAAATCGCCAATAGATAAGACCATTTTACAATTTGGGCCCAAGTTAGAAGCAGAGCCTAAGGTGTAAATTATCGATAGTCCATATCTCGGAAACTATAAGAGATAATGCAATTTGGCAACCGGCAATGTAATTAGCATGCCGAATATTACTTGGAATGTGAATTGGGACGAAATCGCCAATAGATAAGACCATTTTACAATTTGGGCCCAAGTTAGAAGCAGAGCCTAAGGTGTAAATTATCGATAGTCCATATCTCGGAAACTATAAGAGATAATGCAATTTGGCAACCGGCAATGTAATGAGCATGCCGAATATCACTTGGAATGTGAATTGGTACGAAATCGCCAATAGATAAGACCATTTTACAATTTGGGCCCAAGTTAGAAGCAGAGCCTAAGGTGTAAATTATCGATAGTCCATATCTCGGAAACTATAAGAGATAATGCAATTTGGCAACCGGCAATGTAATTAGCATGCCGAATATTACTTGGAATGTGAATTGGAACGAAATCGCCAATAGATAAGACCATTTTACAATTTGGGCCCAAGTTAGAAGCAGAGCCTAAGGTGTAAATTATCGATAGTCCATATCTCGGAAACTATAAGAGATAATGCAATTTGGCAACCGGCAATGTAATTAGCATGCCGAATATTACTTGGAATGTGAATTGGGACGAAATCGCCAATAGATAAGACCATTTTACAATTTGGGCCCAAGTTAGAAGCAGAGCCTAAGGTGTAAATTATCGATAGTCCATATCTGTGAAACTATAAGAGATAATGCAATTTCGCAAACGGCAATGTAATTAGCATGCCGAATATTACTTGGAGTGTGAATTGGAACGAAATCGCCAATAGATAAGACCATTTTACAATTTGGGCCCAAGTTAGAAGCAGAGCCTAAGGTGTAAATTATCGATAGTCCATATCTCGGAAACTATAAGAGATAATGCAATTTGGCAACCGGCAATGTAATTAGCATGCCGAATATTACTTGGAATGTGAATTGGAACGAAATCGCCAATAGATAAGACCATTTTACAATTTGGGCCCAAGTTAGAAGCAGAGCCTAAGGTGTAAATTATCGATAGTCCATATCTCGGAAACTATAAGAGATAATGCAATTTGGCAACCGGCAATGTAATTAGCATGCCGAATATTACTTGGAATGTGAATTGGAACGAAATCGCCAATAGATAAGACCATTTTACAATTTGGGCCCAAGTTAGAAGCAGAGCCTAAGGTGTAAATTATCGATAGTCCATATCTCGGAAACTATAAGAGATAATGCAATTTGGCAACCGGCAATGTAATTAGCATGCCGAATATTACTTGGAATGTGAATTGGAACGAAATCGCCAATAGATAAGACCATTTTACAATTTGGGCCCAAGTTAGAAGCAGAGCCTAAGGTGTAAATTATTGATAGTCCATATCTCGGAAACTATAAGAGATAATGCAATTTCGTAACCGGCAATGTAATTAGCATGCCGAATATCACTTGGAATGTGAATTGGGACGAAATCGCCAATAGATAAGACCATTTTACAATTTGGGCCCAAGTTAGAAGCAGAGCCTAAGGTGTAAATTATCGATAGTCCATATCTCGGAAACTATAAGAGATAATGCAATTTGGCAACCGGCAATGTAATTAGCATGCCGAATATTACTTGGAATGTGAATTGGAACGAAATCGCCAATAGGTAAGACCATTTTACAATTTGGGCCCAAGTTAGAAGCAGAGCCTAAGGTGTAAATTATCGATAGTCCATATCTCGGAAACTATAAGAGATAATTCAATTTGGCAACCGGCAATGTAATTAGCATGCCGAATATTACTTGTAATGTGAATTGGAACGAAATCGCCAATAGATAAGACCATTTTACAATTTGGGCCCAAGTTAGAAGCAGAGCCTAAGGTGTAAATAATCGATAGTCCATATCTCGGAAACTATAAGAGATAATGCAATTTGGCAACCGGCAATGTAATTAGCATGCCAAATATTACTTGGAATGTGAATTGGAACGAAATCGCCAATAGATAAGACGATTTTACAATTTGGGCCCAAGTTAGAAGCAGAGCCTAAGGTGTAAATTATTGATAGTCCATATCTCGGAAACTATAAGAGATAATGCAATTTCGCAACCGGCAATGTAATTAGCATGCCGAATATCACTTGGAATGTGAATTGGGACGAAATCGCCAATAGATAAGACCATTTTACAATTTGGGCCCAAGTTAGAAGCAGAGCCTAAGGTGTAAATTATTGATAGTCCATATCTCGGAAACTATAAGAGATAATGCAATTTCGCAACCGGCAATGTAATTAGCATGCCGAATATCACTTGGAATGTGAATTGGGACGAAATCGCCAATAGATAAGACCATTTTACAATTTGGGCCCAAGTTAGAAGCAGAGCCTAAGGTGTAAATTATCGATAGTCTATATCTCGGAAACTATAAGAGATAATGCAATTTGGCAACCGGCAATGTAATTAGCATGCCGAATATTACTTGGAATGTGAATTGGAACGAAATCGCCAATAGATAAGACCATTTTACAATTTGGGCCCAAGTTAGAAGCAGAGCCTAAGGTGTAAATTATCGATAGTCCATATCTCGGAAACTATAAGAGATAATGCAATTTGGCAACCGGCAATGTAATTAGCATGCCGAATATTACTTGGAATGTGAATTGGAACGAAATCGCCAATAGATAAGACCATTTTACAATTTGGGCCCAAGTTAGAAGCAGAGCCTAAGGTGTAAATTATCGATAGTCCATATCTCGGAAACTATAAGAGATAATGCAATTTGGCAACCGGCAATGTAATTAGCATGCCGAACATTACTTGGAATGTGAATTGGAACGAAATCGCCAATAGATAAGACCATTTTACAATTTGGGCCCAAGTTAGAAGCAGAGCCTAAGGTGTAAATTATCGATAGTCCATATCTCGGAAACTATAAGAGATAATGCAATTTGGCAACCGGCAATGTAATTAGCATGCCGAATATTACTTGGAATGTGAATTGGAACGAAATCGCCAATAGATAAGACCATTTTACAATTTGGGCCCAAGTTAGAAGCAGAACCTAAGGTGTAAATTATCGATGGTCCATATCACGGAAACTATAAGAGATAATGCAATTTGGCAACCGGCAATGTAATTAGCATGCCGAATATTACTTGGAATGTGAATTGGAACGAAATCGCCAATAGATAAGACCATTTTACAATTTGGGCCCAAGTTAGAAGCAGAGCCTAAGGTGTAAATTATCGATAGTCCATATCTCGGAAACTATAAGAGATAATGCAATTTGGCAACCGGCAATGTAATTAGCATGCCGAACATTACTTGGAATGTGAATTGGAACGAAATCGCCAATAGATAAGACCATTTTACAATTTGGGCCCAAGTTAGAAGCAGAGCCTAAGGTGTAAATTATCGATAGTCCATATCTCGGAAACTATAAGAGATAATGCAATTTGGCAACCGGCAATGTAATTAGCATGCCGAATATTACTTGGAATGTGAATTGGAACGAAATCGCCAATAGATAAGACCATTTTACAATTTGGGCCCAAGTTAGAAGCAGAGCCTAAGGTGTAAATTATTGATAGTCCATATCTCGGAAACTATAAGAGATAATGCAATTTCGCAACCGGCAATGTAATTAGCATGCCGAATATCACTTGGAATGTGAATTGGAACGAAATCGCCAATAGATAAGACGATTTTACAATTTGGGCCCAAGTTAGAAGCAGAGCCTAAGGTGTAAATTATTGATAGTCCATATCTCGGAAACTATAAGAGATAATGCAATTTCGCAACCGGCAATGTAATTAGCATGCCGAATATCACTTGGAATGTGAATTGGGACGAAATCGCCAATAGATAAGACCATTTTACAATTTGGGCCCAAGTTAGAAGCAGAGCCTAAGGTGTAAATTATTGATAGTCCATATCTCGGAAACTATAAGAGATAATGCAATTTCGCAACCGGCAATGTAATTAGCATGCCGAATATCACTTGGAATGTGAATTGGGACGAAATCGCCAATAGATAAGACCATTTTACAATTTGGGCCCAAGTTAGAAGCAGAGCCTAAGGTGTAAATTATCGATAGTCTATATCTCGGAAACTATAAGAGATAATGCAATTTGGCAACCGGCAATGTAATTAGCATGCCGAATATTACTTGGAATGTGAATTGGAACGAAATCGCCAATAGATAAGACCATTTTACAATTTGGGCCCAAGTTAGAAGCAGAGCCTAAGGTGTAAATTATCGATAGTCCATATCTCGGAAACTATAAGAGATAATGCAATTTGGCAACCGGCAATGTAATTAGCATGCCGAATATTACTTGGAATGTGAATTGGAACGAAATCGCCAATAGATAAGACCATTTTACAATTTGGGCCCAAGTTAGAAGCAGAGCCTAAGGTGTAAATTATCGATAGTCCATATCTCGGAAACTATAAGAGATAATGCAATTTGGCAACCGGCAATGTAATTAGCATGCCGAACATTACTTGGAATGTGAATTGGAACGAAATCGCCAATAGATAAGACCATTTTACAATTTGGGCCCAAGTTAGAAGCAGAGCCTAAGGTGTAAATTATCGATAGTCCATATCTCGGAAACTATAAGAGATAATGCAATTTGGCAACCGGCAATGTAATTAGCATGCCGAATATTACTTGGAATGTGAATTGGAACGAAATCGCCAATAGATAAGACCATTTTACAATTTGGGCCCAAGTTAGAAGCAGAACCTAAGGTGTAAATTATCGATGGACGAAACTATAAGAGATAATGCAATTTGGCAACCGGCAATGTAATTAGCATGCCGAATATTACTTGGAATGTGAATTGGAACGAAATCGCCAATAGATAAGACCATTTTACAATTTGGGCCCAAGTTAGAAGCAGAGCCTAAGGTGTAAATTATCGATAGTCCATATCTCGGAAACTATAAGAGATAATGCAATTTGGCAACCGGCAATGTAATTAGCATGCCGAACATTACTTGGAATGTGAATTGGAACGAAATCGCCAATAGATAAGACCATTTTACAATTTGGGCCCAAGTTAGAAGCAGAGCCTAAGGTGTAAATTATCGATAGTCCATATCTCGGAAACTATAAGAGATAATGCAATTTGGCAACCGGCAATGTAATTAGCATGCCGAATATTACTTGGAATGTGAATTGGAACGAAATCGCCAATAGATAAGACCATTTTACAATTTGGGCCCAAGTTAGAAGCAGAGCCTAAGGTGTAAATTATTGATAGTCCATATCTCGGAAACTATAAGAGATAATGCAATTTCGCAACCGGCAATGTAATTAGCATGCCGAATATCACTTGGAATGTGAATTGGGACGAAATCGCCAATAGATAAGACCATTTTACAATTTGGGCCCAAGTTAGAAGCAGAGCCTAAAGTGTAAATTATCGATAGTCCATATCTCGGAAACTATAAGAGATAATGCAATTTGGCAACCGGCAATGTAATTAGCATGCCGAATATTACTTGGAATGTGAATTGGAACGAAATCCCCAATAGATAAGACCATTTTACAATTTGGGCCCAAGTTAGAAGCAGAGCCTAAGGTGTAAATTATCGATAGTCCATATCTCGGAAACTATAAGAGATAATGCAATTTGGAAACCGGCAATGTAATTAGCATGCCGAATATTACTTGGAATGTGAATTGGAACGAAATCGCCAATAGATAAGACCATTTTACAATTTGGGCCCAAGTTATAAGCAGAGCCTATGGTGTAAATTATCGATAGTCCATATCTCGGAAACTATAAGAGATAATGCAATTTGGCAACCGGCAATGAAATTAGCATGCCGAATATTACTTGGAATGTGAATTGGAACGAAATCGCCAATAGATAAGACCATTTTACAATTTGGGCCCAAGTTAGAAGCAGAGCCTAAGGTGTAAATTATCGACAGTCCATATCTCGGAAACTATGAGAGATAATGCAATTTGGCAACCGGCAATGTAATTAGCATGCCGAATATTACTTGGAATGTGAATTGGAACGAAATCGCCAATAGATAAGACCATTTTACAATTTGGGCCCAAGTTAGAAGCAGAGCCTAAGGTGTAAATTATCGATAGTCCATATCTCGGAAACTATAAGAGATAATGCAATTTGGCAACCGGCAATGTAATTAGCATGCCGAATATTACTTGGAATGTGAATTGGAACGAAATCGCCAATAGGTAAGACCATTTTACAATTTGGGCCCAAGTTAGAAGCAGAGCCTAAGGTGTAAATTATCGATAGTCCATATCTCGGAAACTATAAGAGACAATGCAATTTGGCAACCGGCAATGTAATTAGCATGCCGAATATTACTTGGAATGTGAATTGGAACGAAATCGCCAATAGATAAGACCATTTTACAATTTGGGCCCAAGTTAGAAGCAGAGCCTAAGGTGTAAATTTTCGATAGTCCATATCTCGGAAACTATAAGAGATAATGCAATTTGGCAACCGGCAATGTAATTAGCATGCCGAATATTACTTGGAATGTGAATTGGAACGAAATCGCCAATAGATAAGACCATTTTACAATTTGGGCCCAAGTTAGAAGCAGAGCCTAAGGTGTAAATTATCGATAGTCCATATCTCTTAAACTATAAGAGATAATGCAATTTGGCAACCAGCAATGTAATTAGCATGCCGAATATTACTTGGAATGTGAATTGGAACGAAATCGCCAATAGATAAGACCATTTTACGATTTGGGCCCAAGTTAGAAGCAGAGCCTAAGGTGTAAATTATCGATAGTCCATATCTCGGAAACTATAAGAGATAATGCAATTTGGCAACCGGCAATGTAATTAGCATGCCGAATATTACTTGGAATGTGAATTGGAACGAAATCGCCAATAGATAAGACCATTTTACAATTTGGGCCCAAGTTAGAAGCAGAGCCTAAGGTGTAAATTTTCGATAGTCCATATCTCGGAAACTATAAGAGATAATGCAATTTGGCAACCGGCAATGTAATTAGCATGCCGAATATTACTTGGAATGTGAATTGGAACGAAATCGCCAATAGATAAGACCATTTTACAATTTGGGCCCAAGTTAGAAGCAGAGCCTAAGGTGTAAATTATCGATAGTCCATATCTCGGAAACTATAAGAGTTAATGCAATTTGGCAACCGGCAATGTAATTAGCATGCCGAATATTACTTGGAATGTGAATTGGAACGAAATCGCCAATAGATAAGACCATTTTACAATTTGGGCCCAAGTTAGAAGCAGAGCCTAAGGTGTAAATTATCGATAGTCCATATCTCGGAAACTATAAGAGATAATGCAATTTGGCAACCGGCAATGTAATTAGCATGCCGAATATTACTTGGAATGTGAATTGGAACGAAATCGCCAATAGATAAGACCATTTTACGATTTGGGCCCAAGTTAGAAGCAGAGCCTAAGGTGTAAATTATCGATAGTCCATATCTCGGAAACTATAAGAGATAATGCAATTTGGCAACCGGCAATGTAATTAGCATGCCGAATATTACTTGGAATGTGAATTGGAACGAAATCGCCAATAGATAAGACCATTTTACAATTTGGGCCCAAGTTAGAAGCAGAGCCTAAGGTGTAAATTATTGATAGTCCATATCTCGGAAACTATAAGAGATAATGCAATTTCGCAACCGGCAATGTAATTAGCATGCCGAATATTACTTGGAATGTGAATTGGAACGAAATCGCCAATAGATAAGACCATATTACAATTTGGGCCCAAGTTAGAAGCAGAGCCTAAGGTGTAAATTATTGATAGTCCATATCTCGGAAACTATAAGAGATAATGCAATTTGGCAACCGGCAATGTAATTAGCATGCCGAATATTACTTGGAATGTGAATTGGAACGAAATCGCCAATAGATAAGACCATTTTACTATTTGGGCCCAAGTTAGAAACAGAGCCTAAGGTGTAAATTATCGATAGTCCATATCTCGGAAACTATAAGAGATAATGCAATTTGGCAACCGGCAATGTAATTAGCATGCCGAATATTACTTGGAATGTGAATTGGAACGAAATCGCCAATAGATAAGACCATTTTACAATTTGGGCCCAAGTTAGAAGCAGAGCCTAAGGTGTAAATTATCGATAGTCCATATCTCGGAAACTATAAAAGATAATGCAAGTTGGCAACTGGCAATGTAATTAGCATGCCGAATATTACTTGAAATGTGAATTGGAACGAAATCGCCAATAGATAAGACCATTTTACAATTTGGGCCCAAGTTAGAAGCAGAGCCTAAGGTGTAAATTATTGATAATGCAATTTCGCAACCGGCAATGTAATTAGCATGCCGAATATCACTTGGAATGTGAATTGGGACTAAATCGCCAATAGATAAGACCATTTTACAATTTGGGCCCAAGTTAGAAGCAGAGCCTAAGGTGTAAATTATCGATAGTCCATATCTCGGAAACTATAAGAGATAATGCAATTTGGCAACCGGCAATGTAATTAGCATGCCGAATATTACTTGGAATGTGAATTGGAACGAAATCGCCAATAGATAAGACCATTTTACAATTTGGGCCCAAGTTAGAAGCAGAGCCTAAGGTGTAAATTATCGATAGTCCATATCTCGGAAACTATAAGAGATAATGCAATTTGGCAACCGGCAATGTAATTAGCATGCCGAATATTACTTGGAATGTGAATTGGAACGAAATCGCCAATAGATAAGACCATTTTACAATTTGGGCCCAAGTTAGAAGCAGAGCCTAAAGTGTAAATTATCGATAGTCCATATCTCGTAAACTATAAGAGATAATGCAATTTGGCAACCGGCAATGTAATTAGCATGCCGAATATTACTTGGAATGTGAATTGGAACGAAATCGCCAATAGATAAGACCATTTTACAATTTGGGCCCAAGTTAGAAGCAGAGCCTAAGGTGTAAATTATCGATAGTCCATATCTCGGAAACTATAAGAGATAATGCAATTTGGCAACCGGCAATGTAATTAGCATGCCGAATATTACTTGGAATGTGAATTGGAACGAAATCGCCAATAGATAAGACCATTTTACAATTTGGGCCCAAGTTATAAGCAGAGCCTATGGTGTAAATTATCGATAGTCCATATCTCGGAAACTATAAGAGATAATGCAATTTGGTAACCGGCAATGTAATTAGCATGCCGAATATTACTTGGAATGTGAATTGGAACGAAATCGCCAATAGATAAGACCATTTTACAATTTGGGCCCAAGTTAGAAGCAGAGCCTAAGGTGTAAATTATCGATAGTCCATATCTCGGAAACTATAAGAGTTAATGCAATTTGGCAACCGGCAATGTAATTAGCATGCCGAATATTACTTGGAATGTGAATTGGAACGAAATCGCCAATAGATAAGACCATTTTACAATTTGGGCCCAAGTTAGAAGCAGAGCCTAAGGTGTAAATTATCGATAGTCCATATCTCGGAAACTATAAGAGATAATGCAATTTGGCAACCGGCAATGTAATTAGCATGCCGAATATTACTTGGAATGTGAATTGGAACGAAATCGCCAATAGATAAGACCATTTTACAATTTGGGCCCAAGTTAGAAGCAGAGCCTAAGGTGTAAATTATCGATAGTCCATATCTCGGAAACTATAAGGGATAATGCAATTTGGCAACCGGCAATGTAATTAGCATGCCGAATATTACTTGGAATGTGAATTGGAACGAAATCGCCAATAGGTAAGACCATTTTACAATTTGGGCCCAAGTTAGAAGCAGAGCCTAAGGTGTAAATTATCGATAGTCCATATCTCGGAAACTATAAGAGATAATTCAATTTGGCAACCGGCAATGTAATTAGCATGCCGAATATTACTTGGAATGTGAATTGGAACGAAATCGCCAATAGATAAGACCATTTTACAATTTGGGCCCAAGTTAGAAGCAGAGCCTAAGGTGTAAATTATCGATAGTCCATATCTCGGAAACTATAAGAGTTAATGCAATTTGGCAACCGGCAATGTAATTAGCATGCCGAATATTACTTGGAATGTGAATTGGAACGAAATCGCCAATAGATAAGACCATTTTACAATTTGGGCCCAAGTTAGAAGCAGAGCCTAAGGTGTAAATTATCGATAGTCCATATCTCGTAAACTATAAGATATAATGCAATTTGGCAACCGGCAATGTAATTAGCATGCCGAATATTACTTGGAATGTGAATTGGAACGAATTCGCCAATAGATAAGACCATTTTACAATTTGGGCCCAAGTTAGAAGCAGAGCCTATGGTGTAAATTATCGATAGTCCATATCTCGGAAACTATAAGAGATAATGCAATTTGGCAACCGGCAATGTAATTAGCATGCCGAATATTACTTGGAATGTGAATTGGAACGAAATCGCCAATAGATAAGACCATTTTACAATTTGGGCCCAAGTTAGAAGCAGAGCCTAAGGTGTAAATTATTGATAGTCCATATCTCGGAAACTATAAGAGATAATGCAATTTCGCAACCGGCAATGTAATTAGCATGCCGAATATCACTTGGAATGTGAATTGGGACGAAATCGCCAATAGATAAGACCATTTTACAATTTGGGCCCAAGTTAGAAGCAGAGCCTAAGGTGTAAATTATCGATAGTCCATATCTCGGAAACTATAAGAGATAATGCAATTTGGCAACCGGCAATGTAATTAGCATGCCGAATATTACTTGGAATGTGAATTGGAACGAAATCGCCAATAGATAAGACCATTTTACAATTTGGGCCCAAGTTAGAAGCAGAGCCTAAAGTGTAAATTATCGATAGTCCATATCTCGGAAACTATAAGAGATAATGCAATTTGGCAACAGGCAATGTAATTAGCATGCCGAATATTACTTGGAATGTGAATTGGAACGAAATCGCCAATAGATAAGACCATTTTACAATTTGGGCCCAAGTTAGAAGCAGAGCCTAAGGTGTAAATTATCGATAGTCCATATCTCGGAAACTATAAGAGATAATGCAATTTGGAAACCGGCAATGTAATTAGCATGCCGAATATTACTTGGAATGTGAATTGGAACGAAATCGCCAATAGATAAGACCATTTTACAATTTGGGCCCGAGTTATAAGCAGAGCCTATGGTGTAAATTATCGATAGTCCATATCTCGGAAACTATAAGAGATAATGCAATTTGGCAACCGGCAATGAAATTAGCATGCCGAATATTACTTGGAATGTGAATTGGAACGAAATCACCAATAGATAAGACCATTTTACAATTTGGGCCCAAGTTAGAAGCAGAGCCTAAGGTGTAAATTGTCGATAGTCCATATCTCGGAAACTATAAGAGATAATGCAATTTGGCAACCGGCAATGTAATTAGCATGCCGAATATTACTTGGAATGTGAATTGGAACGAAATCGCCAATAGATAAGACCATTTTACAATTTGGGCCCAAGTTAGAAGCAGAGCCTAAGGTGTAAATTATCGATAGTCCATATCTCGGAAACTATAAGAGATAATGCAATTTGGCAACCGGCAATGTAATTAGCATGCCGAATATTACTTGGAATGTGAATTGGAACGAAATCGCCAATAGGTAAGACCATTTTACAATTTGGGCCCAAGTTAGAAGCAGAGCCTAAGGTGTAAATTATCGATAGTCCATATCTCGGAAACTATAAGAGATAATGCAATTTGGCAACCGGCAATGTAATTAGCATGCCGAATATTAGTTGGAATGTGAATTGGAACGAAATCGCCAATAGATAAGACCATTTTACAATTTGGGCCCAAGTTAGAAGCAGAGCCTAAGGTGTAAATTATCGATAGTCCATATCTCGGAAACTATAAGAGATAATGCAATTTGGCAACCGGCAATTTAATTAGCATGCCGAATATTACTTGGAATGTGAATTGGAACGAAATCGCCAATAGATAAGACCATTTTACAATTTGGGCCCAAGTTAGAAGCAGAGCCTAAGGTGTAAATTATCGATAGTCCATATCTCGGAAACTATAAGAGATAATGCAATTTGGCAACCGGCAATGTAATTAGCATGCCGAATATTACTTGGAATGTGAATTGGAACGAAATCGCCAATAGATAAGACCATTTTACGATTTGGGCCCAAGTTAGAAGCAGAGCCTAAGGTGTAAATTATCGATAGTCCATATCTCGGAAACTATAAGAGATAATGCAATTTGGCAACCGGCAATGTAATTAGCATGCCGAATATTACTTGGAATGTGAATTGGAACGAAATCGCCAATAGATAAGACCATTTTACAATTTGGGCCCAAGTTAGAAGCAGAGCCTAAGGTGTAAATTATTGATAGTCCATATCTCGGAAACTATAAGAGATAATGCAATTTCGCAACCGGCAATGTAATTAGCATGCCGAATATTACTTGGAATGTGAATTGGAACGAAATCGCCAATAGATAAGACCATTTTACAATTTGGGCCCAAGTTAGAAGCAGAGCCTAAGGTGTAAATTATCGATAGTCCATATCTCGGAAACTATAAGAGATAATGCAATTTGGCAACCGGCAATGTAATTAGCATGCCGAATATTACTTGGAATGTGAATTGGAACGAAATCGCCAATAGATAAGACCATTTTACAATTTGGGCCCAAGTTAGAAGCAGAGCCTAAGGTGTAAATTATTGATAGTCCATATCTCGGAAACTATAAGAGATAATGCAATTTGGCAACCGGCAATGTAATTAGCATGCCGAATATTACTTGGAATGTGAATTGGAACGAAATCGCCAATAGATAAGACCATTTTACAATTTGGGCCCAAGTTAGAAGCAGAGCCTAAGGTGTAAATTATCGATAGTCCATATCTCGGAAACTATAAGAGATAATGCAATTTGGCAACCGGCAATGTAATTAGCATGCCGAATATTACTTGGAATGTGAATTGGAACGAAATCGCCAATAGATAAGACCATTTTACAATTTGGGCCCAAGTTAGAAGCAGAGCCTAAGGTGTAAATTATTGATAGTCCATATCTCGGAAACTATAAGAGATAATGCAATTTCGCAACCGGCAATGTAATTAGCATGCCGAATATCACTTGGAATGTGAATTGGGACGAAATCGCCAATAGATAAGACCATTTTACAATTTGGGCCCAAGTTAGAAGCAGAGCCTAAGGTGTAAATTATCGATAGTCCATATCTCGGAAACTATAAGAGATAATGCAATTTGGCAACCGGCAATGTAATTAGCATGCCGAATATTACTTGGAATGTGAATTGGAACGAAATCGCCAATAGATAAGTCCATTTTACAATTTGGGCCCAAGTTAGAAGCAGAGCCTAAAGTGTAAATTATCGATAGTCCATATCTCGGAAACTATAAGAGATAATGCAATTTGGCAACCGGCAATGTAATTAGCATGCCGAATATTACTTGGAATGTGAATTGGAACGAAATCGCCAATAGATAAGACCATATTACAATTTGGGCCCAAGTTAGAAGCAGAGCCTAAGGTGTAAATTATCGATAGTCCATATCTCGGAAACTATAAGAGATAATGCAATTTGGCAACCGGCAATGTAATTAGCATGCCGAATATTACTTGGAATGTGAATTGGAACGAAATCGCCAATAGATAAGACCATTTTACAATTTGGGCCCAAGTTATAAGCAGAGCCTATGGTGTAAATTATCGATAGTACATATCTCGGAAACTATAAGAGATAATGCAATTTGGCAACCGGCAATGTAATTAGCATGCCGAATATTACTTGGAATGTGAATTGGAACGAAATCGCCAATAGATAAGACCATTTTACAATTTGGGCCCAAGTTAGAAGCAGAGCCTAAGGTGTAAATTATCGATAGTCCATATCTCGGAAACTATAAGAGTTAATGCAATTTGGCAACCGGCAATGTAATTAGCATGCCGAATATTACTTGGAATGTGAATTGGAACGAAATCGCCAATAGATAAGACCATTTTACAATTTGGGCCCAAGTTAGAAGCAGAGCCTAAGGTGTAAATTATCGATAGTCCATATCTCGGAAACTATAAGAGATAATGCAATTTGGCAACCGGCAATGTAATTAGCATGCCGAATATTACTTGGAATGTGAATTGGAACGAAATCGCCAATAGATAAGACCATTTTACAATTTGGGCCCAAGTTAGAAGCAGAGCCTAAGGTGTAAATTATCGATAGTCCATATCTCGGAAACTATAAGAGATAATGCAATTTGGCAACCGGCAATGTAATTATCATGCCGAATATTACTTGGAATGTGAATTGGAACGAAATCGCCAATAGATAAGACCATTTTACGATTTGGGCCCAAGTTAGAAGCAGAGCCTAAGGTGTAAATTATCGATAGTCCATATCTCGGAAACTATAAGAGATAATGCAATTTGGCAACCGGCAATGTAATTAGCATGCCGAATATTACTTGGAATGTGAATTGGAACGAAATCGCCAATAGATAAGACCATATTACAATTTGGGCCCAAGTTAGAAGCAGAGCCTAAGGTGTAAATTATCGATAGTCCATATCTCGGAAACTATAAGAGATAATGCAATTTGGCAACCGGCAATGTAATTAGCATGCCGAATATTACTTGGAATGTGAATTGGAACGAAATCGCCAATAGATAAGACCATTTTACAATTTGGGCCCAAGTTATAAGCAGAGCCTATGGTGTAAATTATCGATAGTACATATCTCGGAAACTATAAGAGATAATGCAATTTGGCAACCGGCAATGTAATTAGCATGCCGAATATTACTTGGAATGTGAATTGGAACGAAATCGCCAATAGATAAGACCATTTTACAATTTGGGCCCAAGTTAGAAGCAGAGCCTAAGGTGTAAATTATCGATAGTCCATATCTCGGAAACTATAAGAGATAATGCAATTTGGCAACCGGCAATGTAATTAGCATGCCGAATATTACTTGGAATGTGAATTGGAACGAAATCGCCAATAGATAAGACCATTTTACAATTTGGGCCCAAGTTAGAAGCAGAGCCTAAGGTGTAAATTATCGATAGTCCATATCTCGGAAACTATAAGAGATAATGCAATTTGGCAACCGGCAATTTAATTAGCATGCCGAATATTACTTGGAATGTGAATTGGAACGAAATCGCCAATAGATAAGACCATTTTACAACTTGGGCCCAAGTTAGAAGCAGAGCCTAAGGTGTAAATTATCGATAGTCCATATCTCGGAAACTATAAGAGTTAATGCAATTTGGCAACCGGCAATGTAATTAGCATGCCGAATATTACTTGGAATGTGAATTGGAACGAAATCGCCAATAGATAAGACCATTTTACAATTTGGGCCCAAGTTAGAAGCAGAGCCTAAGGTGTAAATTATCGATAGTCCATATCTCGGAAACTATAAGAGATAATGCAATTTGGCAACCGGCAATGTAATTAGCATGCCGAATATTACTTGGAATGTGAATTGGAACGAAATCGCCAATAGATAAGACCATTTTACGATTTGGGCCCAAGTTAGAAGCAGAGCCTAAGGTGTAAATTATCGATAGTCCATATCTCGGAAACTATAAGAGATAATGCAATTTGGCAACCGGCAATGTAATTAGCATGCCGAATATTACTTGGAATGTGAATTGGAACGAAATCGCCAATAGATAAGACCATTTTACAATTTGGGCCCAAGTTAGAAGCACAGCCTAAGGTGTAAATTATTGATAGTCCATATCTCGGAAACTATAAGAGATAATGCAATTTCGCAACCGGCAATGTAATTAGCATGCCGAATATTACTTGGAATGTGAATTGGAACGAAATCGCCAATAGATAAGACCATTTTACAATTTGGGCCCAAGTTAGAAGCAGAGCCTATGGTGTAAATTATCGATAGTCCATATCTCGGAAACTATAAGAGATAATGCAATTTGGCAACCGGCAATGTAATTAGCATGCCGAATATTACTTGGAATGTGAATTGGAACGAAATCGATAATAGATAAGACCATTTTACAATTTGGGCCCAAGTTAGAAGCAGAGCCTAAGGTGTAAATTATTGATAGTCCATATCTCGGAAACTATAAGAGATAATGCAATTTCGCAACCGGCAATGTAATTAGCATGCCGAATATCACTTGGAATGTGAATTGGGACGAAATCGCCAATAGATAAGACCATTTTACAATTTGGGCCCAAGTTAGAAGCAGAGCCTAAGGTGTAAATTATCGATAGTCCATATCTCGGAAACTATAAGAGATAATGCAATTTGGAAACCGGCAATGTAATTAGCATGCCGAATATTACTTGGAATGTGAATTGGAACGAAATCGCCAATAGATAAGACCATTTTACAATTTGGGCCCAAGTTATAAGCAGAGCCTATGGTGTAAATTATCGATAGTCCATATCTCGGAAACTATAAGAGATAATGCAATTTGGCAACCGGCAATGAAATTAGCATGCCGAATATTACTTGGAATGTGAATTGGAACGAAATCGCCAATAGATAAGACCATTTTACAATTTGGGCCCAAGTTAGAAGCAGAGCCTAAGGTGTAAATTATCGATAGTCCATATCTCGGAAACTATAAGAGATAATGCAATTTGGCAACCGGCAATGTAATTAGCATGCCGAATATTACTTGGAATGTGAATTGGAACGAAATCGCCAATAGATAAGACCATTTTACAATTTGGGCCCAAGTTAGAAGCAGAGCCTAAGGTGTAAATTATCGATAGTCCATATCTCGGAAACTATAAGAGATAATGCAATTTGGCAACCGGCAATGTAATTAGCATGCCGAATATTACTTGGAATGTGAATTGGAACGAAATCGCTAATAGGTAAGACCATTTTACAATTTGGGCCCAAGTTAGAAGCAGAGCCTAAGGTGTAAATTATCGATAGTCCATATCTCGGAAACTATAAGAGATAATGCAATTTGGCAACCGGCAATGTAATTAGCATGCCGAATATTACTTGGAATGTGAATTGGAACGAAATCGCCAATAGATAAGACCATTTTACAATTTGGGCCCAAGTTAGAAGCAGAGCCTAAGGTGTAAATTATCGATAGTCCATATCTCGGAAACTATAAGAGATAATGCAATTTGGCAACCGGCAATTTAATTAGCATGCCGAATATTACTTGGAATGTGAATTGGAACGAAATCGCCAATAGATAAGACCATTTTACAATTTGGGCCCAAGTTAGAAGCAGAGCCTAAGGTGTAAATTATCGATAGTCCATATCTCGGAAACTATAAGAGTTAATGCAATTTGGCAACCGGCAATGTAATTAGCATGCCGAATATTACTTGGAATGTGAATTGGAACGAAATCGCCAATAGATAAGACCATTTTACAATTTGGGCCCAAGTTAGAAGCAGAGCCTAAGGTGTAAATTATCGATAGTCCATATCTCGGAAACTATAAGAGATAATGCAATTTGGCAACCGGCAATGTAATTAGCATGCCGAATATTACTTGGAATGTGAATTGGAACGAAATCGCCAATAGATAAGACCATTTTACAATTTGGGCCCAAGTTAGAAGCAGAGCCTTAGGTGTAAATTATTGATAGTCCATATCTCGGAAACTATAAGAGATAATGCAATTTCGCAACCGGCAATGTAATTAGCATGCCGAATATTACTTGGAATGTGAATTGGAACGAAATCGCCAATAGATAAGACCATTTTACAATTTGGGCCCAAGTTAGAAGCAGAGCCTAAGGTGTAAATTATTGATAGTCCATATCTCGGAAACTATAAGAGATAATGCAATTTGGCAACCGGCAATGTAATTAGCATGCCGAATATTACTTGGAATGTGAATTGGAACGAAATCGCCAATAGATAAGACCATTTTACAATTTGGGCCCAAGTTAGAAGCAGAGCCTAAGGTGTAAATTATCGATAGTCCATATCTCGGAAACTATAAGAGATAATGCAATTTGGCAACCGGCAATGTAATTAGCATGCCGAATATTACTTGGAATGTGAATTGGAACGAAATCGCCAATAGATAAGACCATTTTACAATTTGGGCCCAAGTTAGAAGCAGAGCCTAAGGTGTAAATTATCGATAGTCCATATCTCGGAAACTATAAGAGATAATGCAATTTGGCAACTGGCAATGTAATTAGCATGCCGAATATTACTTGGAATGTGAATTGGAACGAAATCGCCAATAGATAAGACCATTTTACAATTTGGGACCAAGTTAGAAGCAGAGCCTAAGGTGTAAATTATTGATAGTCCATATCTCGGAAACTATAAGAGATAATGCAATTTCGCAACCGGCAATGTAATTAGCATGCCGAATATCACTTGGAATGTGAATTGGGACGAAATCGCCAATAGATAAGACCATTTTACAATTTGGGCCCAAGTTAGAAGCAGAGCCTAAGGTGTAAATTATCGATAGTCCATATCTCGGAAACTATAAGAGATAATGCAATTTGGCAACCGGCAATGTAATTAGCATGCCGAATATTACTTGGAATGTGAATTGGAACGAAATCGCCAATAGATAAGACCATTTTACAATTTGGGCCCAAATTAGAAGCAGAGCCTAAAGTGTAAATTATCGATAGTCCATATCTCGGAAACTATAAGAGATAATGCAATTTGGCAACTGGCAATGTAATTAGCATGCCGAATATTACTTGGAATGTGAATTGGAACGAAATCGCCAATAGATAAGACCATTTTACAATTTGGGCCCAAGTTAGAAGCAGAGCCTAAGGTGTAAATTATCGATAGTCCATATCTCGGAAACTATAAGAGATAATGCAATTTGGCAACCGGCAATGTAATTAGCATGCCGAATATTACTTGGAATGTGAATTGGAACGAAATCGCCAATAGATAAGACCATTTTACAATTTGGGCCCAAGTTATAAGCAGAGCCTATGGTGTAAATTATCGATAGTCCATATCTCGGAAACTATAAGAGATAATGCAATTTGGCAACCGGCAATGTAATTAGCATGCCGAATATTACTTGGAATGTGAATTGGAACGAAATCGCCAATAGATAAGACCATTTTACAATTTGGGCCCAAGTTAGAAGCAGAGCCTAAAGTGTAAATTATCGATAGTCCATATCTCGGAAACTATAAGAGATAATGCAATTTGGCAACCGGCAATGTAATTAGCATGCCGAATATTACTTGGAATGTGAATTGGAACGAAATCGCCAATAGATAAGACCATATTACAATTTGGGCCCAAGTTAGAAGCAGAGCCTAAGGTGTAAATTATCGATAGTCCATATCTCGGAAACTATAAGAGATAATGCAATTTGGCAACCGGCAATGTAATTAGCATGCCGAATATTACTTGGAATGTGAATTGGAACGAAATCGCCAATAGATAAGACCATTTTACAATTTGGGCCCAAGTTAGAAGCAGAGCCTAAGGTGTAAATTATCGATAGTCCATATCTCGGAAACTATAAGAGATAATGCAATTTGGCAACCGGCAATGTAATTAGCATGCCGAATATTACTTGGAATGTGAATTGGAACGAAATCGCCAATAGATAAGACCATTTTACAATTTGGGCCCAAGTTAGAAGCAGAGCCTAAGGTGTAAATTATCGATAGTCCATATCTCGGAAACTATAAGAGATAATGCAATTTGGCAACCGGCAATTTAATTAGCATGCCGAATATTACTTGGAATGTGAATTGGAACGAAATCGCCAATAGATAAGACCATTTTACAATTTGGGCCCAAGTTAGAAGCAGAGCCTAAGGTGTAAATTATCGATAGTCCATATCTCGGAAACTATAAGAGTTAATGCAATTTGGCAACCGGCAATGTAATTAGCATGCCGAATATTACTTGGAATGTGAATTGGAACGAAATCGCCAATAGATAAGACCATTTTACAATTTGGGCCCAAGTTAGAAGCAGAGCCTAAGGTGTAAATTATCGATAGTCCATATCTCGGAAACTATAAGAGATAATGCAATTTGGCAACCGGCAATGTAATTAGCATGCCGAATATTACTTGGAATGTGAATTGGAACGAAATCGCCAATAGATAAGACCATTTTACGATTTGGGCCCAAGTTAGAAGCAGAGCCTAAGGTGTAAATTATCGATAGTCCATATCTCGGAAACTATAAGAGATAATGCAATTTGGCAACCGGCAATGTAATTAGCATGCCGAATATTACTTGGAATGTGAATTGGAACGAAATCGCCAATAGATAAGACCATTTTACAATTTGGGCCCAAGTTAGAAGCAGAGCCTAAGGTGTAAATTATTGATAGTCCATATCTCGGAAACTATAAGAGATAATGCAATTTCGCAACCGGCAATGTAATTAGCATGCCGAATATTACTTGGAATGTGAATTGGAACGAAATCGCCAATAGATAAGACCATTTTACAATTTGGGCCCAAGTTAGAAGCAGAGCCTATGGTGTAAATTATCGATAGTCCATATCTCGGAAACTATAAGAGATAATGCAATTTGGCAACCGGCAATGTAATTAGCATGCCGAATATTACTTGGAATGTGAATTGGAACGAAATCGATAATAGATAAGACCATTTTACAATTTGGGCCCAAGTTAGAAGCAGAGCCTAAGGTGTAAATTATTGATAGTCCATATCTCGGAAACTATAAGAGATAATGCAATTTCGCAACCGGCAATGTAATTAGCATGCCGAATATCACTTGGAATGTGAATTGGGACGAAATCGCCAATAGATAAGACCATTTTACAATTTGGGCCCAAGTTAGAAGCAGAGCCTAAGGTGTAAATTATCGATAGTCCATATCTCGGAAACTATAAGAGATAATGCAATTTGGAAACCGGCAATGTAATTAGCATGCCGAATATTACTTGGAATGTGAATTGGAACGAAATCGCCAATAGATAAGACCATTTTACAATTTGGGCCCAAGTTATAAGCAGAGCCTATGGTGTAAATTATCGATAGTCCATATCTCGGAAACTATAAGAGATAATGCAATTTGGCAACCGGCAATGAAATTAGCATGCCGAATATTACTTGGAATGTGAATTGGAACGAAATCGCCAATAGATAAGACCATTTTACAATTTGGGCCCAAGTTAGAAGCAGAGCCTAAGGTGTAAATTATCGATAGTCCATATCTCGGAAACTATAAGAGATAATGCAATTTGGCAACCGGCAATGTAATTAGCATGCCGAATATTACTTGGAATGTGAATTGGAACGAAATCGCCAATAGATAAGACCATTTTACAATTTGGGCCCAAGTTAGAAGCAGAGCCTAAGGTGTAAATTATCGATAGTCCATATCTCGGAAACTATAAGAGATAATGCAATTTGGCAACCGGCAATGTAATTAGCATGCCGAATATTACTTGGAATGTGAATTGGAACGAAATCGCTAATAGGTAAGACCATTTTACAATTTGGGCCCAAGTTAGAAGCAGAGCCTAAGGTGTAAATTATCGATAGTCCATATCTCGGAAACTATAAGAGATAATGCAATTTGGCAACCGGCAATGTAATTAGCATGCCGAATATTACTTGGAATGTGAATTGGAACGAAATCGCCAATAGATAAGACCATTTTACAATTTGGGCCCAAATTAGAAGCAGAGCCTAAGGTGTAAATTATCGATAGTCCATATCTCGGAAACTATAAGAGATAATGCAATTTGGCAACCGGCAATTTAATTAGCATGCCGAATATTACTTGGAATGTGAATTGGAACGAAATCGCCAATAGATAAGACCATTTTACAATTTGGGCCCAAGTTAGAAGCAGAGCCTAAGGTGTAAATTATCGATAGTCCATATCTCGGAAACTATAAGAGTTAATGCAATTTGGCAACCGGCAATGTAATTAGCATGCCGAATATTACTTGGAATGTGAATTGGAACGAAATCGCCAATAGATAAGACCATTTTACAATTTGGGCCCAAGTTAGAAGCAGAGCCTAAGGTGTAAATTATCGATAGTCCATATCTCGGAAACTATAAGAGATAATGCAATTTGGCAACCGGCAATGTAATTAGCATGCCGAATATTACTTGGAATGTGAATTGGAACGAAATCGCCAATAGATAAGACCATTTTACAATTTGGGCCCAAGTTAGAAGCAGAGCCTAAGGTGTAAATTATTGATAGTCCATATCTCGGAAACTATAAGAGATAATGCAATTTCGCAACCGGCAATGTAATTAGCATGCCGAATATTACTTGGAATGTGAATTGGAACGAAATCGCCAATAGATAAGACCATATTACAATTTGGGCCCAAGTTAGAAGCAGAGCCTAAGGTGTAAATTATCGATAGTCCATATCTCGGAAACTATAAGAGATAATGCAATTTGGCAACCGGCAATGTAATTAGCATGCCGAATATTACTTGGAATGTGAATTGGAACGAAATCGCCAATAGATAAGACCATTTTACAATTTGGGCCCAAGTTAGAAGCAGAGCCTAAGGTGTAAATTATCGATAGTCCATATCTCGGAAACTATAAGAGATAATGCAATTTGGCAACCGGCAATGTAATTAGCATGCCGAATATTACTTGGAATGTGAATTGGAACGAAATCGCCAATAGATAAGACCATTTTACAATTTGGGCCCAAGTTAGAAGCAGAGCCTAAGGTGTAAATTATCGATAGTCCATATCTCGGAAACTATAAGAGATAATGCAATTTGGCAACCGGCAATTTAATTAGCATGCCGAATATTACTTGGAATGTGAATTGGAACGAAATCGCCAATAGATAAGACCATTTTACAATTTGGGCCCAAGTTAGAAGCAGAGCCTAAGGTGTAAATTATCGATAGTCCATATCTCGGAAACTATAAGAGTTAATGCAATTTGGCAACCGGCAATGTAATTAGCATGCCGAATATTACTTGGAATGTGAATTGGAACGAAATCGCCAATAGATAAGACCATTTTACAATTTGGGCCCAAGTTAGAAGCAGAGCCTAAGGTGTAAATTATCGATAGTCCATATCTCGGAAACTATAAGAGATAATGCAATTTGGCAACCGGCAATGTAATTAGCATGCCGAATATTACTTGGAATGTGAATTGGAACGAAATCGCCAATAGATAAGACCATTTTACGATTTGGGCCCAAGTTAGAAGCAGAGCCTAAGGTGTAAATTATCGATAGTCCATATCTCGGAAACTATAAGAGATAATGCAATTTGGCAACCGGCAATGTAATTAGCATGCCGAATATTACTTGGAATGTGAATTGGAACGAAATCGCCAATAGATAAGACCATTTTACAATTTGGGCCCAAGTTAGAAGCAGAGCCTAAGGTGTAAATTATTGATAGTCCATATCTCGGAAACTATAAGAGATAATGCAATTTCGCAACCGGCAATGTAATTAGCATGCCGAATATTACTTGGAATGTGAATTGGAACGAAATCGCCAATAGATAAGACCATTTTACAATTTGGGCCCAAGTTAGAAGCAGAGCCTATGGTGTAAATTATCGATAGTCCATATCTCGGAAACTATAAGAGATAATGCAATTTGGCAACCGGCAATGTAATTAGCATGCCGAATATTACTTGGAATGTGAATTGGAACGAAATCGATAATAGATAAGACCATTTTACAATTTGGGCCCAAGTTAGAAGCAGAGCCTAAGGTGTAAATTATTGATAGTCCATATCTCGGAAACTATAAGAGATAATGCAATTTCGCAACCGGCAATGTAATTAGCATGCCGAATATCACTTGGAATGTGAATTGGGACGAAATCGCCAATAGATAAGACCATTTTACAATTTGGGCCCAAGTTAGAAGCAGAGCCTAAGGTGTAAATTATCGATAGTCCATATCTCGGAAACTATAAGAGATAATGCAATTTGGAAACCGGCAATGTAATTAGCATGCCGAATATTACTTGGAATGTGAATTGGAACGAAATCGCCAATAGATAAGACCATTTTACAATTTGGGCCCAAGTTATAAGCAGAGCCTATGGTGTAAATTATCGATAGTCCATATCTCGGAAACTATAAGAGATAATGCAATTTGGCAACCGGCAATGAAATTAGCATGCCGAATATTACTTGGAATGTGAATTGGAACGAAATCGCCAATAGATAAGACCATTTTACAATTTGGGCCCAAGTTAGAAGCAGAGCCTAAGGTGTAAATTATCGATAGTCCATATCTCGGAAACTATAAGAGATAATGCAATTTGGCAACCGGCAATGTAATTAGCATGCCGAATATTACTTGGAATGTGAATTGGAACGAAATCGCCAATAGATAAGACCATTTTACAATTTGGGCCCAAGTTAGAAGCAGAGCCTAAGGTGTAAATTATCGATAGTCCATATCTCGGAAACTATAAGAGATAATGCAATTTGGCAACCGGCAATGTAATTAGCATGCCGAATATTACTTGGAATGTGAATTGGAACGAAATCGCTAATAGGTAAGACCATTTTACAATTTGGGCCCAAGTTAGAAGCAGAGCCTAAGGTGTAAATTATCGATAGTCCATATCTCGGAAACTATAAGAGATAATGCAATTTGGCAACCGGCAATGTAATTAGCATGCCGAATATTACTTGGAATGTGAATTGGAACGAAATCGCCAATAGATAAGACCATTTTACAATTTGGGCCCAAGTTAGAAGCAGAGCCTAAGGTGTAAATTATCGATAGTCCATATCTCGGAAACTATAAGAGATAATGCAATTTGGCAACCGGCAATTTAATTAGCATGCCGAATATTACTTGGAATGTGAATTGGAACGAAATCGCCAATAGATAAGACCATTTTACAATTTGGGCCCAAGTTAGAAGCAGAGCCTAAGGTGTAAATTATCGATAGTCCATATCTCGGAAACTATAAGAGTTAATGCAATTTGGCAACCGGCAATGTAATTAGCATGCCGAATATTACTTGGAATGTGAATTGGAACGAAATCGCCAATAGATAAGACCATTTTACAATTTGGGCCCAAGTTAGAAGCAGAGCCTAAGGTGTAAATTATCGATAGTCCATATCTCGGAAACTATAAGAGATAATGCAATTTGGCAACCGGCAATGTAATTAGCATGCCGAATATTACTTGGAATGTGAATTGGAACGAAATCGCCAATAGATAAGACCATTTTACAATTTGGGCCCAAGTTAGAAGCAGAGCCTAAGGTGTAAATTATTGATAGTCCATATCTCGGAAACTATAAGAGATAATGCAATTTCGCAACCGGCAATGTAATTAGCATGCCGAATATTACTTGGAATGTGAATTGGAACGAAATCGCCAATAGATAAGACCATTTTACAATTTGGGCCCAAGTTAGAAGCAGAGCCTAAGGTGTAAATTATTGATAGTCCATATCTCGGAAACTATAAGAGATAATGCAATTTGGCAACCGGCAATGTAATTAGCATGCCGAATATTACTTGGAATGTGAATTGGAACGAAATCGCCAATAGATAAGACCATTTTACAATTTGGGCCCAAGTTAGAAGCAGAGCCTAAGGTGTAAATTATCGATAGTCCATATCTCGGAAACTATAAGAGATAATGCAATTTGGCAACCGGCAATGTAATTAGCATGCCGAATATTACTTGGAATGTGAATTGGAACGAAATCGCCAATAGATAAGACCATTTTACAATTTGGGCCCAAGTTAGAAGCAGAGCCTAAGGTGTAAATTATCGATAGTCCATATCTCGGAAACTATAAGAGATAATGCAATTTGGCAACTGGCAATGTAATTAGCATGCCGAATATTACTTGGAATGTGAATTGGAACGAAATCGCCAATAGATAAGACCATTTTACAATTTGGGACCAAGTTAGAAGCAGAGCCTAAGGTGTAAATTATTGATAGTCCATATCTCGGAAACTATAAGAGATAATGCAATTTCGCAACCGGCAATGTAATTAGCATGCCGAATATCACTTGGAATGTGAATTGGGACGAAATCGCCAATAGATAAGACCATTTTACAATTTGGGCCCAAGTTAGAAGCAGAGCCTAAGGTGTAAATTATCGATAGTCCATATCTCGGAAACTATAAGAGATAATGCAATTTGGCAACCGGCAATGTAATTAGCATGCCGAATATTACTTGGAATGTGAATTGGAACGAAATCGCCAATAGATAAGACCATTTTACAATTTGGGCCCAAGTTAGAAGCAGAGCCTAAAGTGTAAATTATCGATAGTCCATATCTCGGAAACTATAAGAGATAATGCAATTTGGCAACTGGCAATGTAATTAGCATGCCGAATATTACTTGGAATGTGAATTGGAACGAAATCGCCAATAGATAAGACCATTTTACAATTTGGGCCCAAGTTAGAAGCAGAGCCTAAGGTGTAAATTATCGATAGTCCATATCTCGGAAACTATAAGAGATAATGCAATTTGGAAACCGGCAATGTAATTAGCATGCCGAATATTACTTGGAATGTGAATTGGAACGAAATCGCCAATAGATAAGACCATTTTACAATTTGGGCCCAAGTTATAAGCAGAGCCTATGGTGTAAATTATCGATAGTCCATATCTCGGAAACTATAAGAGATAATGCAATTTGGCAACCGGCAATGTAATTAGCATGCGAATATTACTTGGAATGTGAATTGGAACGAAATCGCCAATAGATAAGACCATTTTACAATTTGGGCCCAAGTTAGAAGCAGAGCCTAAGGTGTAAATTATCGATAGTCCATATCTCGGAAACTATAAGAGTTAATGCAATTTGGCAACCGCAATGTAATTAGCATGCCGAATATTACTTGGAATGTGAATTGGAACGAAATCGCCAATAGATAAGACCATTTTACAATTTGGGCCCAAGTTAGAAGCAGAGCCTAAGGTGTAAATTATTGATAGTCCATATCTCGGAAACTATAAGAGATAATGCAATTTCGCAACCGGCAATGTAATTAGCATGCCGAATATCACTTGGAATGTGAATTGGGACGAAATCGACAATAGATAAGACCATTTTACAATTTGGGCCCAAGTTAGAAGCAGAGCCTAAGGTGTAAATTATCGATAGTCCATATCTCGGAAACTATAAGAGATAATACAATTTGGCAACCGGCAATGTAATTAGCATGCCGAATATTACTTGGAATGTGAATTGGAACGAAATCGCCAATAGGTAAGACCATTTTACAATTTGGGCCCAAGTTAGAAGCAGAGCCTAAGGTGTAAATTATCGATAGTCCATATCTCGGAAACTATAAGAGTTAATGCAATTTGGCAACCGGCAATGTAATTAGCATGCCGAATATTACTTGGAATGTGAATTGGAACGAAATCGCCAATAGATAAGACCATTTTACAATTTGGGCCCAAGTTAGAAGCAGAGCCTAAGGTGTAAATTATCGATAGTCCATATCTCGGAAACTATAAGAGATAATGCAATTTGGCAACCGGCAATGTAATTAGCATGCCGAATATTACTTGGAATGTGAATTGGAACGAAATCGCCAATAGATAAGACCATTTTACAATTTGGGCCCAAGTTAGAAGCAGAGCCTAAGGTGTAAATTATCGATAGTCCATATCTCGGAAACTATAAGAGTTAATGCAATTTGGCAACCGGCAATGTAATTAGCATGCCGAATATTACTTGGAATGTGAATTGGAACGAAATCGCCAATAGGTAAAACCATTTTACAATTTGGGCCCAAGTTAGAAGCAGAGCCTAAGGTGTAAATTATCGATAGTCCATATCTCGGAAACTATAAGAGATAATTCAATTTGGCAACCGGCAATGTAATTAGCATGCCGAATATTACTTGGAATGTGAATTGGAACGAAATCGCCAATAGATAAGACCATTTTACAATTTGGGCCCAAGTTAGAAGCAGAGCCTAAGGTGTAAATTATCGATAGTCCATATCTCGGAAACTATAAGAGATAATGCAATTTGGCAACCGGCAATGTAATTAGCATGCCGAATATTACTTGGAATGTGAATTGGAACGAAATCGCCAATAGATAAAACCATTTTACAATTTGGGCCCAAGTTAGAAGCAGAGCCTAAGGTGTAAATTATCGATAGTCCATATCTCGGAAACTATAAGAGATAATGCAATTTGGCAACCGGCAATGTAATTAGCATGCCGAATATTACTTGGAATGTGAATTGGAACGAAATCGCCAATAGATAAGACCATTTTACAATTTGGGCCCAAGTTAGAAGCAGAGCCTAAGGTGTAAATTATCGATAGTCCATATCTCGGAAACTATAAGAGATAATGCAATTTGGCAACCGGCAATTAATTAGCATGCCGAATATTACTTGGAATGTGAATTGGAACGAAATCGCCAATAGATAAGACCATTTTACAATTTGGGCCCAAGTTAGAAGCAGAGCCTAAGGTGTAAATTATCGATAGTCCATATCTCGGAAACTATAAGAGATAATGCAATTTGGCAACCGGCAATGTAATTAGCATGCCGAATATTACTTGGAATGTGAATTGGAACGAAATCGCCAATAGATAAGACCATTTTACAATTTGGGCCCAAGTTAGAAGCAGAGCCTAAGGTGTAAATTATCGATAGTCCATATCTCGGAAACTATAAGAGATAATGCAATTTGGCAACCGGCAATGTAATTAGCATGCCGAGTATGACTTGGAATGTGAATTGGAACGAAATCGCCAATAGATAAGACCATTTTACAATTTGGGCCCAAGTTAGAAGCAGAGCCTAAGGTGTAAATTATCGATAGTCCATATCTCGGAAACTATAAGAGATAATGCAATTTGGCAACCGGCAATGTAATTAGCATGCCGAATATTACTTGGAATGTGAATTGGAACGAAATCGCCAATAGATAAGACCATTTTACAATTTGGGCCCAAGTTAGAAGCAGAGCCTAAGGTGTAAATTATCGATACTCCATATCTCGGAAACTATAAGAGATAATGCAATTTGGCAACCGGCAATGTAATTAGCATGCCGAGTATTACTTGGAATGTGAATTGGAACGAAATCGCCAATAGATAAGACCATTTTACAATTTGGGCCCAAGTTAGAAGCAGAGCCTAAGGTGTAAATTATCGATAGTCCATATCTCGGAAACTATAAGAGTTAATGCAATTTGGCAACCGGCAATGTAATTAGCACGCCGAATATTACTTGGAATGTGAATTGGAACGAAATCGCCAATAGGTAAAACCATTTTACAATTTGGGCCCAAGTTAGAAGCAGAGCCTAAGGTGTAAATTATCGATAGTCCATATCTCGGAAACTATAAGAGATAATTCAATTTGGCAACCGGCAATGTAATTAGCATGCCGAATATTACTTGGAATGTGAATTGGAACGAAATCGCCAATAGATAAGACCATTTTACAATTTGGGCCCAAGTTAGAAGCAGAGCCTAAGGTGTAAATTATCGATAGTCCATATCTCGGAAACTATAAGAGATAATGCAATTTGGCAACCGGCAATGTAATTAGCATGCCGAATATTACTTGGAATGTGAATTGGAACGAAATCGCCAATAGATAAGACCATTTTACAATTTGGGCCCAAGTTAGAAGCAGAGCCTAAGGTGTAAATTATCGATAGTCCATATCTCGGAAACTATAAGAGATAATGCAATTTGGCAACCGGCAATGTAATTAGCATGCCGAATATTACTTGGAATGTGAATTGGAACGAAATCGCCAATAGATAAGACCATTTTACAATTTGGGCCCAAGTTAGAAGCAGAGCCTAAGGTGTAAATTATCGATAGTCCATATCTCGGAAACTATAAGAGATAATGCAATTTGGCAACCGGCAATGTAATTAGCATGCCGAGTATGACTTGGAATGTGAATTGGAACGAAATCGCCAATAGATAAGACCATTTTACAATTTGGGCCCAAGTTAGAAGCAGAGCCTAAGGTGTAAATTATCGATAGTCCATATCTCGGAAACTATAAGAGATAATGCAATTTGGCAACCGGCAATGTAATTAGCATGCCGAATATTACTTGGAATGTGAATTGGAACGAAATCGCCAATAGATAAGACCATTTTACAATTTGGGCCCAAGTTAGAAGCAGAGCCTAAGGTGTAAATTATCGATACTCCATATCTCGGAAACTATAAGAGATAATGCAATTTGGCAACCGGCAATGTAATTAGCATGCCGAGTATTACTTGGAATGTGAATTGGAACGAAATCGCCAATAGATAAGACCATTTTACAATTTGGGCCCAAGTTAGAAGCAGAGCCTAAGGTGTAAATTATCGATAGTCCATATCTCGGAAACTATAAGAGTTAATGCAATTTGGCAACCGGCAATGTAATTAGCACGCCGAATATTACTTGGAATGTGAATTGGAACGAAATCGCCAATAGGTAAAACCATTTTACAATTTGGGCCCAAGTTAGAAGCAGAGCCTAAGGTGTAAATTATCGATAGTCCATATCTCGGAAACTATAAGAGATAATTCAATTTGGCAACCGGCAATGTAATTAGCATGCCGAATATTACTTGGAATGTGAATTGGAACGAAATCGCCAATAGATAAGACCATTTTACAATTTGGGCCCAAGTTAGAAGCAGAGCCTAAGGTGTAAATTATCGATAGTCCATATCTCGGAAACTATAAGAGATAATGCAATTTGGCAACCGGCAATGTAATTAGCATGCCGAATATTACTTGGAATGTGAATTGGAACGAAATCGCCAATAGATAAGACCATTTTACAATTTGGGCCCAAGTTAGAAGCAGAGCCTAAGGTGTAAATAATCGATAGTCCATATCTCGGAAACTATAAGAGATAATGCAATTTGGCAACCGGCAATGTAATTAGCATGCCGAATATTACTTGGAATGTGAATTGGAACGAAATCGCCAATAGATAAGACCATTTTACAATTTGGACCCAAGTTAGAAGCAGAGCCTAAGGTGTAAATTATCGATAGTCCATATCTCGGAAACTATAAGAGATAATGCAATTTGGCAACCGGCAATGTAATTAGCATGCCGAATATTACTTGGAATGTGAATTGCAACTAAATCGCCAATAGATAAGACCATTTTACAATTTGGGCCCAAGTTAGAAGCCGAGCCTAAGGTGTAAATTATCGATAGTCCATATCTCGGAAACTATAAGAGATAATGCAATTTGGCAACCGGCAATGTAATTAGCATGCCGAATATTACTTGGAATGTGAATTGGAACGAAATCGCCAATAGATAAGACCATTTTACAATTTGGGCCCAAGTTAGAAGCAGAGCTTAAGGTGTAAATTATCGATAGTCCATATCTCGGAAATTATAAGAGATAATGCAATTTGGCAACCGGCAATGTAATTAGCATGCCGAGTATTACTTGGAATGTGAATTGGAACGAAATCGCCAATAGATAAGACCATTTTACAATTTGGGCCCAAGTTAGAAGCAGAG
Organism: Rhynchophorus ferrugineus; assembly: GCF_030347505.1. Taxonomy (NCBI): domain Eukaryota; kingdom Metazoa; phylum Arthropoda; class Insecta; order Coleoptera; family Curculionidae; genus Rhynchophorus; species Rhynchophorus ferrugineus. The sequence continues at coordinate 95,177 of NW_027472694.1, forward strand.
CCTAAGGTGTAAATTATCGATAGTCCATATCTCGGAAACTATAAGAGATAATGCAATTTGGCAACCGGCAATGTAATTAGCATGCCGAATATTACTTGGAATGTGAATTGGAACGAAATCGCCAATAGATAAGACCATTTTACAATTTGGGCCCAAGTTAGAAGCAGAGCCTAAGGTGTAAATTATCGATAGTCCATATCTCGGAAACTATAAGAGTTAATGCAATTTGGCAACCGGCAATGTAATTAGCATGCCGAATATTACTTGGAATGTGAATTGGAACGAAATCGCCAATAGGTAAAACCATTTTACAATTTGGGCCCAAGTTAGAAGCAGAGCCTAAGGTGTAAATTATCGATAGTCCATATCTCGGAAACTATAAGAGATAATTCAATTTGGCAACCGGCAATGTAATTAGCATGCCGAATATTACTTGGAATGTGAATTGGAACGAAATCGCCAATAGATAAGACCATTTTACAATTTGGGCCCAAGTTAGAAGCAGAGCCTAAGGTGTAAATTATCGATAGTCCATATCTCGGAAACTATAAGAGATAATGCAATTTGGCAACCGGCAATGTAATTAGCATGCCGAATATTACTTGGAATGTGAATTGGAACGAAATCGCCAATAGATAAAACCATTTTACAATTTGGGCCCAAGTTAGAAGCAGAGCCTAAGGTGTAAATTATCGATAGTCCATATCTCGGAAACTATAAGAGATAATGCAATTTGGCAACCGGCAATGTAATTAGCATGCCGAATATTACTTGGAATGTGAATTGGAACGAAATCGCCAATAGATAAGACCATTTTACAATTTGGGCCCAAGTTAGAAGCAGAGCCTAAGGTGTAAATTATCGATAGTCCATATCTCGGAAACTATAAGAGATAATGCAATTTGGCAACCGGCAATTTAATTAGCATGCCGAATATTACTTGGAATGTGAATTGGAACGAAATCGCCAATAGATAAGACCATTTTACAATTTGGGCCCAAGTTAGAAGCAGAGCTTAAGGTGTAAATTATCGATAGTCCATATCTCGGAAACTATAAGAGATAATGCAATTTGGCAACCGGCAATGTAATTAGCATGCCGAGTATTACTTGGAATGTGAATTGGAACGAAATCGCCAATAGATAAGACCATTTTACAATTTGGGCCCAAGTTAGAAGCAGAGCCTAAGGTGTAAATTATCGATAGTCCATATCTCGGAAACTATAAGAGATAATGCAATTTGGCAACCGGCAATGTAATTAGCATGCCGAATATTACTTGGAATGTGAATTGGAACGAAATCGCCAATAGATAAGACCATTTTACAATTTGGGCCCAAGTTAGAAGCAGAGCCTAAGGTGTAAATTATCGATACTCCATATCTCGGAAACTATAAGAGATAATGCAATTTGGCAACCGGCAATGTAATTAGCATGCCGAGTATTACTTGGAATGTGAATTGGAACGAAATCGCCAATAGATAAGACCATTTTACAATTTGGGCCCAAGTTAGAAGCAGAGCCTAAGGTGTAAATTATCGATAGTCCATATCTCGGAAACTATAAGAGTTAATGCAATTTGGCAACCGGCAATGTAATTAGCACGCCGAATATTACTTGGAATGTGAATTGGAACGAAATCGCCAATAGGTAAAACCATTTTACAATTTGGGCCCAAGTTAGAAGCAGAGCCTAAGGTGTAAATTATCGATAGTCCATATCTCGGAAACTATAAGAGATAATTCAATTTGGCAACCGGCAATGTAATTAGCATGCCGAATATTACTTGGAATGTGAATTGGAACGAAATCGCCAATAGATAAGACCATTTTACAATTTGGGCCCAAGTTAGAAGCAGAGCCTAAGGTGTAAATTATCGATAGTCCATATCTCGGAAACTATAAGAGATAATGCAATTTGGCAACCGGCAATGTAATTAGCATGCCGAATATTACTTGGAATGTGAATTGGAACGAAATCGCCAATAGATAAGACCATTTTACAATTTGGGCCCAAGTTAGAAGCAGAGCCTAAGGTGTAAATAATCGATAGTCCATATCTCGGAAACTATAAGAGATAATGCAATTTGGCAACCGGCAATGTAATTAGCATGCCGAATATTACTTGGAATGTGAATTGGAACGAAATCGCCAATAGATAAGACCATTTTACAATTTGGACCCAAGTTAGAAGCAGAGCCTAAGGTGTAAATTATCGATAGTCCATATCTCGGAAACTATAAGAGATAATGCAATTTGGCAACCGGCAATGTAATTAGCATGCCGAATATTACTTGGAATGTGAATTGCAACTAAATCGCCAATAGATAAGACCATTTTACAATTTGGGCCCAAGTTAGAAGCCGAGCCTAAGGTGTAAATTATCGATAGTCCATATCTCGGAAACTATAAGAGATAATGCAATTTGGCAACCGGCAATGTAATTAGCATGCCGAATATTACTTGGAATGTGAATTGGAACGAAATCGCCAATAGATAAGACCATTTTACAATTTGGGCCCAAGTTAGAAGCAGAGCTTAAGGTGTAAATTATCGATAGTCCATATCTCGGAAATTATAAGAGATAATGCAATTTGGCAACCGGCAATGTAATTAGCATGCCGAGTATTACTTGGAATGTGAATTGGAACGAAATCGCCAATAGATAAGACCATTTTACAATTTGGGCCCAAGTTAGAAGCAGAGCCTAAGGTGTAAATTATCGATAGTCCATATCTCGGAAACTATAAGAGATAATGCAATTTGGCAACCGGCAATGTAATTAGCATGCCGAATATTACTTGGAATGTGAATTGGAACGAAATCGCCAATAGATAAGACCATTTTACAATTTGGGCCCAAGTTAGAAGCAGAGCCTAAGGTGTAAATTATCGATAGTCCATATCTCGGAAACTATAAGAGATAATGCAATTTGGCAACCGGCAATGTAATTAGCATGCCGAGTATTACTTGGAATGTGAATTGGAACGAAATCGCCAATAGATAAGACCATTTTACAATTTGGGCCCAAGTTAGAAGCAGAGCCTAAGGTGTAAATTATCGATAGTCCATATCTCGGAAACTATCAGAGATAATGCAATTTGGCAACCGGCAATGTAATTAGCATGCCGAATATTACTTGGAATGTGAATTGGAACGAAATCGCCAATAGATAAGACCATTTTACAATTTGGGCCCAAGTTAGAAGCAGAGCCTAAGGTGTAAATTATCGATACTCCATATCTCGGAAACTATAAGAGATAATGCAATTTGGCAACCGGCAATGTAATTAGCATGCCGAGTATTACTTGGAATGTGAATTGGAACGAAATCGCCAATAGATAAGACCATTTTACAATTTGGGCCCAAGTTAGAAGCAGAGCCTAAGGTGTAAATTATCGATAGTCCATATCTCGGAAACTATAAGAGTTAATGCAATTTGGCAACCGGCAATGTAATTAGCATGCCGAATATTACTTGGAATGTGAATTGGAACGAAATCGCCAATAGGTAAAACCATTTTACAATTTGGGCCCAAGTTAGAAGCAGAGCCTAAGGTGTAAATTATCGATAGTCCATATCTCGGAAACTATAAGAGATAATTCAATTTGGCAACCGGCAATGTAATTAGCATGCCGAATATTACTTGGAATGTGAATTGGAACGAAATCGCCAATAGATAAGACCATTTTACAATTTGGGCCCAAGTTAGAAGCAGAGCCTAAGGTGTAAATTATCGATAGTCCATATCTCGGAAACTATAAGAGATAATGCAATTTGGCAACCGGCAATGTAATTAGCATGCCGAATATTACTTGGAATGTGAATTGGAACGAAATCGCCAATAGATAAGACCATTTTACAATTTGGGCCCAAGTTAGAAGCAGAGCCTAAGGTGTAAATAATCGATAGTCCATATCTCGGAAACTATAAGAGATAATGCAATTTGGCAACCGGCAATGTAATTAGCATGCCGAATATTACTTGGAATGTGAATTGGAACGAAATCGCCAATAGATAAGACCATTTTACAATTTGGGCCCAAGTTAGAAGCAGAGCCTAAGGTGTAAATTATCGATAGTCCATATCTCGGAAACTATAAGAGATAATGCAATTTGGCAACCGGCAATGTAATTAGCATGCCGAATATTACTTGGAATGTGAATTGCAACTAAATCGCCAATAGATAAGACCATTTTACAATTTGGGCCCAAGTTAGAAGCAGAGCCTAAGGTGTAAATTATCGATAGTCCATATCTCGGAAACTATAAGAGATAATGCAATTTGGCAACCGGCAATGTAATTAGCATGCCGAATATTACTTGGAATGTGAATTGGAACGAAATCGCCAATAGATAAGACCATTTTACAATTTGGGCCCAAGTTAGAAGCAGAGCTTAAGGTGTAAATTATCGATAGTCCATATCTCGGAAACTATAAGAGATAATGCAATTTGGCAACCGGCAATGTAATTAGCATGCCGAGTATTACTTGGAATGTGAATTGGAACGAAATCGCCAATAGATAAGACCATTTTACAATTTGGGCCCAAGTTAGAAGCAGAGCCTAAGGTGTAAATTATCGATAGTCCATATCTCGGAAACTATAAGAGATAATGCAATTTGGCAACCGGCAATGTAATTAGCATGCCGAATATTACTTGGAATGTGAATTGGAACGAAATCGCCAATAGATAAGACCATTTTACAATTTGGGCCCAAGTTAGAAGCAGAGCCTAAGGTGTAAATTATCGATAGTCCATATCTCGGAAACTATAAGGGATAATGCAATTTGGCAACAGGCAATGTAATTAGCATGCCGAGTATTACTTGGAATGTGAATTGGAACGAAATCGCCAATAGATAAGACCATTTTACAATTTGGGCCCAAGTTAGAAGCAGAGCCTAAGGTGTAAATTATCGATAGTCTATATCTCGGAAACTATCAGAGATAATGCAATTTGGCAACCGGCAATGTAATTAGCATGCCGAATATTACTTGGAATGTGAATTGGAACGAAATCGCCAATAGATAAGACCATTTTACAATTTGGGCCCAAGTTAGAAGCAGAGCCTAAGGTGTAAATTATCGATAGTCCATATCTCGGAAACTATAAGAGATAATGCAATTTGGCAACCGGCAATGTAATTAGCATGCCGAATATTACTTGGTATGTGAATTGGAACGAAATCGCCAATAGATAAGACCATTTTACAATTTGGGCCCAAGTTAGAAGCAGAGCCTAAGGTGTAAATTATTGATAGTGCATATCTCGGAAACTATAAGAGATAATGCAATTTCGCAACCGGCAATGTAATTAGCATGCCGAATATCACTTGGAATGTGAATTGGGACGAAATCGCCAATAGATAAGACCATTTTACAATTTGGGCCCAAGTTAGAAGCAGAGCCTAAGGTGTAAATTATCGATAGTCCATATCTCGGAAACTATAAGAGATAATGCAATTTGGCAACCGGCAATGTAATTAGCATGCCGAATATTACTTGGAATGTTAATTGGAACGAAATCGCCAATAGATAAGACCATTTTACAATTTGGGCCCAAGTTAGAAGCAGAGCCTAAGGTGTAAATTATCGATAGTCCATATCTCGGAAACTATAAGAGATAATGCAATTTGGCAACCGGCAATGTAATTAGCATGCCGAATATTACTTGGAATGTGAATTGGAACGAAATCGCCAATAGATAAGACCATTTTACAATTTGGGCCCAAGTTAGAAGCAGAGCCTAAGGTGTAAATTATTGATAGTCCATATCTCGGAAACTATAAGAGATAATGCAATTTCGCAACCGGCAATGTAATTAGCATGCCGAATATCACTTGGAATGTGAATTGGGACGAAATCGCCAATAGATAAGACCATTTTACAATTTGGGCCCAAGTTAGAAGCAGAGCCTAAGGTGTAAATTATCGATAGTCCATATCTCGGAAACTATAAGAGATAATGCAATTTGGCAACCGGCAATGTAATTAGCATGCCGAATATTACTTGGAATGTGAATTGGAACGAAATCACCAATAGATAAGGCCATTTTACAATTTGGGCCCAAGTTAGAAGCAGAGCCTAAGGTGTAAATTATCGATAGTCCATATCTCGGAAACTATAAGAGATAATGCAATTTGGCAACCGGCAATGTAATTAGCATGCCGAATATTACTTGGAATGTGAATTGGAACGAAATCGCCAATAGATAAGACTATTTTACAATTTGGGCCCAAGTTAGAAGCAGAGCCTAAGGTGTAAATTATCGATAGTCCATATCTCGGAAACTATAAGAGATAATGCAATTTCGCAACCGGCAATGTAATTAGCATACCGAATATTACTTGGAGTGTGAATTGGAACGAAATCGCCAATAGATAAGACCATTTTACAATTTGGGCCCAAGTTAGAAGCAGAGCCTAAGGTGTAAATAATCGATAGTCCATATCTCGGAAACTATAAGAGATAATGCAATTTGGCAACCGGCAATGTAATTAGCATGCCGATTATTACTTGGAATGTGAATTGGAACGAAATCGCCAATAGATAAGACCATTTTACAATTTGGGCCCAAGTTAGAAGCAGAGCCTAAGGTGTAAATTATCGATAGTCCATATCTCGGAAACTATAAGAGATAATGCAATTTGGCAACCAGCAATGTAATTAGCATGCCGAATATTACTTGGAATGTGAATTGCAACTAAATCGCCAATAGATAAGACCATTTTACAATTTGGGCCCAAGTTAGAAGCAGAGCCTAAGGTGTAAATTATCGATAGTCCATATCTCGGAAACTATAAGAGATAATGCAATTTGGCAACCGGCAATGTAATTAGCATGCCGAATATTACTTGGAATGTGAATTGGAACGAAATCGCCAATAGATAAGACCATTTTACAATTTGGGCCCAAGTTAGAAGCAGAGCCTAAGGTGTAAATTATCGATAGTCCATATCTCGGAAACTATAAGAGATAATGCAATTTGGCAACCGGCAATGTAATTAGCATGCCGAATATTACTTGGAATGTGAATTGGAACGAAATCGCCAATAGATAAGACCATTTTACAATTTGGGCCCAAGTTAGAAGCAGAGCCTAAGGTGTAAATTATCGATAGTCCATATCTCGGAAACTATAAGAGATAATGCAATTTGGCAACCGGCAATGTAATTAGCATGCCGAATATTACTTGGAATGTGAATTGGAACGAAATCGCCAATAGATAAGACCATTTTACAATTTGGGCCCAAGTTAGAAGCAGAGCCTAAGGTGTAAATTATTGATAGTCCATATCTCGGAAACTATAAGAGATAATGCAATTTCGCAACCGGCAATGTAATTAGCATGCCGAATATCACTTGGAATGTGAATTGGGACGAAATCGCCAATAGATAAGACCATTTTACAATTTGGGCCCAAGTTAGAAGCAGAGCCTAAGGTGTAAATTATCGATAGTCCATATCTCGGAAACTATAAGAGATAATGCAATTTGGCAACCGGCAATGTAATTAGCATGCCAAATATTACTTGGAATGTGAATTGGAACGAAATCGCCAATAGATAAGACCATTTTACAATTTGGGCCCAAGTTAGAAGCAGAGCCTAAGGTGTAAATTATCGATAGTCCATATCTCGGAAACTATAAGAGATAATGCAATTTCGCAACCGGCAATGTAATTAGCATGCCGAATATTACTTGGAGTGTAAATTGGAACGAAATCGCCAATAGATAAGATCATTTTACAATTTGGGCCCAAGTTAGAAGCAGAGCTTAAGGTGTAAATTATCGATAGTCCATATCTCGGAAACTATAAGAGATAATGCAATTTGGCAACCGGCAATGTAATTAGCATGCCGAGTATTACTTGGAATGTGAATTGGAACGAAATCGCCAATAGATAAGACCATTTTACAATTTGGGCCCAAGTTAGAAGCAGAGCCTAAGGTGTAAATTATCGATAGTCCATATCTCGGAAACTATAAGAGATAATGCAATTTGGCAACCGGCAATGTAATTAGCATGCCGAATATTACTTGGAATGTGAATTGGAACGAAATCGCCAATAGATAAGACCATTTTACAATTTGGGCCCAAGTTAGAAGCAGAGCCTAAGGTGTAAATTATCGATACTCCATATCTCGGAAACTATAAGAGATAATGCAATTTGGCAACCGGCAATGTAATTAGCATGCCGAGTATTACTTGGAATGTGAATTGGAACGAAATCGCCAATAGATAAGACCATTTTACAGTTTGGGCCCAAGTTAGAAGCAGAGCCTAAGGTGTAAATTATCGATAGTCCATATCTCGGAAACTATAAGAGTTAATGCAATTTGGCAACCGGCAATGTAATTAGCATGCCGAATATTACTTGGAATGTGAATTGGAACGAAATCGCCAATAGGTAAAACCATTTTACAATTTGGGCCCAAGTTAGAAGCAGAGCCTAAGGTGTAAATTATCGATAGTCCATATCTCGGAAACTATAAGAGATAATTCAATTTGGCAACCGGCAATGTAATTAGCATGCCGAATATTACTTGGAATGTGAATTGGAACGAAATCGCCAATAGATAAGACCATTTTACAATTTGGGCCCAAGTTAGAAGCAGAGCCTAAGGTGTAAATTATCGATAGTCCATATCTCGGAAACTATAAGAGATAATGCAATTTGGCAACCGGCAATGTAATTAGCATGCCGAATATTACTTGGAATGTGAATTGGAACGAAATCGCCAATAGATAAGACCATTTTACAATTTGGGCCCAAGTTAGAAGCAGAGCCTAAGGTGTAAATAATCGATAGTCCATATCTCGGAAACTATAAGAGATAATGCAATTTGGCAACCGGCAATGTAATTAGCATGCCGAATATTACTTGGAATGTGAATTGGAACGAAATCGCCAATAGATAAGACCATTTTACAATTTGGGCCCAAGTTAGAAGCAGAGCCTAAGGTGTAAATTATCGATAGTCCATATCTCGGAAACTATAAGAGATAATGCAATTTGGCAACGGGCAATGTAATTAGCATGCCGAATATTACTTGGAATGTGAATTGCAACTAAATCGCCAATAGATAAGACCATTTTACAATTTGGGCCCAAGTTAGAAGCAGAGCCTAAGGTGTAAATTATCGATAGTCCATATCTCGGAAACTATAAGAGATAATGCAATTTGGCAACCGGCAATGTAATTAGCATGCCGAATATTACTTGGAATGTGAATTGGAACGAAATCGCCAATAGATAAGACCATTTTGCAATTTGGGCCCAAGTTAGAAGCAGAGCTTAAGGTGTAAATTATCGATAGTCCATATCTCGGAAACTATAAGAGATAATGCAATTTGGCAACCGGCAATGTAATTAGCATGCCGAGTATTACTTGGAATGTGAATTGGAACGAAATCGCCAATAGATAAGACCATTTTACAATTTGGGCCCAAGTTAGAAGCAGAGCCTAAGGTGTAAATTATCGATAGTCCATATCTCGGAAACTATAAGAGATAATGCAATTTGGCAACCGGCAATGTAATTAGCATGCCGAATATTACTTGGAATGTGAATTGGAACGAAATCGCCAATAGATAAGACCATTTTACAATTTGGGCCCAAGTTAGAAGCAGAGCCTAAGGTGTAAATTATCGATAGTCCATATCTCGGAAACTATAAGAGATAATGCAATTTTGCAACCGGCAATGTAATTAGCATGCCGAGTATTACTTGGAATGTGAATTGGAACGAAATCGCCAATAGATAAGACCATTTTACAATTTGGGCCCAAGTTAGAAGCAGAGCCTAAGGTGTAAATTATCGATAGTCCATATCTCGGAAACTATCAGAGATAATGCAATTTGGCAACCGGCAATGTAATTAGCATGCCGAATATTACTTGGAATGTGAATTGGAACGAAATCGCCAATAGATAAGACCATTTTACAATTTGGGCCCAAGTTAGAAGCAGAGCCTAAGGTGTAAATTATCGATAGTCCATATCTCGGAAACTATAAGAGATAATGCAATTTGGCAACCGGCAATGTAATTAGCATGCCGAATATTACTTGGTATGTGAATTGGAACGAAATCGCCAATAGATAAGACCATTTTACAATTTGGGCCCAAGTTAGAAGCAGAGCCTAAGGTGTAAATTATTGATAGTGCATATCTCGGAAACTATAAGAGATAATGCAATTTCGCAACCGGCAATGTAATTAGCATGCCGAATATCACTTGGAATGTGAATTGGGACGAAATCGCCAATAGATAAGACCATTTTACAATTTGGGCCCAAGTTAGAAGCAGAGCCTAAGGTGTAAATTATCGATAGTCCATATCTCGGAAACTATAAGAGATAATGCAATTTGGCAACCGGCAATGTAATTAGCATGCCGAATATTACTTGGAATGTTAATTGGAACGAAATCGCCAATAGATAAGACCATTTTACAATTTGGGCCCAAGTTAGAAGCAGAGCCTAAGGTGTAAATTATCGATAGTCCATATCTCGGAAACTATAAGAGATAATGCAATTTGGCAACCGGCAATGTAATTAGCATGCCGAATATTACTTGGAATGTGAATTGGAACGAGATCGCCAATAGGTAAGACCATTTTACAATTTGGGCCCAAGTTAGAAGCAGAGCCTAAGGTGTAAATTATCGATAGTCCATATCTCGGAAACTATAAGAGATAATTCAATTTGGCAACCGGCAATGTAATTAGCATGCCGAATATTACTTGGAATGTGAATTGGAACGAAATCGCCAATAGATAAGACCATTTTACAATTTGGGCCCAAGTTAGAAGCAGAGCCTAAGGTGTAAATTATCGATAGTCCATATCTCGGAAACTATAAGAGATAATGCAATTTGGCAACCGGCAATGTAATTAGCGTGCCGAATATTACTTGGAATGTGAATTGGAACGAAATCGCCAATAGATAAGACCATTTTACAATTTGGGCCCAAGTTAGAAGCAGAGCCTAAGGTGTAAATTATTGATAGTCCATATCTCGGAAACTATAAGAGATAATGCAATTTCGCAACCGGCAATGTAATTAGCATGCCGAATATCACTTGGAATGTGAATTGGGACGAAATCGCCAATAGATAAGACCATTTTACAATTTGGGCCCAAGTTAGAAGCAGAGCCTAAGGTGTAAATTATCGATAGTCCATATCTCGGAAACTATAAGAGATAATGCAATTTGGCAACCGGCAATGTAATTAGCATGCCGAATATTACTTGGAATGTGAATTGGAACGAAATCGCCAATAGATAAGACCATTTTACAATTTGGGCCCAAGTTAGAAGCAGAGCCTAAGGTGTAAATTATCGATAGTCCATATCTCGGAAACTATAAGAGATAATGCAATTTGGCAACCGGCAATGTAATTAGCATGCCGAATATTACTTGGAATGTGAATTGGAACGAAATCGCCAATAGATAAGACTATTTTACAATTTGGGCCCAAGTTAGAAGCAGAGCCTAAGGTGTAAATTATCGATAGTCCATATCTCGGAAACTATAAGAGATAATGCAATTTCGCAACCGGCAATGTAATTAGCATACCGAATATTACTTGGAGTGTGAATTGGAACGAAATCGCCAATAGATAAGACCATTTTACAATTTGGGCCCAAGTTAGAAGCAGAGCCTAAGGTGTAAATAATCGATAGTCCATATCTCGGAAACTATAAGAGATAATGCAATTTGGCAACCGGCAATGTAATTAGCATGCCGAATATTACTTGGAATGTGAATTGGAACGAAATCGCCAATAGATAAGACCATTTTACAATTTGGGCCCAAGTTAGAAGCAGAGCCTAAGGTGTAAATTATCGATAGTCCATATCTCGGAAACTATAAGAGATAATGCAATTTGGCAACCGGCAATGTAATTAGCATGCCGAATATTACTTGGAATGTGAATTGCAACTAAATCGCCAATAGATAAGACCATTTTACAATTTGGGCCCAAGTTAGAAGCAGAGCCTAAGGTGTAAATTATCGATAGTCCATATCTCGGAAACTATAAGAGATAATGCAATTTGGCAACCGGCAATGTAATTAGCATGCCGAATATTACTTGGAATGTGAATTGGAACGAAATCGCCAATAGATAAGACCATTTTACAATTTGGGCCCAAGTTAGAAGCAGAGCCTAAGGTGTAAATTATCGATAGTCCATATCTCGGAAACTATAAGAGATAATGCAATTTGGCAACCGGCAATGTAATTAGCATGCCGAATATTACTTGGAATGTGAATTGGAACGAAATCGCCAATAGATAAGACCATTTTACAATTTGGGCCCAAGTTAGAAGCAGAGCCTAAGGTGTAAATTATCGATAGTCCATATCTCGGAAACTATAAGAGATAATGCAATTTGGCAACCGGCAATGTAATTAGCATGCCGAATATTACTTGGAATGTGAATTGGAACGAAATCGCCAATAGATAAGACCATTTTACAATTTGGGCCCAAGTTAGAAGCAGAGCCTAAGGTGTAAATTATTGATAGTCCATATCTCGGAAACTATAAGAGATAATGCAATTTCGCAACCGGCAATGTAATTAGCATGCCGAATATCACTTGGAATGTGAATTGGGACGAAATCGCCAATAGATAAGACCATTTTACAATTTGGGCCCAAGTTAGAAGGAGAGCCTAAGGTGTAAATTATCGATAGTCCATATCTCGGAAACTATAGGAGATAATGCAATTTGGCAACCGGCAATGTAATTAGCATGCCAAATATTACTTGGAATGTGAATTGGAACGAAATCGCCAATAGATAAGACCATTTTACAATTTGGGCCCAAGTTAGAAGCAGAGCCTAAGGTGTAAATTATCGATAGTCCATATCTCGGAAACTATAAGAGATAATGCAATTTCGCAACCGGCAATGTAATTAGCATGCCGAATATTACTTGGAGTGTAAATTGGAACGAAATCGCCAATAGATAAGATCATTTTACAATTTGGGCCCAAGTTAGAAGCAGAGCCTAAGGTGTAAATTATCGATAGTCCATATCTCGGAAACTATAAGAGATAATGTAATTTGGCAACCGGCAATGTAATTAGCATGCCGAATATTACTTGGAATGTGAATTGGAACGAAATCGCCAATAGATAAGACCATTTTACAATTTGGGCCCAAGTTAGAAGCAGAGCCTAAGGTGTAAATTATCGATAGTCCATATCTCGGAAACTATAAGAGATAATGCAATTTGACAACCGGCAATGTAATTAGCATGCCGAATATTACTTGGAATGTGAATTGGAACGAAATCGCCAATAGATAAGACCATTTTACAATTTGGGCCCAAGTTAGAAGCAGAGCCTAAGGTGTAAATTATCGATAGTCCATATCTCGGAAACTATAAGAGATAATGCAATTTGGCAACCGGCAATGTAATTAGCATGCCGAATATTACTTGGAATATGAATTGCAACTAAATCGCCAATAGATAAGACCATTTTACAATTTGGGTCCAAGTTAGAAGCAGAGCCTAAGGTGTAAATTATCGATAGTCCATATCTCGGAAACTATAAGAGATAATGCAATTTGGCAACCGGCAATGTAATTAGCATGCCGAATATTACTTGGAATGTGAATTGGAACGAAATCGCCAATAGATAAGACCATTTTACAATTTGGGCCCAAGTTAGAAGCAGAGCCTAAGGTGTAAATTATCGATAGTCCATATCTCGGAAACTATAAGAGATAATGCAATTTGGCAACCGGCAATGTAATTAGCATGCCGAATATTACTTGGAATGTGAATTGGAACGAAATCGCCAATAGATAAGACCATTTTACAATTTGGGCCCAAGTTAGAAGCAGATCCTAAGGTGTAAATTATCGATAGTCCATATCTCGGAAACTATAAGAGATAATGCAATTTGGCAACCGGCAATGTAATTAGCATGCCGAATATTACTTGGAATGTGAATTGCAACTAAATCGCCAATAGATAAGACCATTTTACAATTTGGGCCCAAGTTAGAAGCAGAGCCTAAGGTGTAAATTATCGATAGTCCATATCTCGGAAACTATAAGAGATAATGCAATTTGGCAACCGGCAATGTAATTAGCATGCCGAATATTACTTGGAATGTGAATTGGAACGAAATCGCCAATAGATAAGACCATTTTACAATTTGGGCCCAAGTTAGAAGCAGAGCCTAAGGTGTAAATTATCGATAGTCCATATCTCGGAAACTATAAGAGATAATGCAATTTCGCAACCGGCAATGTAATTAGCATGCCGAATATCACTTGGAATGTGAATTGGGACGAAATCGCCAATAGATAAGACCATTTTGCAATTTGGGCCCAAGTTAGAAGCAGAGCCTAAGGTGTAAATTATCGATAGCCCATATCTCGGAAACTATAAGAGATAATGCAATTTGGCAACCGGCAATGTAATTAGCATGCCGAATATTACTTGGAATGTGAATTGGAACGAAATCGCCAATAGATAAGACCATTTTACAATTTGGGCCCAAGTTAGAAGCAGAGCCTAAGGTGTAAATTATCGATAGTCCATATCTCGGAAACTATAAGAGATAATGCAATTTGGCAACCGGCAATGTAATTAGCATGCCGAATATTACTTGGAATGTGAATTGGAACGAAATCGCCAATAGGTAAGACCATTTTACAATTTGGGCCCAAGTTTGAAGCAGAGCCTAAGGTGTGAATTATCGATAGTCCATATCTCGGAAACTATAAGAGATAATTCAATTTGGCAACCGGCAATGTAATTAGCATGCCGAATATTACTTGGAATGTGAATTGGAACGAAATCGCCAATAGATAAGACCATTTTACAATTTGGGCCCAAGTTAGAAGCAGAGCCTAAGGTGTAAATTATCGATAGTCCATATCTCGGAAACTATAAGAGATAATGCAATTTGGCAACCGGCAATGTAATTAGCATGCCGAATATTACTTGGAATGTGAATTGGAACGAAATCGCCAATAGATAAGACCATTTTACAATTTGGGCCCAAGTTAGAAGCAGAGCCTAAGGTGTAAATTATCGATAGTCCATATCTCGGAAACTATAAGAGATAATGCAATTTGGCAACCGGCAATGTAATTAGCATGCCGAATATTACTTGGAATGTGAATTGGAACGAAATCGCCAATAGATAAGACCATTTTACAATTTGGGCTCAAGTTAGAAGCAGAGCCTATGGTGTAAATTATCGATAGTCCATATCTCGGAAACTATAAGCGATAATGCAATTTGGCAACCGGTAATGTAATTAGCATGCCGAATATTACTTGGAATGTGAATTGGAACGAAATCGCCAATAGATAAGACCATTTTACAATTTGGGCCCAAGTTAGAAGCAGAGCCTAAGGTGTAAATTATCGATAGTCCATATCTCGGAAACTATAAGAGTTAATGCAATTTGGCAACCGGCAATGTAATTAGCATGCCGAATATTACTTGGAATGTGAATTGGAACGAAATCGCCAATAGATAAGACCATTTTACAATTTGGGCCCAAGTTAGAAGCAGAGCCTAAGGTGTAAATTATCGATAGTCCATATCTCGGAAACTATAAGAGATAATGCAATTTGGCAACCGGCAATGTAATTAGCATGCCGAATATTACTTGGAATGTGAATTGGAACGAAATGGCCAATAGATAAGACCATTTTACAATTTGGGCCCAAGTTAGAAGCAGAGCCTAAGGTGTAAATTATCGATAGTCCATATCTCTGAAACTATAAGAGATAATGCAATTTCGCAACCGGCAATGTAATTAGCATGCCGAATATTACTTGGAATGTGAATTGGGACGAAATCGCCAATAGATAAGGCCATTTTACAATTTGGGCCCAAGTTAGAAGCAGAGCCTAAGGTGTAAATTATCGATAGTCCATATCTCGGAAACTATAAGAGATAATGCAATTTGGCAACCGGCAATGTAATTAGCATGCCGAATATTACTTGGAATGTGAATTGGAACGAAATCGTCAATAGATAAGACCATTTTACAATTTGGGCCCAAGTTAGAAGCAGAGCCTAAGGTGTAAATTATTGATAGTCCATATCTCGGAAACTATAAGAGATAATGCAATTTGGCAACCGGCAATGTAATTAGCATGCCGAATATTACTTGGAATGTGAATTGGAACGAAATCGCCAATAGATAAGACCATTTTACAATTTGGGCCCAAGTTAGAAGCAGAGCCTAAGGTGTAAATTATCGATAGTCCATATCTCGGAAACTATAAGAGATAATGCAATTTGGCAACCGGCAATGTAATTAGCATGCCGAATATTACTTGGAATGTGAATTGGAACGAAATCGCCAATAGATAAGACCATTTTACAATTTGGGCCCAAGTTAGAAGCAGAGCCTAAGGTGTAAATTAACGATAGTCCATATCTCGGAAACTATAAGAGATAATGCAATTTGGCAACCGGCAATGTAATTAGCATGCCGAATATTACTTGGAATGTGAATTGGAACGAATTCGCCAATAGATAAGACCATTTTACAATTTGGGCCCAAGTTAGAAGCAGAGCCTAAGGTGTAAATTATTGATAGTCCATATCTCGGAAACTATAAGAGATAATGCAATTTAGCAACCGGCAATGTAATTAGCATGCCGAATATCACTTGGAATGTGAATTGGGACGAAATCGCCAATAGATAAGACCATTTTACAATTTGGGCCCAAGTTAGAAGCAGAGCCTAAGGTGTAAATTATCGATAGTCCATATCTCGGAAACTATAAGAGATAATGCAATTTGGCAACCGGCAATGTAATTAGCATGCCGAATATTACTTGGAATGTGAATTGGAACGAAATCGGCAATAGATAAGACCATTTTACAATTTGGGCCCAAGTTAGAAGCAGAGCCTAAGGTGTAAATTATCGATAGTCCATATCTCGGAAACTATAAGAGATAATGCAATTTGGCAACCGGCAATGTAATTAGCATACCGAATATTACTTGGAATGTGAATTGGAACGAAATCGCCAATAGATAAGACCATTTTACAATTTGGGCCCAAGTTAGAAGCAGAGCCTAAGGTGTAAATTATCGATAGTCCATATCTCGGAAACTATAAGAGATAATGCAATTTCGCAACCGGCAATGTAATTAGCATGCCGAATATTACTTGGAGTGTGAATTGGAACGAAATCGCCAATAGATAAGACCATTTTACAATTTGGGCCCAAGTTAGAAGCAGAGCCTAAGGTGTAAATTATCGATAGTCCATATCTCGGAAACTATAAGAGATAATGCAATTTGGCAACCGGCAATGTAATTAGCATGCCGAATATTACTTGGAATGTGAATTGGAACGAAATCGCCAATAGATAAGACCATTTTACAATTTGGGCCCAAGTTAGAAGCAGAGCCTAAGGTGTAAATTATCGATAGTCCATATCTCGGAAACTATAAGAGATAATGCAATTTGGCAACCGGCAATGTAATTAGCATGCCGAATATTACTTGGAATGTGAATTGGAACGAAATCGCCAATAGATAAGACCATTTTACAATTTGGGCCCAAGTTAGAAGCAGAGCCTAAGGTGTAAATTATCGATAGTCCATATCTCGGAAACTATAAGAGATAATGCAATTTGGCAACCGGCAATGTAATTAGCATGCCGAATATTACTTGGAATGTGAATTGCAACTAAATCGCCAATAGATAAGACCATTTTACAATTGGGACCCAAGTTAGAAGCAGAGCCTAAGGTGTAAATTATCGATAGTCCATATCTCGGAAACTATAAGAGATAATGCAATTTGGCAACCGGCAATGTAATTAGCATGCCGAATATTACTTGGAATGTGAATTGGAACGAAATCGCCAATAGATAAGACCATTTTACAATTTGGGCCCAAGTTAGAAGCAGAGCCTAAGGTGTAAATTATCGATAGTCCATATCTCGGAAACTATAAGAGATAATGCAATTTGGCAACCGGCAATGTAATTAGCATGCCGAATATTACTTGGAATGTGAATTGGAACGAAATCGCCAATAGATAAGACCATTTTACAATTTGGGCCCAAGTTAGAAGCAGAGCCTAAGGTGTAAATTATCGATAGTCCATATCTCGGAAACTATAAGAGATAATGCAATTTGGCAACCGGCAATGTAATTAGCATGCCGAATATTACTTGGAATATGAATTGCAACTAAATCGCCAATAGATAAGACCATTTTACAATTTGGGCCCAAGTTAGAAGCAGAGCCTAAGGTGTAAATTATCGATAGTCCATATCTCGGAAACTATAAGAGATAATGCAATTTGGCAACCGGCAATGTAATTAGCATGCCGAATATTACTTGGAATGTGAATTGGAACGAAATCGCCAATAGATAAGACCATTTTACAATTTGGGCCCAAGTTAGAAGCAGAGCCTAAGGTGTAAATTATCGATAGTCCATATCTCGGAAACTATAAGAGATAATGCAATTTGGCAACCGGCAATGTAATTAGCATGCCGAATATTACTTGGAATGTGAATTGGAACGAAATCGCCAATAGATAAGACCATTTTACAATTTGGGCCCAAGTTAGAAGCAGAGCCTAAGGTGTAAATTATCGATAGTCCATATCTCGGAAACTATAAGAGATAATGCAATTTGGCAACCGGCAATGTAATTAGCATGCCGAATATTACTTGGAATGTGAATTGCAACTAAATCGCCAATAGATAAGACCATTTTACAATTTGGGCCCAAGTTAGAAGCAGAGCCTAAGGTGTAAATTATCGATAGTCCATATCTCGGAAACTATAAGAGATAATGCAATTTGGCAACCGGCAATGTAATTAGCATGCCGAATATTACTAGGAATGTGAATTGGAACGAAATCGCCAATAGATAAGACCATTTTACAATTTGGGCCCAAGTTAGAAGCAGAGCCTAAGGTGTAAATTATCGATAGTCCATATCTCGGAAACTATAAGAGATAATGCAATTTGGCAACCGGCAATGTAATTAGCATGCCGAATATTACTTGGAATGTGAATTGGAACGAAATCGCCAATAGATAAGACCATTTTACAATTTGGGCCCAAGTTAGAAGCAGAGCCTAAGGTGTAAATTATCGATAGTCCATATCTCGGAAACTATAAGAGATAATGCAATTTGGCAACCGGCAATGTAATTAGCATGCCGAATATTACTTGGAATGTGAATTGGAACGAAATCGCCAATAGATAAGACCATTTTACAATTTGGGCCCAAGTTAGAAGCAGAGCCTATGGTGTAAATTATCGATAGTCCATATCTCGGAAACTATAAGAGATAATGCAATTTGGCAACCGGCAATGTAATTAGCATGCCGAATATTACTTGGAATGTGAATTGGAACGAAATCGCCAATAGATAAGACCATTTTACAATTTGGGCCCAAGTTAGAAGCAGAGCCTAAGGTGTAAATTATCGATAGTCCATATCTCGGAAACTATAAGAGTTAATGCAATTTGGCAACCGGCAATGTAATTAGCATGCCGAATATTACTTGGAATGTGAATTGGAACGAAATCGCCAATAGATAAGACCATTTTACAATTTGGGCCCAAGTTAGAAGCAGAGCCTAAGGTGTAAATTATCGATAGTCCATATCTCGGAAACTATAAGAGATAATGCAATTTGGCAACCGGCAATGTAATTAGCATGCCGAATATTGCTTGGAATGTGAATTGGAACGAAATTGCCAATAGATAAGACCATTTTACAATTTGGGCCCAAGTTAGAAGCAGAGCCTAAGGTGTAAATTATCGATAGTCCATATCTCTGAAACTATAAGAGATAATGCAATTTCGCAACCGGCAATGTAATTAGCATGCCGAATATTACTTGGAATGTGAATTGGGACGAAATCGCCAATAGATAAGGCCATTTTACAATTTGGGCCCAAGTTAGAAGCAGAGCCTAAGGTGTAAATTATCGATAGTCCATATCTCGGAAACTATAAGAGATAATGCAATTTGGCAACCGGCAATGTAATTAGCATGCCGAATATTACTTGGAATGTGAATTGGAACGAAATCGCCAATAGATAAGACCATTTTACAATTTGGGCCCAAGTTAGAAGCAGAGCCTAAGGTGTAAATTATTGATAGTCCATATCACGGAAACTATAAGAGATAATGCAATTTGGCAACCGGCAATGTAATTAGCATGCCGAATATTACTTGGAATGTGAATTGGAACGAAATCGCCAATAGATAAGACCATTTTACAATTTGGGCCCAAGTTAGAAGCAGAGCCTAAGGTGTAAATTATCGATAGTCCATATCTCGGAAACTATAAGAGATAATGCAATTTGGCAACCGGCAATGTAATTAGCATGCCGAATATTACTTGGAATGTGAATTGGAACGAAATCGCCAATAGATAAGACCATTTTACAATTTGGGCCCAAGTTAGAAGCAGAGCCTAAGGTGTAAATTATCGATAGTCCATATCTCGGAAACTATAAGAGATAATGCAATTTGGCAACCGGCAATATAATTAGCATGCCGAATATTACTTGGAATGTGAATTGGAACGAAATCGCCAATAGATAAGACCATTTTACAATTTGGGCCCAAGTTAGAAGCAGAGCCTAAGGTGTAAATTATTGATAGTCCATATCTCGGAAACTATAAGAGATAATGCAATTTAGCAACCGGCAATGTAATTAGCATGCCGAATATCACTTGGAATGTGAATTGGGACGAAATCGCCAATAGATAAGACCATTTTACAATTTGGGCCCAAGTTAGAAGCAGAGCCTAAGGTGTAAATTATCGATAGTCCATATCTCGGAAACTATAAGAGATAATGCAATTTGGCAACCGGCAATGTAATTAGCATGCCGAATATTACTTGGAATGTGAATTGGAACGAAATCGCCAATAGATAAGACCATTTTATAATTTGGGCCCAAGTTAGAAGCAGAGCCTAAGGTGTAAATTATCGATAGTCCATATCTCGGAAACTATAAGAGATAATGCAATTTGGCAACCGGCAATGTAATTAGCATGCCGAATATTACTTGGAATGTGAATTGGAACGAAATCGCCAATAGATAAGACCATTTTACAATTTGGGCCCAAGTTAGAAGCAGAGCCTAAGGTGTAAATTATCGATAGTCCATATCTCGTAAACTATAAGAGATAATGCAATTTCGCAACCGGCAATGTAATTAGCATGCCGAATATTACTTGGAGTGTGAATTGGAACGAAATCGCCAATAGATAAGACCATTTTACAATTTGGGCCCAAGTTAGAAGCAGAGCCTTAGGTGTAAATTATCGATAGTCCATATCTCGGAAACTATAAGAGATAATGCAATTTGGCAACCGGCAATGTAATTAGCATGCCGAATATTACTTGGAATGTGAATTGGAACGAAATCGCCAATAGATAAGACCATTTTACAATTTGGGCCCAAGTTAGAAGCAGAGCCTAAGGTGTAAATTATCGATAGTCCATATCTCGGAAACTATAAGAGATAATGCAATTTGGCAACCGGCAATGTAATTAGCATGCCGAATATTACTTGGAATGTGAATTGGAACGAAATCGCCAATAGATAAGACCATTTTACAATTTGGGCCCAAGTTAGAAGCAGAGCCTAAGGTGTAAATTATCGATAGTCCATATCTCGGAAACTATAAGAGATAATGCAATTTGGCAACCGGCAATGTAATTAGCATGCCGAATATTACTTGGAATGTGAATTGCAACTAAATCGCCAATAGATAAGACCATTTTACAATTTGGGCCCAAGTTAGAAGCAGAGCCTAAGGTGTAAATTATCGATAGTCCATATCTCGGAAACTATAAGAGATAATGCAATTTGGCAACCGGCAATGTAATTAGCATGCCGAATATTACTTGGAATGTGAATTGGAACGAAATCGCCAATAGATAAGACCATTTTACAATTTGGGCCCAAGTTAGAAGCAGAGCCTAAGGTGTAAATTATCGATGGTCCATATCTCGGAAACTATAAGAGATAATGCAATTTGGCAACCGGCAATGTAATTAGCATGCCGAATATTACTTGGAATGTGAATTGGAACGAAATCGCCAATAGATAAGACCATTTTACAATTTGGGCCCAAGTTAGAAGCAGAGCCTAAGGTGTAAATTATCGATAGTCCATATCTCGGAAACTATAAGAGATAATGCAATTTGGCAACCGGCAATGTAATTAGCATGCCGAATATTACTTGGAATGTGAATTGGAACGAAATCGCCAATAGATAAGACCATTTTACAATTTGGGCCCAAGTTAGAAGCAGAGCCTAAGGTGTAAATTATCGATAGTCCATATCTCGGAAACTATAAGAGATGATGCAATTTGGCAACCGGCAATGTAATTAGCATGCCGAATATTACTTGGAATGTGAATTGGAACGAAATCGCCAATAGATAAGACCATTTTACAATTTGGGCCCAAGTTAGAAGCAGAGCCTAAGGTGTAAATTATCGATAGTCCAAATCTCGGAAACTATAAGAGATAATGCAATTTGGCAACCGGCAATGTAATTAGCATGCCGAATATTACTTGGAATGTGAATTGGAACGAAATCGCCAATAGATAAGACCATTTTACAATTTGGGCCCAAGTTAGAAGCAGAGCCTAAGGTGTAAATTATCGATAGTCCATATCTCGGAAACTATAAGAGATAATGCAATTTGGCAACCGGCAATGTAATTAGCATGCCGAATATTACTTGGAATGTGAATTGGAACGAAATCGCCAATAGATAAGACCATTTTACAATTTGGGCCCAAGTTAGAAGCAGAGCCTAAGGTGTAAATTATCGATAGTCCATATCTCGGAAACTATAAGAGATGATGCAATTTGGCAACCGGCAATGTAATTAGCATGCCGAATATTACTTGGAATGTGAATTGGAACGAAATCGCCAATAGATAAGACCATTTTACAATTTGGGCCCAAGTTAGAAGCAGAGCCTAAGGTGTAAATTATCGATAGTCCATATCTCGGAAACTATAAGAGATAATGCAATTTGGCAACCGGCAATGTAATTAGCATGCCGAATATTACTTGGAATGTGAATTGGAACGAAATCGCCAATAGATAAGACCATTTTACAATTTGGGCCCAAGTTAGAAGCAGAGCCTAAGGTGTAAATTATCGATAGTCCATATCTCGGAAACTATAAGAGATAATGCAATTTGGCAACCGGCAATGTAATTAGCATGCCGAATATTACTTGGAATGTGAATTGCAACTAAATCGCCAATAGATAAGACCATTTTACAATTTGGGCCCAAGTTAGAAGCAGAGCCTAAGGTGTAAATTATCGATAGTCCATATCTCGGAAACTATAAGAGATAATGCAATTTGGCAACCGGCAATGTAATTAGCATGCCGAATATTACTTGGAATGTGAATTAGAACGAAATCGCCAATTGATAAGACCATTTTACAATTTGGGCCCAAGTTAGAAGCAGAGCCTAAGGTGTAAATTATCGATAGTCCATATCTCGGAAACTATAAGAGATAATGCAATTTGGCAACCGGCAATGTAATTAGCATGCCGAATATTACTTGGAATGTGAATTGGAACGAAATCGCCAATAGATAAGACCATTTTACAATTTGGGCCCAAGTTAGAAGCAGAGCCTAAGGTGTAAATTATCGATAGCCCATATCTCGGAAACTATAAGAGATAATGCAATTTGGCAACCGGCAATGTAATTAGCATGCCGAATATTACTTGGAATGTGAATTGCAACTAAATCGCCAATAGATAAGACCATTTTACAATTTGGGCCCAAGTTAGAAGCAGAGCCTAAGGTGTAAATTATCGATAGTCCATATCTCGGAAACTATAAGAGATAATGCAATTTGGCAACCGGCAATGTAATTAGCATGCCGAATATTACTTGGAATGTGAATTGGAACGAAATCGCCAATAGATAAGACCATTTTACAATTTGGGCCCAAGTTAGAAGCAGAGATTAAGGTGTAAATTATCGATAGTCCATATCTCTGAAACTATAAGAGATAATGCAATTTCGCAACCGGCAATGTAATTAGCATGCCGAATATTACTTGGAATGTGAATTGGGACGAAATCGCCAATAGATAAGGCCATTTTACAATTTGGGCCCAAGTTAGAAGCAGAGCCTAAGGTGTAAATTATCGATAGTCCATATCTCGGAAACTATAAGAGATAATGCAATTTGGCAACCGGCAATGTAATTAGCATGCCGAATATTACTTGGAATGTGAATTGGAACGAAATCGCCAATAGATAAGACCATTTTACAATTTGGGCCCAAGTTAGAAGCAGAGCCTAAGGTGTAAATTATCGATAGTCCATATCTCGGAAACTATAAGAGATAATGCAATTTGGCAACCGGCAATGTAATTAGCATGCCGAATATTACTTGGAATGTGAATTGGAACGAAATCGCCGATAGATAAGACCATTTTATAATTTGGGCCCAAGTTAGAAGCAGAGCCTAAGGTGTAAATTATCGATAGTCCATATCTCGGAAACTATAAGAGATAATGCAATTTGGCAACCGGCAATGTAATTAGCATGCCGAATATTACTTGGAATGTGAATTGGAACGAAATCGCCAATAGATAAGACCATTTTACAATTTGGGCCCAAGTTAGAAGCAGAGCCTAAGGTGTAAATTATCGATAGTCCATATCTCGTAAACTATAAGAGATAATGCAATTTCGCAACCGGCAATGTAATTAGCATGCCGAATATTACTTGGAGTGTGAATTGGAACGAAATCGCCAATAGATAAGACCATTTTACAATTTGGGCCCAAGTTAGAAGCAGAGCCTTAGGTGTAAATTATCGATAGTCCATATCTCGGAAACTATAAGAGATAATGCAATTTGGCAACCGGCAATGTAATTAGCATGCCGAATATTACTTGGAATGTGAATTGGAACGAAATCGCCAATAGATAAGACCATTTTACAATTTGGGCCCAAGTTAGAAGCAGAGCCTAAGGTGTAAATTATCGATAGTCCATATCTCGGAAACTATAAGAGATAATGCAATTTGGCAACCGGCAATGTAATTAGCATGCCGAATATTACTTGGAATGTGAATTGGAACGAAATCGCCAATAGATAAGACCATTTTACAATTTGGGCCCAAGTTAGAAGCAGAGCCTAAGGTGTAAATTATCGATAGTCCATATCTCGGAAACTATAAGAGATAATGCAATTTGGCAACCGGCAATGTAATTAGCATGCCGAATATTACTTGGAATGTGAATTGCAACTAAATCGCCAATAGATAAGACCATTTTACAATTTGGGCCCAAGTTAGAAGCAGAGCCTAAGGTGTAAATTATCGATAGTCCATATCTCGGAAACTATAAGAGATAATGCAATTTGGCAACCGGCAATGTAATTAGCATGCCGAATATTACTTGTAATGTGAATTGGAACGAAATCGCCAATAGATAAGACCATTTTACAATTTGGGCCCAAGTTAGAAGCAGAGCCTAAGTGTAAATTATCGATGGTCCATATCTCGGAAACTATAAGAGATAATGCAATTTGGCAACCGGCAATGTAATTAGCATGCCGAATATTACTTGGAATGTGAATTGGAACGAAATCGCCAATAGATAAGACCATTTTACAATTTGGGCCCAAGTTAGAAGCAGAGCCTAAGGTGTAAATTATCGATAGTCCATATCTCGGAAACTATAAGAGATAATGCAATTTGGCAACCGGCAATGTAATTAGCATGCCGAATATTACTTGGAATGTGAATTGGAACGAAATCGCCAATAGATAAGACCATTTTACAATTTGGGCCCAAGTTAGAAGCAGAGCCTAAGGTGTAAATTATCGATAGTCCATATCTCGGAAACTATAAGAGATAATGCAATTTGGCAACCGGCAATGTAATTAGCATGCCGAATATTACTTGGAATGTGAATTGGAACGAAATCGCCAATAGATAAGACCATTTTACAATTTGGGCCCAAGTTAGAAGCAGAGCCTAAGGTGTAAATTATCGATAGTCCATATCTCGGAAACTATAAGAGATGATGCAATTTGGCAACCGGCAATGTAATTAGCATGCCGAATATTACTTGGAATGTGAATTGGAACGAAATCGCCAATAGATAAGACCATTTTACAATTTGGGCCCAAGTTAGAAGCAGAGCCTAAGGTGTAAATTATCGATAGTCCATATCTCGGAAACTATAAGAGATAATGCAATTTGGCAACCGGCAATGTAATTAGCATGCCGAATATTACTTGGAATGTGAATTGGAACGAAATCGCCAATAGATAAGACCATTTTACAATTTGGGCCCAAGTTAGAAGCAGAGCCTAAGGTGTAAATTATCGATAGTCCATATCTCGGAAACTATAAGAGATAATGCAATTTGGCAACCGGCAATGTAATTAGCATGCCGAATATTACTTGGAATGTGAATTGCAACTAAATCGCCAATAGATAAGACCATTTTACAATTTGGGCCCAAGTTAGAAGCAGAGCCTAAGGTGTAAATTATCGATAGTCCATATCTCGGAAACTATAAGAGATAATGCAATTTGGCAACCGGCAATGTAATTAGCATGCCGAATATTACTTGGAATGTGAATTAGAACGAAATCGCCAATTGATAAGACCATTTTACAATTTGGGCCCAAGTTAGAAGCAGAGCCTAAGGTGTAAATTATCGATAGTCCATATCTCGGAAACTATAAGAGATAATGCAATTTGGCAACCGGCAATGTAATTAGCATGCCGAATATTACTTGGAATGTGAATTGGAACGAAATCGCCAATAGATAAGACCATTTTACAATTTGGGCCCAAGTTAGAAGCAGAGCCTAAGGTGTAAATTATCGATAGTCCATATCTCGGAAACTATAAGAGATAATGCAATTTGGCAACCGGCAATGTAATTAGCATGCCGAATATTACTTGGAATGTGAATTGCAACTAAATCGCCAATAGATAAGACCATTTTACAATTTGGGCCCAAGTTAGAAGCAGAGCCTAAGGTGTAAATTATCGATAGTCCATATCTCGGAAACTATAAGAGATAATGCAATTTGGCAACCGGCAATGTAATTAGCATGCCGAATATTACTTGGAATGTGAATTGGAACGAAATCGCCAATAGATAAGACCATTTTACAATTTGGGCCCAAGTTAGAAGCAGAGATTAAGGTGTAAATTATCGATAGTCCATATCTCTGAAACTATAAGAGATAATGCAATTTCGCAACCGGCAATGTAATTAGCATGCCGAATATTACTTGGAATGTGAATTGGGACGAAATCGCCAATAGATAAGGCCATTTTACAATTTGGGCCCAAGTTAGAAGCAGAGCCTAAGGTGTAAATTATCGATAGTCCATATCTCGGAAACTATAAGAGATAATGCAATTTGGCAACCGGCAATGTAATTAGCATGTCGAATATTACTTGGAGTGTGAATTGGAACGAAATCGCCAATAGATAAGACCATTTTACAATTTGGGCCCAAGTTAGAAGCAGAGCCTAAGGTGTAAATTATCGATAGTCCATATCTCGGAAACTATAAGAGATAATGCAATTTGGCAACCGGCAATGCAATTAGCATGCCGAATATTACTTGGAATGTGAATTGGAACGAAATCGCCAATAGATAAGACCATTTTACAATTTGGGCCCAAGTTAGAAGCAGAGCCTAAGGTGTAAATTATCGATAGTCCATATCTCGGAAACTATAAGAGATAATGCAATTTGGCAACCGGCAATGTAATTAGCATGCCGAATATTACTTGGAATGTGAATTGCAACTAAATCGCCAATAGATAAGACCATTTTACAATTTGGGCCCAAGTTAGAAGCAGAGCCTAAGGTGTAAATTATCGATAGTCCATATCTCGGAAACTATAAGAGATAATGCAATTTGGCAACCGGCAATGTAATTAGCATGCCGAATATTACTTGGAATGTGAATTATAACGAAATCGCCAATAGATAAGGCCATTTTACAATTTGGGCCCAAGTTAGAAGCAGAGCCTAAGGTGTAAATTATCGATGGTCCATATCTCGGAAACTATAAGAGATAATGCAATTTGGCAACCGGCAATGTAATTAGCATGCCGAATATTACTTGGAATGTGAATCGGAACGAAATCGCCAATAGATAAGACCATTTTACAATTTGGGCCCAAGTTAGAAGCAGAGCCTAAGGTGTAAATTATCGATAGTCCATATCTCGGAAACTATAAGAGATAATGCAATTTGGCAACCGGCAATGTAATTAGCATGCCGAATATTACTTGGAATGTGAATTGGAACGAAATCGCCAATAGATAAGACCATTTTACAATTTGGGCCCAAGTTAGAAGCAGAGCCTAAGGTGTAAATTATCGATAGTCCATATCTCGGAAACTATAAGAGATAATGCAATTTGGCAACCGGCAATGTAATTAGCATGCCGAATATTACTTGGAATGTGAATTGCAACTAAATCGCCAATAGATAAGACCATTTTACAATTTGGGCCCAAGTTAGAAGCAGAGCCTAAGGTGTAAATTATCGATAGTCCATATCTCTTAAACTATAAGAGATAATGCAATTTGGCAACCGGCAATGTAATTAGCATGCCGAATATTACTTGGAATGTGAATTGGAACGAAATCGCCAATAGATAAGACCATTTTACAATTTGGGCCCAAGTTAGAAGCAGAGCCTAAGGTGTAAATTATCGATAGTCCATATCTCGGAAACTATAAGAGATAATGCAATTTGGCAACCGGCAATGTAATTAGCATGCCGAATATTACTTGGAATGTGAATTGGAACGAAATCGCCAATAGATAAGACCATTTTACAATTTGGGCCCAAGTTAGAAGCAGAGCCTAAGGTGTAAATTATCGATAGTCCATATCTCGGAAACTATAAGAGATAATGCAATTTGGCAACCGGCAATGTAATTAGCATGCCGAATATTACTTGGAATGTGAATTGCAACTAAATCGCCAATAGATAAGACCATTTTACAATTTGGGCCCAAGTTAGAAGCAGAGCCTAAGGTGTAAATTATCGATAGTCCATATCTCGGAAACTATAAGAGATAATGCAATTTGGCAACCGGCAATGTAATTAGCATGCCGAATATTACTTGGAATGTGAATTGGAACGAAATCGCCAATTGATAAGACCATTTTACAATTTGGGCCCCAGTTAGATGCAGAGCCTAAGGTGTAAATTATCGATAGTCCATATCTCGGAAACTATAAGAGATAATGCAATTTGGCAACCGGCAATGTAATTAGCATGCCGAATATTACTTGGAATGTGAATTGGAACTAAATCGCCAATAGATAAGACCATTTTACAATTTGGGCCCAAGTTAGATGCACAGAGCCTAAGGTGTAAATTATCGATAGTCCATATCTCGGAAACTATAAGAGATAATGCAATTTGGCAACCAGCAATGTAATTAGCATGCCGAATATTACTTGGAATGTGAATTGGAACGAAATCGCCAATAGATAAGGCCATTTTACAATTTGGGCCCAAGTTAGAAGCAGAGCCTAAGGTGTAAATTATCGATAGTCCATATCTCTGAAACTATAAGAGATAATGCAATTTCGCAACCGGCAATGTAATTAGCATGCCGAATATTACTTGGAATGTGAATTGGGACGAAATCGCCAATAGATAAGGCCATTTTACAATTTGGGCCCAAGTTAGAAGCAGAGCCTAAGGTGTAAATTATCGATAGTCCATATCTCGGAAACTATAAGAGATAATGCAATTTGGCAACCGGCAATGTAATTAGCATGCCGAATATTACTTGGAATGTGAATTGGAACGAAATCGCCAATAGATAAGACCATTTTACAATTTGGGCCCAAGTTAGAAGCAGAGCCTAAGGTGTAAATTATTGATAGTCCATATCTCGGAAACTATAAGAGATAATGCAATTTCGCAACCGGCAATGTAATTAGCATGTCGAATATTACTTGGAGTGTGAATTGGAACGAAATCGCCAATAGATAAGACCATTTTACAATTTGGGCCCAAGTTAGAAGCAGAGCCTAAGGTGTAAATTATTGATAGTCCATATCTCGGAAACTATAAGAGATAATGCAATTTGGCAACCGGCAATGTAATTAGCATGCCGAATATTACTTGGAGTGTGAATTGGAACGAAATCGCCAATAGATAAGACCATTTTACAATTTGGGCCCAAGTTAGAAGCAGAGCCTAAGGTGTAAATTATCGATAGTCCATATCTCGGAAACTATAAGAGATAATGCAATTTGGCAACCGGCAATGTAATTAGCATGCCGAATATTACTTGGAATGTGAATTGGAACGAAATCGCCAATAGATAAGACCATTTTACAATTTGGGCCCAAGTTAGAAGCAGAGCCTAAGGTGTAAATTATCGATAGTCCATATCTCGGAAACTATAAGAGATAATGCAATTTGGCAACCGGCAATGTAATTAGCATGCCGAATATTACTTGGAATGTGAATTGGAACGAAATCGCCAATAGATAAGACCATTTTACAATTTGGGCCCAAGTTAGAAGCAGAGCCTAAGGTGTAAATTATCGATAGTCCATATCTCGGAAACTATAAGAGATAATGCAATTTGGCAACCGGCAATGTAATTAGCATGCCGAATATTACTTGGAATGTGAATTGGAACGAAATCGCCAATAGATAAGACCATTTTACAATTTGGGCCCAAGTTAGAAGCAGAGCCTAAGGTGTAAATTATTGATAGTCCATATCTCGGAAACTATAAGAGATAATGCAATTTCGCAACCGGCAATGTAATTAGCATGCCGAATATCACTTGGAATGTGAATTGGAACGAAATCGCCAATAGATAAGACCATTTTACAATTTGGGCCCAAGTTAGAAGCAGAGCCTAAGGTGTAAATTATCGATGGTCCATATCTCGGAAACTATAAGAGATAATGCAATTTGGCAACCCGCAATGTAATTAGCATGCCGAATATTACTTGGAATGTGAATTGGAACGAAATCGCCAATAGGTAAGACCATTTTACAATTTGGGCCCAAGTTAGAAGCAGAGCCTAAGGTGTAAATTATCGATAGTCCATATCTCGGAAACTATAAGAGATAATTCAATTTGGCAACCGGCAATGTAATTAGCATGCCGAATATTACTTGGAATGTGAATTGGAACGAAATCGCCAATAGGTAAGACCATTTTACAATTTGGGCCCAAGTTAGAAGCAGAGCCTAAGGTGTAAATTATCGATAGTCCATATCTCGGAAACTATAAGAGATAATGCAATTTGGCAACCGGCAATGTAATTAGCATGCCGAATATTACTTGGAATGTGAATTGGAACGAAATCGCCAATAGATAAGACCATTTTACAATTTGGGCCCAAGTTAGAAGCAGAGCCTAAGGTGTAAATTATCGATAGTCCATATCTCGGAAACTATAAGAGATAATGCAATTTGGCAACCGGCAATGTAATTAGCATGCCGAATATTACTTGGAATGTGAATTGGAACGAAATCGCCAATAGATAAGACCATTTTACAATTTGGGCCCAAGTTAGAAGCAGAGCCTAAGGTGTAAATTATCGATAGTCCATATCTCGGAAACTATAAGAGATAATGCAATTTGGCAACCGGCAATGTAATTAGCATGCCGAATATTACTTGGAATGTGAATTGGAACGAAATCGCCAATTGATAAGACCATTTTACAATTTGGGCCCAAGTTAGAAGCAGAGCCTAAGGTGTAAATTATCGATAGTCCATATCTCGGAAACTATAAGAGATAATGCAATTTGGCAACCGGCAATGTAATTAGCATGCCGAATATTACTTGGAATGTGAATTGGAACGAAATCGCCAATAGATAAGACCATTTTACAATTTGGGCCCAAGTTAGAAGCAGAGCCTAAGGTGTAAATTATCGATAGTCCATATCTCGGAAACTATAAGAGATAATGCAATTTGGCAACCGGCAATGTAATTAGCATGCCGAATATTACTTGGAATGTGAATTGGAACGAAATCGCCAATAGATAAGACCATTTTACAATTTGGGCCCAAGTTAGAAGCAGAGCCTAAGGTGTAAATTATCGATAGTCCATATCTCGGAAACTATAAGAGATAATGCAATTTGGCAACCGGCAATGTAATTAGCATGCCGAATATTACTTGGAATGTGAATTGGAACGAAATCGCCAATAGATAAGACCATTTTACAATTTGGGCCCAAGTTAGAAGCAGAGCCTAAGGTGTAAATTATCGATAGTCCATATCTCGGAAACTATAAGAGATAATGCAATTTGGCAACCGGCAATGTAATTAGCATGCCGAATATTACTTGGAATGTGAATTGCAACTAAATCGCCAATAGATAAGACCATTTTACAATTTGGGCCCAAGTTAGAAGCAGAGCCTAAGGTGTAAATTATCGATAGTCCATATCTCGGAAACTATAAGAGATAATGCAATTTGGCAACCGGCAATGTAATTAGCATGCCGAATATTACTTGGAATGTGAATTGGAACGAAATCGCCAATTGATAAGACCATTTTACAATTTGGGCCCAAGTTAGATGCAGAGCCTAAGGTGTAAATTATCGATAGTCCATATCTCGGAAACTATAAGAGATAATGCAATTTGGCAACCGGCAATGTAATTAGCATGCCGAATATTACTTGGAATGTGAATTGCAACTAAATCGCCAATAGATAAGACCATTTTACAATTTGGGCCCAAGTTAGAAGCAGAGCCTAAGGTGTAAATTATTGATAGTCCATATCTCGGAAACTATAAGAGATAATGCAATTTCGCAACCGGCAATGTAATTAGCATGCCGAATATCACTTGGAATGTGAATTGGAACGAAATCGCCAATAGATAAGACCATTTTACAATTTGGGCCCAAGTTAGAAGCAGAGCCTAAGGTGTAAATTATCGATGGTCCATATCTCGGAAACTATAAGAGATAATGCAATTTGGCAACCCGCAATGTAATTAGCATGCCGAATATTACTTGGAATGTGAATTGGAACGAAATCGCCAATAGGCAAGACCATTTTACAATTTGGGCCCAAGTTAGAAGCAGAGCCTAAGGTGTAAATTATCGATAGTCCATATCTCGGAAACTATAAGAGATAATTCAATTTGGCAACCGGCAATGTAATTAGCATGCCGAATATTACTTGGAATGTGAATTGGAACGAAATCGCCAATAGGTAAGACCATTTTACAATTTGGGCCCAAGTTAGAAGCAGAGCCTAAGGTGTAAATTATCGATAGTCCATATCTCGGAAACTATAAGAGATAATGCAATTTGGCAACCGGCAATGTAATTAGCATGCCGAATATTACTTGGAATGTGAATTGGAACGAAATCGCCAATAGATAAGACCATTTTACAATTTGGGCCCAAGTTAGAAGCAGAGCCTAAGGTGTAAATTATCGATAGTCCATATCTCGGAAACTATAAGAGATAATGCAATTTGGCAACCGGCAATGTAATTAGCATGCCGAATATTACTTGGAATGTGAATTGGAACGAAATCGCCAATAGATAAGACCATTTTACAATTTGGGCCCAAGTTAGAAGCAGAGCCTAAGGTGTAAATTATCGATAGTCCATATCTCGGAAACTATAAGAGATAATGCAATTTGGCAACCGGCAATGTAATTAGCATGCCGAATATTACTTGGAATGTGAATTGGAACGAAATCGCCAATTGATAAGACCATTTTACAATTTGGGCCCAAGTTAGAAGCAGAGCCTAAGGTGTAAATTATCGATAGTCCATATCTCGGAAACTATAAGAGATAATGCAATTTGGCAACCGGCAATATAATTAGCATGCCGAATATTACTTGGAATGTGAATTGGAACGAAATCGCCAATAGATAAGACCATTTTACAATTTGGGCCCAAGTTAGAAGCAGAGCCTAAGGTGTAAATTATCGATAGTCCATATCTCGGAAACTATAAGAGATAATGCAATTTGGCAACCGGCAATGTAATTAGCATGCCGAATATTACTTGGAATGTGAATTGGAACGAAATCGCCAATAGATAAGACCATTTTACAATTTGGGCCCAAGTTAGAAGCAGAGCCTAAGGTGTAAATTATCGATAGTCCATATCTCGGAAACTATAAGAGATAATGCAATTTGGCAACCGGCAATGTAATTAGCATGCCGAATATTACTTGGAATGTGAATTGGAACGAAATCGCCAATAGATAAGACCATTTTACAATTTGGGCCCAAGTTAGAAGCAGAGCCTAAGGTGTAAATTATCGATAGTCCATATCTCGGAAACTATAAGAGATAATGCAATTTGGCAACCGGCAATGTAATTAGCATGCCGAATATTACTTGGAATGTGAATTGCAACTAAATCGCCAATAGATAAGACCATTTTACAATTTGGGCCCAAGTTAGAAGCAGAGCCTAAGGTGTAAATTATCGATAGTCCATATCTCGGAAACTATAAGAGATAATGCAATTTGGCAACCGGCAATGTAATTAGCATGCCGAATATTACTTGGAATGTGAATTGGAACGAAATCGCCAATTGATAAGACCATTTTACAATTTGGGCCCAAGTTAGATGCAGAGCCTAAGGTGTAAATTATCGATAGTCCATATCTCGGAAACTATAAGAGATAATGCAATTTGGCAACCGGCAATGTAATTAGCATGCCGAATATTACTTGGAGTGTGAATTGCAACTAAATCGCCAATAGATAAGACCATTTTACAATTTGGGCCCAAGTTAGATGCAGAGCCTAAGGTGTAAATTATCGATAGTCCATATCTCGGAAACTATAAGAGATAATGCAATTTGGCAACCGGCAATGTAATTAGCATGCCGAATATTACTTGGAATGTGAATTGGAACGAAATCGCCAATAGATAAGGCCATTTTACAATTTGGGCCCAAGTTAGAAGCAGAGCCTAAGGTGTAAATTATCGATAGTCCATATCTCTGAAACTATAAGAGATAATGCAATTTCGCAACCGGCAATGTAATTAGCATGCCGAATATTACTTGGAATGTGAATTGGGACGAAATCGCCAATAGATAAGGCCATTTTACAATTTGGGCCCAAGTTAGAAGCAGAGCCTAAGGTGTAAATTATCGATAGTCCATATCTCGGAAACTATAAGAGATAATGCAATTTGGCAACCGGCAATGTAATTAGCATGCCGAATATTACTTGGAATGTGAATTGGAACGAAATCGCCAATAGATAAGACCATTTTACAATTTGGGCCCAAGTTAGAAGCAGAGCCTAAGGTGTAAATTATTGATAGTCCATATCTCGGAAACTATAAGAGATAATGCAATTTCGCAACCGGCAATGTAATTAGCATGTCGAATATTACTTGGAGTGTGAATTGGAACGAAATCGCCAATAGATAAGACCATTTTACAATTTGGGCCCAAGTTAGAAGCAGAGCCTAAGGTGTAAATTATTGATAGTCCATATCTCGGAAACTATAAGAGATAATGCAATTTGGCAACCGGCAATGTAATTAGCATGCCGAATATTACTTGGAGTGTGAATTGGAACGAAATCGCCAATAGATAAGACCATTTTACAATTTGGGCCCAAGTTAGAAGCAGAGCCTAAAGTGTAAATTATCGATAGTCCATATCTCGGAAACTATAAGAGATAATGCAATTTGGCAACCGGCAATGTAATTAGCATGCCGAATATTACTTGGAATGTGAATTGGAACGAAATCGCCAATAGATAAGACCATTTTACAATTTGGGCCCAAGTTAGAAGCAGAGCCTAAGGTGTAAATTATCGATAGTCCATATCTCGGAAACTATAAGAGATAATGCAATTTGGCAACCGGCAATGTAATTAGCATGCCGAATATTACTTGGAATGTGAATTGGAACGAAATCGCCAATAGATAAGACCATTTTACAATTTGGGCCCAAGTTAGAAGCAGAGCCTAAGGTGTAAATTATCGATAGTCCATATCTCGGAAACTATAAGAGATAATGCAATTTGGCAACCGGCAATGTAATTAGCATGCCGAATATTACTTGGAATGTGAATTGGAACGAAATCGCCAATAGATAAGACCATTTTACAATTTGGGCCCAAGTTAGAAGCAGAGCCTAAGGTGTAAATTATTGATAGTCCATATCTCGGAAACTATAAGAGATAATGCAATTTCGCAACCGGCAATGTAATTAGCATGCCGAATATCACTTGGAATGTGAATTGGAACGAAATCGCCAATAGATAAGACCATTTTACAATTTGGGCCCAAGTTAGAAGCAGAGCCTAAGGTGTAAATTATCGATGGTCCATATCTCGGAAACTATAAGAGATAATGCAATTTGGCAACCCGCAATGTAATTAGCATGCCGAATATTACTTGGAATGTGAATTGGAACGAAATCGCCAATAGGTAAGACCATTTTACAATTTGGGCCCAAGTTAGAAGCAGAGCCTAAGGTGTAAATTATCGATAGTCCATATCTCGGAAACTATAAGAGATAATTCAATTTGGCAACCGGCAATGTAATTAGCATGCCGAATATTACTTGGAATGTGAATTGGAACGAAATCGCCAATAGGTAAGACCATTTTACAATTTGGGCCCAAGTTAGAAGCAGAGCCTAAGGTGTAAATTATCGATAGTCCATATCTCGGAAACTATAAGAGATAATGCAATTTGGCAACCGGCAATGTAATTAGCATGCCGAATATTACTTGGAATGTGAATTGGAACGAAATCGCCAATAGATAAGACCATTTTACAATTTGGGCCCAAGTTAGAAGCAGAGCCTAAGGTGTAAATTATCGATAGTCCATATCTCGGAAACTATAAGAGATAATGCAATTTGGCAACCGGCAATGTAATTAGCATGCCGAATATTACTTGGAATGTGAATTGGAACGAAATCGCCAATAGATAAGACCATCTTACAATTTGGGCCCAAGTTAGAAGCAGAGCCTAAGGTGTAAATTATCGATAGTCCATATCTCGGAAACTATAAGAGATAATGCAATTTGGCAACCGGCAATGTAATTAGCATGCCGAATATTACTTGGAATGTGAATTGGAACGAAATCGCCAATTGATAAGACCATTTTACAATTTGGGCCCAAGTTAGAAGCAGAGCCTAAGGTGTAAATTATCGATAGTCCATATCTCGGAAACTATAAGAGATAATGCAATTTGGCAACCGGCAATGTAATTAGCATGCCGAATATTACTTGGAATGTGAATTGGAACGAAATCGCCAATAGATAAGACCATTTTACAATTTGGGCCCAAGTTAGAAGCAGAGCCTAAGGTGTAAATTATCGATAGTCCATATCTCGGAAACTATAAGAGATAATGCAATTTGGCAACCGGCAATGTAATTAGCATGCCGAATATTACTTGGAATGTGAATTGGAACGAAATCGCCAATAGATAAGACCATTTTACAATTTGGGCCCAAGTTAGAAGCAGAGCCTAAGGTGTAAATTATCGATAGTCCATATCTCGGAAACTATAAGAGATAATGCAATTTGGCAACCGGCAATGTAATTAGCATGCCGAATATTACTTGGAATGTGAATTGGGACGAAATCGCCAATAGATAAGGCCATTTTACAATTTGGGCCCAAGTTAGAAGCAGAGCCTAAGGTGTAAATTATCGATAGTCCATATCTCTGAAACTATAAGAGATAATGCAATTTCGCAACCGGCAATGTAATTAGCATGCCGAATATTACTTGGAATGTGAATTGGGACGAAATCGCCAATAGATAAGGCCATTTTACAATTTGGGCCCAAGTTAGAAGCAGAGCCTAAGGTGTAAATTATCGATAGTCCATATCTCGGAAACTATAAGAGATAATGCAATTTGGCAACCGGCAATGTAATTAGCATGCCGAATATTACTTGGAGTGTGAATTGGAACGAAATCGCCAATAGATAAGACCATTTTACAATTTGGGCCCAAGTTAGAAGCAGAGCCTAAGGTGTAAATTATTGATAGTCCATATCTCGGAAACTATAAGAGATAATGCAATTTCGCAACCGGCAATGTAATTAGCATGCCGAATATTACTTGGAGTGTGAATTGGAACGAAATCGCCAATAGATAAGACCATTTTACAATTTGGGCCCAAGTTAGAAGCAGAGCCTAAGGTGTAAATTATCGATAGTCCATATCTCGGAAACTATAAGAGATAATGCAATTTGGCAACCGGCAATGTAATTAGCATGCCGAATATTACTTGGAATGTGAATTGGAACGAAATCGCCAATAGATAAGACCATTTTACAATTTGGGCCCAAGTTAGAAGCAGAGCCTAAGGTGTAAATAATCGATAGTCCATATCTCGGAAACTATAAGAGATAATGCAATTTGGCAACCGGCAATGTAATTAGCATGCCGAATATTACTTGGAATGTGAATTGGAACGAAATCGCCAATAGATAAGACCATTTTACAATTTGGGCCCAAGTTAGAAGCAGAGCCTAAGGTGTAAATTATCGATAGTCCATATCTCGGAAACTATAAGAGATAATGCAATTTGGCAACCGGCAATGTAATTAGCATGCCGAATATTACTTGGAATGTGAATTGGAACGAAATCGCCAATAGATAAGACCATTTTACAATTTGGGCCCAAGTTAGAAGCAGAGCCTAAGGTGTAAATTATCGATAGTCCATATCTCGGAAACTATAAGAGATAATGCAATTTGGCAACCGGCAATGTAATTAGCATGCCGAATATTACTTGGAATGTGAATTGGAACGAAATCGCCAATAGATAAGACCATTTTACAATTTGGGCCCAAGTTAGAAGCAGAGCCTAAGGTGTAAATTATTGATAGTCCATATCTCGGAAACTATAAGAGATAATGCAATTTCGCAACCGGCAATGTAATTAGCATGCCGAATATCACTTGGAATGTGAATTGGGACGAAATCGCCAATAGATAAGACCATTTTACAATTTGGGCCCAAGTTAGAAGCAGAGCCTAAGGTGTAAATTATCTATGGTCCATATCTCGGAAACTATAAGAGATAATGCAATTTAGCAACCGGCAATGTAATTAGCATGCCGAATATTACTTGGAATGTGAATTGGAACAAAATCGCCAATAGATAAGACCATTTTACAATTTGGGCCCAAGTTAGAAGCAGAGCCTAAGGTGTAAATTATCGATAGTCCATATCTCGGAAACTATAAGAGATAATGCAATTTGGCAACCCGCAATGTAATTAGCATGCCGAATATTACTTGGAATGTGAATTGGAACGAAATCGCCAATAGGTAAGACCATTTTACAATTTGGGCCCAAGTTAGAAGCAGAGCCTAAAGTGTAAATTATCGATAGTCCATATCTCGGAAACTATAAGAGATAATTCAATTTGGCAACCGGCAATGTAATTAGCATGCCGAATATTACTTGGAATTTGAATTGGAACGAAATCGCCAATAGATAAGACCATTTTACAATTTGGGCCCAAGTTAGAAGCAGAGCCTAAGGTGTAAATTATCGATAGTCCATATCTCGGAAACTATAAGAGATAATGCAATTTGGCAACCGGCAATGTAATTAGCATGCCGAATATTACTTGGAATGTGAATTGGAACGAAATCGCCAATAGATAAGACCATTTTACAATTTGGGCCCAAGTTAGAAGCAGAGCCTAAGGTGTAAATTATCGATAGTCCATATCTCGGAAACTATAAGAGATAATGCAATTTGGCAACCGGCAATGTAATTAGCATGCCGAATATTACTTGGAATGTGAATTGGAACGAAATCGCCAATAGATAAGACCATTTTACAATTTGGGCCCAAGTTAGAAGCAGAGCCTAAGGTGTAAATTATCGATAGTCCATATCTCGGAAACTATAAGAGATAATGCAATTTGGCAACCGGAAATGTAATTAGCATGCCGAATATTAATTGGAATGTGAATTGGAACGAAATCGCCAATAGATAAGACCATTTTACAATTTGGGCCCAAGTTAGAAGCAGAGCCTAAGGTGTAAATTATCGATAGTCCATATCTCGGAAACTATAAGAGATAATGCAATTTGGCAACCGGCAATGTAATTAGCATGCCGAATATTACTTGGAATGTGAATTGGAACGAAATCGCCAATAGATAAGACCATTTTACAATTTGGGCCCAAGTTAGAAGCAGAGCCTAAGGTGTAAATTATCGATAGTCCATATCTCGGAAACTATAAGAGATAATGCAATTTGGCAACCCGCAATGTAATTAGCATGCCGAATATTACTTGGAATGTGAATTGGAACGAAATCGCCAATAGGTAAGACCATTTTACAATTTGGGCCCAAGTTAGAAGCAGAGCCTAAAGTGTAAATTATCGATAGTCCATATCTCGGAAACTATAAGAGATAATTCAATTTGGCAACCGGCAATGTAATTAGCATGCCGAATATTACTTGGAATTTGAATTGGAACGAAATCGCCAATAGATAAGACCATTTTACAATTTGGGCCCAAGTTAGAAGCAGAGCCTAAGGTGTAAATTATCGATAGTCCATATCTCGGAAACTATAAGAGATAATGCAATTTGGCAACCGGCAATGTAATTAGCATGCCGAATATTACTTGGAATGTGAATTGGAACGAAATCGCCAATAGATAAGACCATTTTACAATTTGGGCCCAAGTTAGAAGCAGAGCCTAAGGTGTAAATTATCGATAGTCCATATCTCGGAAACTATAAGAGATAATGCAATTTGGCAACCGGCAATGTAATTAGCATGCCGAATATTACTTGGAATGTGAATTGGAACGAAATCGCCAATAGATAAGACCATTTTACAATTTGGGCCCAAGTTAGAAGCAGAGCCTAAGGTGTAAATTATCGATAGTCCATATCTCGGAAACTATAAGAGATAATGCAATTTAGGAACCGGAAATGTAATTAGCATGCCGAATATTAATTGGAATGTGAATTGGAACGAAATCGCCAATAGATAAGACCATTTTACAATTTGGGCCCAAGTTAGAAGCAGAGCCTAAGGTGTAAATTATCGATAGTCCATATCTCGGAAACTATAAGAGATAATGCAATTTGGCAACCGGCAATGTAATTAGCATGCCGAATATTACTTGGAATGTGAATTGGAACGAAATCGCCAATAGGTAAGACCATTTTACAATTTGGGCCCAAGTTAGAAGCAGAGCCTAAGGTGTAAATTATCGATAGTCCATATCTCGGAAACTATAAGAGATAATTCAATTTGGCAACCGGCAATGTAATTAGCATGCCGAATATTACTTGGAATGTGAATTGGAACCAAATCGCCAATAGATAAGACCATTTTACAATTTGGGCCCAAGTTAGAAGCAGAGCCTAAGGTGTAAATTATTGATAGTCCATATCTCGGAAACTACAAGAGATAATGCAATTTGGCAACCGGCAATGTAATTAGCATGCCGAATATTACTTGGAATGTGAATTGGAACGAAATCGCCAATAGATAAGGCCATTTTACAATTTGGGCCCAAGTTAGAAGCAGAGCCTAAGGTGTAAATTATCGATAGTCCATATCTCGGAAACTATAAGAGATAATGCAATTTGGCAACCGGCAATGTAATGAGCATGCCGAATATTACTTGGAATGTGAATTGGAACGAAATCGCCAATAGATAAGACCATTTTACAATTTGGGCCCAAGTTAGAAGCAGAGCCTAAGGTGTAAATTATCGATAGCCCATATCTCGGAAACTATAAGAGATAATGCAATTTGGCAACCGGCAATGTAATTAGCATGCCGAATATTACTTGGAATGTGAATTGGAACGAAATCGCCAATAGATAAGACCATTTTACAATTTGGGCCCAAGTTAGAAGCAGAGCCTAAGGTGTAAATTATTGATAGTCCATATCTCGGAAACTATAAGAGATAATGCAATTTCGCAACCGGCAATGTAATTAGCATGCCGAATATTACTTGGAGTGTGAATTGGAACGAAATCGCCAATAGATAAGACCATTTTACAATTTGGGCCAAGTTAGAAGCAGAGCCTAAGGTATAAATTATCGATAGTCCATATCTCGGAAACTATAAGAGATAATGCAATTTGGCAACCGGCAATGTAATTAGCATGCCGAATATTACTTGGAATGTGAATTGGAACGAAATCGCCAATAGATAAGACCATTTTACAATTTGGGCCCAAGTTAGAAGCAGAGCCTAAGGTGTAAATTATCGATAGTCCATATCTCGGAAACTATAAGAGATAATGCAATTTGGCAACCGGCAATGTAATTAGCATGCCGAATATTACTTGGAATGTGAATTGGAACGAAATCGCCAATAGATAAGACCATTTTACAATTTGGGCCCAAGTTAGAAGCAGAGCCTAAGGTGTAAATTATCGATAGTCCATATCTCGGAAACTATAAGAGATAATGCAATTTGGCAACCGGCAATGTAATTAGCATGCCGAATATTACTTGGATTGTGAATTGGAACGTAATCGCCAATAGATAAGACCATTTTACAATTTGGGCCCAAGTTAGAAGCAGAGCCTAAGGTGTAAATTATCGATAGTCCATATCTCGGAAACTATAAGAGATAATGCAATTTGGCAACCGGCAATGTAATTAGCATGCCGAATATTACTTGGAATGTGAATTGGAACGAAATCGCCAATAGATAAGACCATTTTACAATTTGGGCCCAAGTTAGAAGCAGAGCCTAAGGTGTAAATTATTGATAGTCCATATCTCGGAAACTATAAGAGATAATGCAATTTCGCAACCGGCAATGTAATTAGCATGCCGAATGTCACTTAGAATGTGTATTGGGACGAAATCGCCAATAGATAAGACCATTTTACAATTTGGGCCCAAGTTAGAAGCAGAGCCTAAGGTGTAAATTATCGATAGTCCATATCTCGGAAACTATAAGAGATAATGCAATTTGGCAACCGGCAATGTAATTAGCATGGCGAATATTACTTGGAATGTGAATTGGAACGAAATCGCCAATAGATAAGAACATTTTACAATTTGGGCCCAAGTTAGAAGCAGAGCCTAAGGTGTAAATTACCGATAGTCCATATCTCGGAAACTATAAGAGATAATGCAATTTGGCAACCGGCAATGTAATTAGCATGCCGAATATTATTTGGAATGTGAATTGGAACGAAAACGCCAATAGATAAGACCATTTTACAATTTGGGCCCAAGTTAGAAGCAGAGCCTAAGGTGTAAATTATCGATAGTCCATATCTCGGAAACTATAAGAGATAATGCAATTTGGCAACCGGCAATGTAATTAGCATGCCGAATATTACTTGGAATGTGAATTGGAACGAAATCGCCAATAGAGAAGACCATTTTACAATTTGGGCCCAAGTTAGAAGCAGAGCCTAAGGTGTAAATTATCGATAGTCCATATCTCGGAAACTATAAGAGATAATGCAATTTGGCAACCGGCAATGTAATTAGCATGCCGAATATTACTTGGAATGTGAATTGGAACGAAAACGCCAATAGATAAGACCATTTTACAATTTGGGCCCAAGTTAGAAGCAGAGCCTAAGGTGTAAATTATCGATAGTCCATATCTCGGAAACTATAAGAGATAATGCAATTTGGCAACCGGCAATGTAATTAGCATGCCGAATATTACTTGGAATGTGAATTGGAACGAAATCGCCAATAGATAAGACCATTTTACAATTTGGGCCCAAGTTAGAAGCAGAGCCTAAGGTGTAAATTATCGATAGTCCATATCTCGGAAACTATAAGAGATAATGCAATTTGGCAACCGGCAATGTAATTAGCATGCCGAATATTACTTGGAATGTGAATTGGAACGAAATCGCCAATAGATAAGACCATTTTACAATTTGGGCCCAAGTTAGAAGCAGAGCCTAAGGTGTAAATTATCGATAGTCCATATCTCGGAAACTATAAGAGATAATGCAATTTGGCAACCGGCAATGTAATTAGCATGCCGAATATTACTTGGAATGTGAATTGGAACGAAATCGCCAATAGATAAGACCATTTTACAATTTGGGCCCAAGTTAGAAGCAGAGCCTAAGGTGTAAATTATTGATAGTCCTTATCTCGGAAACTATAAGAGATAATGCAATTTCGCAACCGGCAATGTAATTAGCATGCCGAATATCACTTGGAATGTGAATTGGGACGAAATCGCCAATAGATAAGACCATTTTACAATTTGGGCCCAAGTTAGAAGCAGAGCATAAGGTGTAAATTATCGATAGTCCATATCTCGGAAACTATAAGAGATAATGCAATTTGGCAACCGGCAATGTAATTAGCATGCCGAATATTACTTGGAATGTGAATTGGAACGAAATCGCCAATAGATAAGACCATTTTACAATTTGGGCCCAAGTTAGAAGCAGAGCCTAAGATGTAAATTATCGATAGTCCATATCTCGGAAACTATAAGAGATAATGCAATTTGGCAACCGGCAATGTAATTAGCATGCCGAATATTACTTGGAATGTGAATTGGAACGAAATCGCCAATAGATAAGACGATTTTACAATTTGGGCCCAAGTTAGAAGCAGAGCCTAAGGTGTAAATTATCGATAGTCCATATCACGGAAACTATAAGAGATAATTCAATTTGGCAACCGGCA
Source organism: Rhynchophorus ferrugineus (assembly GCF_030347505.1). Lineage (NCBI taxonomy): Eukaryota > Metazoa > Arthropoda > Insecta > Coleoptera > Curculionidae > Rhynchophorus > Rhynchophorus ferrugineus. Next base: position 139,863 of record NW_027472694.1, read on the forward strand.
ATGTAATTAGCATGCCGGATATTACTTGGAATGTGAATTGGAACGAAATCGCCAATAGATAAGACCATTTTACAATTTGGGCCCAAGTTAGAAGCAGAGCCTAAGGTGTAAATTATCGATAGTCCATATCTCGGAAACTATAAGAGATAATGCAATTTGGCAACCGGCAATGTAATTAACATGCCGAATATTACTTGGAATGTGAATTGGAACGAAATCGCCAATAGATAAGGCGATTTTACAATTTGGGCCCAAGTTAGAAGCAGAGCCTAAGATGTAAATTATCGATAGTCCATATCTCGGAAACTATAAGAGATAATGCAATTTGGCAACCGGCAATGTAATTAGCATGCCGAATATTACTTGGAATGTGAATTGGAACGAAATCGCCAATAGATAAGACCATTTTACAATTTGGGCCCAAGTTAGAAGCAGAGCCTAAGGTGTAAATTATCGATAGTCCATATCTCGGAAACTATAAGAGATAATGCAATTTGGCAACCGGCAATGTAATTAGCATGCCGAATATTACTTGGAATGTGAATTGGAACGAAATCGCCAATAGATAAGACCATTTTACAATTTGGGCCCAAGTTAGAAGCAGAGCCTAAGGTGTAAATTATCGATAGTCCATATCTCGGAAACTATAAGAGATAATGCAATTTGGCAACCGGCAATGTAATTAGCATGCCGAATATTACTTGGAATGTGAATTGGAACGAAATCGCCAATAGATAAGACCATTTTACAATTTGGGCCCAAGTTAGAAGCAGAGCCTAAGGTGTAAATTATCGATAGTCCATATCTCCGAAACTATAAGAGATAATGCAATTTGGCAACCGGCAATGTAATTAGCATGCCGAATATTACTTGGAATGTGAATTGGAACGAAATCGCCAATAGATAAGACCATTTTACAATTTGGGCCCAAGTTAGAAGCAGAGCCTAAGGTGTAAATTATTGATAGTCCATATCTCGGAAACTATAAGAGATAATGCAATTTCGCACCCGGCAATGTAATTAGCATGCCGAATATCACTTGGAATGTGAATTGGGACGAAATCGCCAATAGATAAGACCATTTTACAATTTGGGCCCAAGTTAGAAGCAGAGCCTAAGGTGTAAATTATCGATAGTCCATATCTCGGAAACTATAAGAGATAATGCAATTTGGCAACCGGCAATGTAATTAGCATGCCGAATATTACTTGGAATGTGAATTGGAACGAAATCGCCAATAGATAAGACCATTTTACAATTTGGGCCCAAGTTAGAAGCAGAGCCTAAGGTGTAAATTATCGATAGTCCATATCTCGGAAACTATAAGAGATAATGCAATTTGGCAACCGGCAATGTAATTAGCATGCCGAATATTACTTGGAATGTGAATTGGAACGAAATCGCCAATAGGTAAGACCATTTTACAATTTGGGCCCAAGTTAGAAGCAGAGCCTAAGGTGTAAATTATCGATAGTCCATATCTCGGAAACTATAAGAGATAATTCAATTTGGCAACCGGCAATGTAATTAGCATGCCGAATATTACTTGGAATGTGAATTGGAACGAAATCGCCAATAGATAAGACCATTTTACAATTTGGGCCCAAGTTAGAAGCAGAGCCTAAGGTGTAAATTATCGATAGTCCATATCTCGGAAACTATAAGAGATAATGCAATTTGGCAACCGGCAATGTAATTAGCATGCCGAATATTACTTGGAATGTGAATTGGAACGTAATCGCCAATAGATAAGACCATTTTACAATTTGGGCCCAAGTTAGAAGCAGAGCCTAAGGTGTAAATTATCGATAGTCCATATCTCGGAAACTATAAGAGATAATGCAATTTGGCAACCGGCAATGTAATTAGCATGCCGAATATTACTTGGAATGTGAATTGGAACGAAATCGCCAATAGATAAGACCATTTTACAATTTGGGCCCAAGTTAGAAGCAGAGCCTAAGGTGTAAATTATTGATAGTCCATATCTCGGAAACTATAAGAGATAATGCAATTTCGCAACCGGCAATGTAATTAGCATGCCGAATGTCACTTAGAATGTGTATTGGGACGAAATCGCCAATAGATAAGACCATTTTACAATTTGGGCCCAAGTTAGAAGCAGAGCCTAAGGTGTAAATTATCGATAGTCCATATCTCGGAAACTATAAGAGATAATGCAATTTGGCAACCGGCAATGTAATTAGCATGGCGAATATTACTTGGAATGTGAATTGGAACGAAATCGCCAATAGATAAGAACATTTTACAATTTGGGCCCAAGTTAGAAGCAGAGCCTAAGGTGTAAATTACCGATAGTCCATATCTCGGAAACTATAAGAGATAATGCAATTTGGCAACCGGCAATGTAATTAGCATGCCGAATATTACTTGGAATGTGAATTGGAACGAAAACGCCAATAGATAAGACCATTTAACAATTTGGGCCCAAGTTAGAAGCAGAGCCTAAGGTGTAAATTATCGATAGTCCATATCTCGGAAACTATAAGAGATAATGCAATTTGGCAACCGGCAATGTAATTAGCATGCCGAATATTACTTGGAATGTGAATTGGAACGAAATCGCCAATAGAGAAGACCATTTTACAATTTGGGCCCAAGTTAGAAGCAGAGCCTAATGTGTAAATTATCGATAGTCCATATCTCGGAAACTATAAGAGATAATGCAATTTGGCAACCGGCAATGTAATTAGCATGCCGAATATTACTTGGAATGTGAATTGGAACGAAAACGCCAATAGATAAGACCATTTTACAATTTGGGCCCAAGTTAGAAGCAGAGCCTAAGGTGTAAATTATCGATAGTCCATATCTCGGAAACTATAAGAGATAATGCAATTTGGCAACCGGCAATGTAATTAGCATGCCGAATATTACTTGGAATGTGAATTGGAACGAAATCGCCAATAGATAAGACCATTTTACAATTTGGGCCCAAGTTAGAAGCAGAGCCTAAGGTGTAAATTATCGATAGTCCATATCTCGGAAACTATAAGAGATAATGCAATTTGGCAACCGGCAATGTAATTAGCATGCCGAATATTACTTGGAATGTGAATTGGAACGAAATCGCCAATAGATAAGACCATTTTACAATTTGGGCCCAAGTTAGAAGCAGAGCCTAAGGTGTAAATTATCGATAGTCCATATCTCGGAAACTATAAGAGATAATGCAATTTGGCAACCGGCAATGTAATTAGCATGCCGAATATTACTTGGAATGTGAATTGGAACGAAATCGCCAATAGATAAGACCATTTTACAATTTGGGCCCAAGTTAGAAGCAGAGCCTAAGGTGTAAATTATTGATAGTCCTTATCTCGGAAACTATAAGAGATAATGCAATTTCGCAACCGGCAATGTAATTAGCATGCCGAATATCACTTGGAATGTGAATTGGGACGAAATCGCCAATAGATAAGACCATTTTACAATTTGGGCCCAAGTTAGAAGCAGAGCATAAGGTGTAAATTATCGATAGTCCATATCTCGGAAACTATAAGAGATAATGCAATTTGGCAACCGGCAATGTAATTAGCATGCCGAATATTACTTGGAATGTGAATTGGAACGAAATCGCCAATAGATAAGACCATTTTACAATTTGGGCCCAAGTTAGAAGCAGAGCCTAAGATGTAAATTATCGATAGTCCATATCTCGGAAACTATAAGAGATAATGCAATTTGGCAACCGGCAATGTAATTAGCATGCCGAATATTACTTGGAATGTGAATTGGAACGAAATCGCCAATAGATAAGACGATTTTACAATTTGGGCCCAAGTTAGAAGCAGAGCCTAAGGTGTAAATTATCGATAGTCCATATCTCGGAAACTATAAGAGATAATTCAATTTGGCAACCGGCAATGTAATTAGCATGCCGGATATTACTTGGAATGTGAATTGGAACGAAATCGCCAATAGATAAGACCATTTTACAATTTGGGCCCAAGTTAGAAGCAGAGCCTAAGGTGTAAATTATCGATAGTCCATATCTCGGAAACTATAAGAGATAATGCAATTTGGCAACCGGCAATGTAATTAACATGCCGAATATTACTTGGAATGTGAATTGGAACGAAATCGCCAATAGATAAGGCGATTTTACAATTTGGGCCCAAGTTAGAAGCAGAGCCTAAGATGTAAATTATCGATAGTCCATATCTCGGAAACTATAAGAGATAATGCAATTTGGCAACCGGCAATGTAATTAGCATGCCGAATATTACTTGGAATGTGAATTGGAACGAAATCGCCAATAGATAAGACCATTTTACAATTTGGGCCCAAGTTAGAAGCAGAGCCTAAGGTGTAAATTATCGATAGTCCATATCTCGGAAACTATAAGAGATAATGCAATTTGGCAACCGGCAATGTAATTAGCATGCCGAATATTACTTGGAATGTGAATTGGAACGAAATCGCCAATAGATAAGACCATTTTACAATTTGGGCCCAAGTTAGAAGCAGAGCCTAAGGTGTAAATTATCGATAGTCCATATCTCGGAAACTATAAGAGATAATGCAATTTGGCAACCGGCAATGTAATTAGCATGCCGAATATTACTTGGAATGTGAATTGGAACGAAATCGCCAATAGATAAGACCATTTTACAATTTGGGCCCAAGTTAGAAGCAGAGCCTAAGGTGTAAATTATCGATAGTCCATATCTCCGAAACTATAAGAGATAATGCAATTTGGCAACCGGCAATGTAATTAGCATGCCGAATATTACTTGGAATGTGAATTGGAACGAAATCGCCAATAGATAAGACCATTTTACAATTTGGGCCCAAGTTAGAAGCAGAGCCTAAGGTGTAAATTATCGATAGTCCATATCTCGGAAACTATAAGAGATAATGCAATTTGGCAACCGGCAATGTAATTAGCATGCCGAATATTACTTGGAATGTGAATTGGAACGAAATCGCCAATAGATAAGACCATTTTACAATTTGGGCCCAAGTTAGAAGCAGAGCCTAAGGTGTAAATTATCGATAGTCCATATCTCGGAAACTATAAGAGATAATGCAATTTGGCAACCGGCAATGTAATTAGCATGCCGAATATTACTTGGAATGTGAATTGGAACGAAATCGCCAATAGGTAAGACCATTTTACAATTTGGGCCCAAGTTAGAAGCAGAGCCTAAGGTGTAAATTATCGATAGTCCATATCTCGGAAACTATAAGAGATAATTCAATTTGGCAACCGGCAATGTAATTAGCATGCCGAATATTACTTGGAATGTGAATTGGAACGAAATCGCCAATAGATAAGACCATTTTACAATTTGGGCCCAAGTTAGAAGCAGAGCCTAAGGTGTAAATTATCGATAGTCCATATCTCGGAAACTATAAGAGATAATGCAATTTGGTAACCGGCAATGTAATTAGCATGCCGAATATTACTTGGAATGTGAATTGGAACGAAATCGCCAATAGATAAGACCATTTTACAATTTGGGCCCAAGTTAGAAGCAGAGCCTAAGGTGTAAATTATCGATAGTCCATATCTCGGAAACTATAAGAGATAATGCAATTTGGCAACCGGCAATGTAATTAGCAAGCCGAATATTACTTGGAATGTGAATTGGAACGAAATCGCCAATAGATAAGACCATTTTACAATTTGGGCCCAAGTTAGAAGCAGAGCCTAAGGTGTAAATTATCGATAGTCCATATCTCGGAAACTATAAGAGATAATGCAATTTGGCAACCGGCAATGTAATTAGCATGCCGAATATTAATTGGAATGTGAATTGGAACGAAATCGCCAATAGATAAGACCATTTTACAATTTGGGCCCAAGTTAGAAGCAGAGCCTAAGGTGTAAATTATCGATAGTCCATATCTCGGAAACTATAAGAGATAATGCAATTTGGCAACCGGCAATGTAATTAGCATGCCGAATATTACTTGGAATGTTAATTGGAACGAAATCGCCAATAGGTAAGACCATTTTACAATTTGGGCCCAAGTTAGAAGCAGAGCCTAAGGTGTAAATTATCGATAGTCCATATCTCGGAAACTATAAGAGATAATTCAATTTGGCAACCGGCAATGTAATTAGCATGCCGAATATTACTTGGAATGTGAATTGGAACGAAATCGCCAATAGATAAGACCATTTTACAATTTGGGCCCAAGTTAGAAGCAGAGCCTAAGGTGTAAATTATCGATAGTCCATATCTCGGAAACTATAAGAGATAATGCAATTTGGCAACCGGCAATGTAATTAGCATGCCGAATATTACTTGGAATGTGAATTGGAACGAAATCGCCAATAGATAAGACCATTTTACAATTTGGGCCCAAGTTAGAAGCAGAGCCTAAGGTGTAAATTATTGATAGTCCATATCTCGGAAACTACAAGAGATAATGCAATTTGGCAACCGGCAATGTAATTAGCATGCCGAATATTACTTGGAATGTGAATTGGAACGAAATCGCCAATAGATAAGGCCATTTTACAATTTGGGCCCAAGTTAGAAGCAGAGCCTAAGGTGTAAATTATCGATAGTCCATATCTCGGAAACTATAAGAGATAATGCAATTTGGCAACCGGCAATGTTATTAGCATGCCGAATATTACTTGGAATGTGAATTGGAACGAAATCGCCTATAGATAAGACCATTTTACAATTTGGGCCCAAGTTAGAAGCAGAGCCTAAGGTGTAAATTATCGATAGTCCATATCTCGGAAACTATAAGAGATAATGCAATTTGGCAACCGGCAATGTAATTAGCATGGCGAATATTACTTGGAATGTGAATTGGAACGAAATCGCCAATAGATAAGACCATTTTACAATTTGGGCCCAAGTTAGAAGCAGAGCCTAAGGTGTGAATTATTGATAGTTCATATCTCGGAAACTATAAGAGATAATGCAATTTCGCAACCGGCAATGTAATTAGCATGCCGAATATTACTTGGAGTGTGAATTGGAACGAAATCGCCAATAGATAAGACCATTTTACAATTTGGGCCAAGTTAGTAGCAGAGCCTAAGGTGTAAATTATCGATAGTCCATATCTCGGAAACTATAAGAGATAATGCAATTTGGCAACCGGCAATGTAATTAGCATGCCGAATATTACTTGGAATGTGAATTGGAACGAAATCGCCAATAGATAAGACCATTTTACAATTTGGGCCCAAGTTAGAAGCAGAGCCTAAGGTGTAAATTATCGATAGTCCATATCTCGGAAACTATAAGAGATAATGCAATTTGGCAACCGGCAATGTAATTAGCATGCCGAATATTACTTGGAATGTGAATTGGAACGAAATCGCCAATAGATAAGACCATTTTACAATTTAGGCCCAAGTTAGAAGCAGAGCCTAAGGTGTAAATTATCGATAGTCCATATCTCGGAAACTATAAGAGATAATGCAATTTGGCAACCGGCAATGTAATTAGCATGCCGAATATTACTTGGAATGTGAATTGGAACGAAATCGCCAATAGATAAGACCATTTTACAATTTGGGCCCAAGTTAGAAGCAGAGCCTAAGGTGTAAATTATCGATAGTCCATATCTCGGAAACTATAAGAGATAATGCAATTTGGCAACCGGCAATGTAATTAGCATGCCGAATATTACTTGGAATGTGAATTGGAACGAAATCGCCTATAGATAAGACCATTTTACAATTTGGGCCCAAGTTAGAAGCAGAGCCTAAGGTGTAAATTATTGATAGTCCATATCTCGGAAACTATAAGAGATAATGCAATTTCGCAACCGGCAATGTAATTAGCATGCCGAATGTCACTTGGAATGTGAATTGGGACGAAATCGCCAATAGATAAGACCATTTTACAATTTGGGCCCAAGTTAAAAGCAGAGCCTAAGGTGTAAATTATCGATAGTCCATATCTCGGAAACTATAAGAGATAATGCAATTTGGCAACCGGCAATGTAATTAGCATGCCGAATATTACTTGGAATGTGAATTGGAACGAAATCGCCAATAGATAAGACGATTTTACAATTTGGGCCCAAGTTAGAAGCAGAGCCTAAAGTGTAAATTATCGATAGTCCATATCTCGGAAACTATAAGAGATAATTCAATTTGGCAACCGGCAATGTAATTAGCATGCCGAATATTACTTGGAATTTGAATTGGAACGAAATCGCCAATAGATAAGACCATTTTACAATTTGGGCCCAAGTTAGAAGCAGAGCCTAAGGTGTAAATTATCGATAGTCCATATCTCGGAAACTATAAGAGATAATGCAATTTGGCAACCGGCAATGTAATTAGCATGCCGAATATTACTTGGAATGTGAATTGGACCGAAATCGCCAATAGATAAGACCATTTTACAATTTGGGCCCAAGTTAGAAGCAGAGCCTAAGGTGTAAATTATCGATAGTCCATATCTCGGAAACTATAAGAGATAATGCAATTTGGCAACCGGAAATGTAATTAGCATGCCGAATATTAATTGGAATGTGAATTGGAACGAAATCGCCAATAGATAAGACCATTTTACAATTTGGGCCCAAGTTAGAAGCAGAGCCTAAGGTGTAAATTATCGATAGTCCATACCTCGGAAACTATAAGAGATAATGCAATTTGGCAACCGGCAATGTAATTAGCATGCCGAATATTACTTGGAATGTGAATTGGAACGAAATCGCCAATAGATAAGACCATTTTACAATTTGGGCCCAAGTTAGAAGCAGAGCCTAAGGTGTAAATTATCGATAGTCCATATCTCGGAAACTATAAGAGATAATGCAATTTGGCAACCCGCAATGTAATTAGCATGCCGAATATTACTTGGAATGTGAATTGGAACGAAATCGCCAATAGGTAAGACCATTTTACAATTTGGGCCCAAGTTAGAAGCAGAGCCTAAAGTGTAAATTATCGATAGTCCATATCTCGGAAACTATAAGAGATAATTCAATTTGGCAACCGGCAATGTAATTAGCATGCCGAATATTACTTGGAATTTGAATTGGAACGAAATCGCCAATAGATAAGACCATTTTACAATTTGGGCCCAAGTTAGAAGCAGAGCCTAAGGTGTAAATTATCGATAGTCCATATCTCGGAAACTATAAGAGATAATGCAATTTGGCAACCGGCAATGTAATTAGCATGCCGAATATTACTTGGAATGTGAATTGGAACGAAATCGCCAATAGATAAGACCATTTTACAATTTGGGCCCAAGTTAGAAGCAGAGCCTAAGGTGTAAATTATCGATAGTCCATATCTCGGAAACTATAAGAGATAATGCAATTTGGCAACCGGCAATGTAATTAGCATGCCGAATATTACTTGGAATGTGAATTGGAACGAAATCGCCAATAGGTAAGACCATTTTACAATTTGGGCCCAAGTTAGAAGCAGAGCCTAAGGTGTAAATTATCGATAGTCCATATCTCGGAAACTATAAGAGATAATTCAATTTGGCAACCGGCAATGTAATTAGCATGCCGAATATTACTTGGAATGTGAATTGGAACGAAATCGCCAATAGATAAGACCATTTTACAATTTGGGCCCAAGTTAGAAGCAGAGCCTAAGGTGTAAATTATTGATAGTCCATATCTCGGAAACTACAAGAGATAATGCAATTTGGCAACCGGCAATGTAATTAGCATGCCGAATATTACTTGGAATGTGAATTGGAACGAAATCGCCAATAGATAAGGCCATTTTACAATTTGGGCCCAAGTTAGAAGCAGAGCCTAAGGTGTAAATTATCGATAGTCCATATCTCGGAAACTATAAGAGATAATGCAATTTGGCAACCGGCAATGTAATGAGCATGCCGAATATTACTTGGAATGTGAATTGGAACGAAATCGCCAATAGATAAGACCATTTTACAATTTGGGCCCAAGTTAGAAGCAGAGCCTAAGGTGTAAATTATCGATAGTCCATATCTCGGAAACTATAAGAGATAATGCAATTTGGCAACCGGCAATGTAATTAGCATGCCGAATATTACTTGGAATGTGAATTGGAACGAAATCGCCAATAGATAAGACCATTTTACAATTTGGGCCCAAGTTAGAAGCAGAGCCTAAGGTGTAAATTATTGATAGTCCATATCTCGGAAACTATAAGAGATAATGCAATTTCGCAACCGGCAATGTAATTAGCATGCCGAATATTACTTGGAGTGTGAATTGGAACGAAATCGCCAATAGATAAGACCATTTTACAATTTGGGCCAAGTTAGAAGCAGAGCCTAAGGTGTAAATTATCGATAGTCCATATCTCGGAAACTATAAGAGATAATGCAATTTGGCAACCGGCAATGTAATTAGCATGCCGAATATTACTTGGAATGTGAATTGGAACGAAATCGCCAATAGATAAGACCATTTTACAATTTGGGCCCAAGTTAGAAGCAGAGCCTAAGGTGTAAATTATCGATAGTCCATATCTCGGAAACTATAAGAGATAATGCAATTTGGCAACCGGCAATGTAATTAGCATGCCGAATATTACTTGGAATGTGAATTGGAACGAAATCGCCAATAGATAAGACCATTTTACAATTTGGGCCCAAGTTAGAAGCAGAGCCTAAGGTGTAAATTATCGATAGTCCATATCTCGGAAACTATAAGAGATAATGCAATTTGGCAACCGGCAATGTAATTAGCATGCCGAATATTACTTGGAATGTGAATTGGAACGTAATCGCCAATAGATAAGACCATTTTACAATTTGGGCCCAAGTTAGAAGCAGAGCCTAAGGTGTAAATTATCGATAGTCCATATCTCGGAAACTATAAGAGATAATGCAATTTGGCAACCGGCAATGTAATTAGCATGCCGAATATTACTTGGAATGTGAATTGGAACGAAATCGCCAATAGATAAGACCATTTTACAATTTGGGCCCAAGTTAGAAGCAGAGCCTAAGGTGTAAATTATTGATAGTCCATATCTCGGAAACTATAAGAGATAATGCAATTTCGCAACCGGCAATGTAATTAGCATGCCGAATGTCACTTAGAATGTGTATTGGGACGAAATCGCCAATAGATAAGACCATTTTACAATTTGGGCCCAAGTTAGAAGCAGAGCCTAAGGTGTAAATTATTGATAGTCCATATCTCGGAAACTATAAGAGATAATGCAATTTGGCAACCGGCAATGTAATTAGCATGGCGAATATTACTTGGAATGTGAATTGGAACGAAATCGCCAATAGATAAGAACATTTTACAATTTGGGCCCAAGTTAGAAGCAGAGCCTAAGGTGTAAATTACCGATAGTCCATATCTCGGAAACTATAAGAGATAATGCAATTTGGCAACCGGCAATGTAATTAGCATGCCGAATATTACTTGGAATGTGAATTGGAACGAAAACGCCAATAGATAAGACCATTTTACAATTTGGGCCCAAGTTAGAAGCAGAGCCTAAGGTGTAAATTATCGATAGTCCATATCTCGGAAACTATAAGAGATAATGCAATTTGGCAACCGGCAATGTAATTAGCATGCCGAATATTACTTGGAATGTGAATTGGAACGAAATCGCCAATAGAGAAGACCATTTTACAATTTGGGCCCAAGTTAGAAGCAGAGCCTAAGGTGTAAATTATCGATAGTCCATATCTCGGAAACTATAAGAGATAATGCAATTTGGCAACCGGCAATGTAATTAGCATGCCGAATATTACTTGGAATGTGAATTGGAACGAAAACGCCAATAGATAAGACCATTTTACAATTTGGGCCCAAGTTAGAAGCAGAGCCTAAGGTGTAAATTATCGATAGTCCATATCTCGGAAACTATAAGAGATAATGCAATTTGGCAACCGGCAATGTAATTAGCATGCCGAATATTACTTGGAATGTGAATTGGAACGAAATCGCCAATAGATAAGACCATTTTACAATTTGGGCCCAAGTTAGAAGCAGAGCCTAAGGTGTAAATTATCGATAGTCCATATCTCGGAAACTATAAGAGATAATGCAATTTGGCAACCGGCAATGTAATTAGCATGCCGAATATTACTTGGAATGTGAATTGGAACGAAATCGCCAATAGATAAGGCCATTTTACAATTTGGGCCCAAGTTAGAAGCAGAGCCTAAGGTGTAAATTATCGATAGTCCATATCTCGGAAACTATAAGAGATAATGCAATTTGGCAACCGGCAATGTAATTAGCATGCCGAATATTACTTGGAATGTGAATTGGAACGAAATCGCCAATAGATAAGACCATTTTACAATTTGGGCCCAAGTTAGAAGCAGAGCCTAAGGTGTAAATTATTGATAGTCCTTATCTCGGAAACTATAAGAGATAATGCAATTTCGCAACCGGCAATGTAATTAGCATGCCGAATATCACTTGGAATGTGAATTGGGACGAAATCGCCAATAGATAAGACCATTTTACAATTTGGGCCCAAGTTAGAAGCAGAGCATAAGGTGTAAATTATCGATAGTCCATATCTCGGAAACTATAAGAGATAATGCAATTTGGCAACCGGCAATGTAATTAGCATGCCGAATATTACTTGGAATGTGAATTGGAACGAAATCGCCAATAGATAAGACCATTTTACAATTTGGGCCCAAGTTAGAAGCAGAGCCTAAGATGTAAATTATCGATAGTCCATATCTCGGAAACTATAAGAGATAATACAATTTGGCAACCGGCAATGTAATTAGCATGCCGAATATTACTTGGAATGTGAATTGGAACGAAATCGCCAATAGATAAGACCATTTTACAATTTGGGCCCAAGTTAGAAGCAGAGCCTAAGGTGTAAATTATCGATAGTCCATATCTCGGAAACTATAAGAGATAATTCAATTTGGCAACCGGCAATGTAATTAGCATGCCGGATATTACTTGGAATGTGAATTGGAACGAAATCGCCAATAGATAAGACCATTTTACAATTTGGGCCCAAGTTAGAAGCAGAGCCTAAGGTGTAAATTATCGATAGTCCATATCTCGGAAACTATAAGAGATAATGCAATTTGGCAACCGGCAATGTAATTAACATGCCGAATATTACTTGGAATGTGAATTGGAACGAAATCGCCAATAGATAAGGCGATTTTACAATTTGGGCCCAAGTTAGAAGCAGAGCCTAAGATGTAAATTATCGATAGTCCATATCTCGGAAACTATAAGAGATAATGCAATTTGGCAACCGGCAATGTAATTAGCATGCCGAATATTACTTGGAATGTGAATTGGAACGAAATCGCCAATAGATAAGGCCATTTTACAATTTGGGCCCAAGTTAGAAGCAGAGCCTAAGGTGTAAATTATCGATAGTCCATATCTCGGAAACTATAAGAGATAATGCAATTTGGCAACCGGCAATGTAATTAGCATGCCGAATATTACTTGGAATGTGAATTGGAACGAAATCGCCAATAGATAAGACCATTTTACAATTTGGGCCCAAGTTAGAAGCAGAGCCTAAGGTGTAAATTATCGATAGTCCATATCTCGGAAACTATAAGAGATAATGCAATTTGGCAACCGGCAATGTAATTAGCATGCCGAATATTACTTGGAATGTGAATTGGAACGAAATCGCCAATAGATAAGACCATTTTACAATTTGGGCCCAAGTTAGAAGCAGAGCCTAAGGTGTAAATTATCGATAGTCCATATCTCCGAAACTATAAGAGATAATGCAATTTGGCAACCGGCAATGTAATTAGCATGCCGAATATTACTTGGAATGTGAATTGGAACGAAATCGCCAATAGATAAGACCATTTTACAATTTGGGCCCAAGTTAGAAGCAGAGCCTAAGGTGTAAATTATTGATAGTCCATATCTCGGAAACTATAAGAGATAATGCAATTTCGCAACCGGCAATGTAATTAGCATGCCGAATATCACTTGGAATGTTAATTGGAACGAAATCGCCAATAGGTAAGACCATTTTACAATTTGGGCCCAAGTTAGAAGCAGAGCCTAAGGTGTAAATTATCGATAGTCCATATCTCGGAAACTATAAGAGATAATGCAATTTGGCAACCGGCAATGTAATTAGCATGCCGAATATTACTTGGAATGTGAATTGGAACGAAATCGCCAATAGATAAGACCATTTTACAATTTGGGCCCAAGTTAGAAGCAGAGCCTAAGGTGTAAATTATCGATAGTCCATATCTCGGAAACTATAAGAGATAATGCAATTTGGCAATCGGCAATGTAATTAGCATGCCGAATATTACTTGGAATGTGAATTGGAACGAAATCGCCAATAGGTAAGACCATTTTACAATTTGGGCTCAAGTTAGAAGCAGAGCCTAAGGTGTAAATTATCGATAGTCCATATCTCGGAAACTATAAGAGATAATTCAATTTGGCAACCGGCAATGTAATTAGCATGCCGAATATTACTTGGAATGTGAATTGGAACGAAATCGCCAATAGATAAGACCATTTTACAATTTGGGCCCAAGTTAGAAGCAGAGCCTAAGGTGTAAATTATCGATAGTCCATATCTCGGAAACTATAAGAGATAATGCAATTTGGCAACCGGCAATGTAATTAGCATGGCGAATATTACTTGGAATGTGAATTGGAACGAAATCGCCAATAGATAAGACCATTTTACAATTTGGGCCCAAGTTAGAAGCAGAGCCTAAGGTGTGAATTATTGATAGTTCATATCTCGGAAACTATAAGAGATAATACAATTTCGCAACCGGCAATGCAATTAGCATGCCGAATATTACTTGGAATGTGAATTGGAACGAAATCGCCAATAGATAAGACCATTTTACAATTTGGGCCAAGTTAGTAGCAGAGCCTAAGGTGTAAATTATCGATAGTCCATATCTCGGAAACTATAAGAGATAATGCAATTTGGCAACCGGCAATGTAATTAGCATGCCGAATATTACTTGGAATGTGAATTGGAACGAAATCGCCAATAGATAAGACCATTTTACAATTTGGGCCCAAGTTAGAAGCAGAGCCTAAGGTGTAAATTATCGATAGTCCATATCTCGGAAACTATAAGAGATAATGCAATTTGGCAACCGGCAATGTAATTAGCATGCCGAATATTACTTGGAATGTGAATTGGAACGAAATCGCCAATAGATAAGACCATTTTACAATTTAGGCCCAAGTTAGAAGCAGAGCCTAAGGTGTAAATTATCGATAGTCCATATCTCGGAAACTATAAGAGATAATGCAATTTGGCAACCGGCAATGTAATTAGCATGCCGAATATTACTTGGAATGTGAATTGGAACGAAATCGCCAATAGATAAGACCATTTTACAATTTGGGCCCAAGTTAGAAGCAGAGCCTAAGGTGTAAATTATCGATAGTCCATATCTCGGAAACTATAAGAGATAATGCAATTTGGCAACCGGCAATGTAATTAGCATGCTGAATATTACTTGGAATGTGAATTGGAACGAAATCGCCTATAGATAAGACCATTTTACAATTTGGGCCCAAGTTAGAAGCAGAGCCTAAGGTGTAAATTATTGATAGTCCATATCTCGGAAACTATAAGAGATAATGCAATTTCGCAACAGGCAATGTAATTAGCATGCCGAATGTCACTTGGAATGTGAATTGGGACGAAATCGCCAATAGATAAGACCATTTTACAATTTGGGCCCAAGTTAAAAGCAGAGCCTAAGTTGTAAATTATCGATAGTCCATATCTCGGAAACTATAAGAGATAATGCAATTTGGCAACCGGCAATGTAATTAGCATGCCGAATATTACTTGGAATGTGAATTGGAACGAAATCGCCAATAGATAAGACGATTTTACAATTTGGGCCTAAGTTAGAAGCAGAGCCTAAGATGTAAATTATCGATAGTCCATATCTCGGAAACTATAAGAGATAATGCAATTTCGCAACAGGCAATGTAATTAGCATGCCGAATGTCACTTGGAATGTGAATTGGGACGAAATCGCCAATAGATAAGACCATTTTACAATTTGGGCCCAAGTTAAAAGCAGAGCCTAAGTTGTAAATTATCGATAGTCCATATCTCGGAAACTATAAGAGATAATGCAATTTGGCAACCGGCAATGTAATTAGCATGCCGAATATTACTTGGAATGTGAATTGGAACGAAATCGCCAATAGATAAGACGATTTTACAATTTGGGCCTAAGTTAGAAGCAGAGCCTAAGATGTAAATTATCGATAGTCCATATCTCGGAAACTATAAGAGATAATGCAATTTGGCAACCGGCAATGTAATTAGCATGCCGAATATTACTTGGAATGTGAATTGGAACGAAATCGCCAATAGATAAGACCATTTTACAATTTGGGCCCAAGTTAGAAGCAGAGCCTAAGGTGTAAATTATCGATAGTCCATATCTCGGAAACTATAAGAGATAATGCAATTTGGCAACCGGCAATGTAATTAGCATGCCGAATATTACTTGGAATGTGAATTGGAACGAAATCGCCAATAGATAAGACCATTTTACAATTTGGGCCCAAGTTAGAAGCAGAGCCTAAGGTGTAAATTATCGATAGTCCATATCTCGGAAACTATAAGAGATAATGCAATTTGGCAACCGGCAATGTAATTAGCATGCCGAATATTACTTGGAATGTGAATTGGAACGAAATCGCCAATAGATAAGACCATTTTACAATTTGGGCCCAAGTTAGAAGCAGAGCCTAAGGTGTAAATTATTGATAGTCCATATCTCGGAAACTATAAGAGATAATGCAATTTCGCAACCGGCAATGTAATTAGCATGCCGAATATCACTTGGAATGTGAATTGGGACGAAATCGCCAATAGATAAGACCATTTTACAATTTGGGCACAAGTTAGAAGCAGAGCCTAAGGTGTAAATTATCGATAGTCCATATCTCGGAAATTATAAGAGATAATGCAATTTGGCAACCGGCAATGTAATTAGCATGCCGAATATTACTTGGAATGTGAATTGGAACGAAATCGCCAATAGATAAGACCATTTTACAATTTGGGCCCAAGTTAGAAGCAGAGCCTAAGGTGTAAATTATCGATAGTCCATATCTCGGAAACTATAAGAGATAATGCAATTTGGCAACCGGCAATGTAATTAGCATGGCGAATATTACTTGGAATGTGAATTGGAACGAAATCGCCAATAGATAAGACCATTTTACAATTTGGGCCCAAGTTAGAAGCAGAGCCTAAGGTGTGAATTATTGATAGTTCATATCTCGGAAACTATAAGAGATAATGCAATTTCGCAACCGGCAATGTAATTAGCATGCCGAATATTACTTGGAGTGTGAATTGGAACGAAATCGCCAATAGATAAGACCATTTTACAATTTGGGCCAAGTTAGTAGCAGAGCCTAAGGTGTAAATTATCGATAGTCCATATCTCGGAAACTATAAGAGATAATGCAATTTGGCAACCGGCAATGTAATTAGCATGCCGAATATTACTTGGAATGTGAATTGGAACGAAATCGCCAATAGATAAGACCATTTTACAATTTGGGCCCAAGTTAGAAGCAGAGCCTAAGGTGTAAATTATCGATAGTCCATATCTCGGAAACTATAAGAGATAATGCAATTTGGCAACCGGCAATGTAATTAGCATGCCGAATATTACTTGGAATGTGAATTGGAACGAAATCGCCAATAGATAAGACCATTTTACAATTTAGGCCCAAGTTAGAAGCAGAGCCTAAGGTGTAAATTATCGATAGTCCATATCTCGGAAACTATAAGAGATAATGCAATTTGGCAACCGGCAATGTAATTAGCATGCCGAATATTACTTGGAATGTGAATTGGAACGAAATCGCCAATAGATAAGACCATTTTACAATTTGGGCCCTAGTTAGAAGCAGAGCCTAAGGTGTAAATTATCGATAGTCCATATCTCGGAAACTATAAGAGATAATGCAATTTGGCAACCGGCAATGTAATTAGCATGCTGAATATTACTTGGAATGTGAATTGGAACGAAATCGCCTATAGATAAGACCATTTTACAATTTGGGCCCAAGTTAGAAGCAGAGCCTAAGGTGTAAATTATTGATAGTCCATATCTCGGAAACTATAAGAGATAATGCAATTTCGCAACCGGCAATGTAATTAGCATGCCGAATGTCACTTGGAATGTGAATTGGGACGAAATCGCCAATAGATAAGACCATTTTACAATTTGGGCCCAAGTTAAAAGAAGAGCCTAAGGTGTAAATTATCGATAGTCCATATCTCGGAAACTATAAGAGATAATGCAATTTGGCAACCGGCAATGTAATTAGCATGCCGAATATTACTTGGAATGTGAATTGGAACGAAATCGCCAATAGATAAGACGATTTTACAATTTGGGCCTAAGTTAGAAGCAGAGCCTAAGATGTAAATTATCGATAGTCCATATCTCGGAAACTATAAGAGATAATGCAATTTGGCAACCGGCAATGTAATTAGCATGCCGAATATTACTTGGAATGTGAATTGGAACGAAATCGTCAATAGATAAGACCATTTTACAATTTGGGCCCAAGTTAGAAGCAGAGCCTAAGGTGTAAATTATCGATAGTCCATATCTCGGAAACTATAAGAGATAATGCAATTTGGCAACCGGCAATGTAATTAGCATGCCGAATATTACTTGGAATGTGAATTGGAACGAAATCGCCAATAGATAAGACCATTTTACAATTTGGGCCCAAGTTAGAAGCAGAGCCTAAGGTGTAAATTATCGATAGTCCATATCTCGGAAACTATAAGAGATAATGCAATTTGGCAACCGGCAATGTAATTAGCATGCCGAATATTACTTGGAATGTGAATTGGAACGAAATCGCCAATAGATAAGACCATTTTACAATTTGGGCCCAAGTTAGAAGCAGAGCCTAAGGTGTAAATTATCGATAGTCCATATCTCGGAAACTATAAGAGATAATGCAATTTGGCAACCGGCAATGTAATTAGCATGCCGAATATTACTTGGAATGTGAATTGGAACGAAATCGCCAATAGATAAGACCATTTTACAATTTGGGCCCAAGTTAGAAGCAGAGCCTAAGGTGTAAATTATTGATAGTCCATATCTCGGAAACTATAAGAGATAATGCAATTTCGCAACCGGCAATGTAATTAGCATGCTGAATATCACTTGGAATGTGAATTGGGACGAAATCGCCAATAGATAAGACCATTTTACAATTTGGGCACAAGTTAGAAGCAGAGCCTAAGGTGTAAATTATCGATAGTCCATATCTCGGAAACTATAAGAGATAATGCAATTTGGCAACCGGCAATGTAATTAGCATGCCGAATATTACTTGGAATGTGAATTGGAACGAAATCGCCAATAGATAAGACCATTTTACAATTTGGGCCCAAGTTAGAAGCAGAGCCTAAGGTGTAAATTATCGATAGTCCATATCTCGGAAACTATAAGAGATAATGCAATTTGGCAACCGGCAATGTAATTAGCATGCCGAATATTACTTGGAATGTGAATTGGAACGAAATCGCCAATAGGTAAGACCATTTTACAATTTGGGCCCAAGTTAGAAGCAGAGCCTAAGGTGTAAATTATCGATAGTCCATATCTCGGAAACTATAAGAGATAATGCAATTTGGCAACCGGCAATGTAATTAGCATGCCGAATATTACTTGGAATGTGAATTGGAACGAAATCGCCAATAGATAAGACCATTTTACAATTTGGGCCCAAGTTAGAAGCAGAGCCTAAGGTGTAAATTATTGATAGTCCATATCTCGGAAACTATAAGAGATAATGCAATTTCGCAACCGGCAATGTAATTAGCATGCCGAATATCACTTGGAATGTGAATTGGGACGAAATCGCCAATAGATAAGACCATTTTACAATTTGGGCCCAAGTTAGAAGCAGAGCCTAAGGTGTAAATTATCGATAGTATATATCTCGGAAACTATAAGAGATAATGCAATTTGGCAACCGGCAATGTAATTAGCATGCCGAATATTACTTGGAATGTGAATTGGAACGAAATCGCCAATAGATAAGACCATTTTACAATTTGGGCCCAAGTTAGAAGCAGAGCCTAAGGTGTAAATTATCGATAGTCCATATCTCGGAAACTATAAGAGATAATGCAATTTGGCAACCGGCAATGTAATTAGCATGCCGAATATTACTTGGAATGTGAATTGGAACGAAATCGCCAATAGGTAAGACCATTTTACAATTTGGGCCCAAGTTAGAAGCAGAGCCTAAGGTGTAAATTATCGATAGTCCATATCACGGAAACTATAAGAGATAATTCAATTTGGCAACCGGCAATGTAATTAGCATGCCGAATATTACTTGGAATGTGAATTGGAACGAAATCGCCAATAGATAAGACCATTTTACAATTTGGGCCCAAGTTAGAAGCAGAGCCTAAGGTGTAAATTATCGATAGTCCGTATCTCGGAAACTATAAGAGATAATGCAATTTGGTAACCGGCAATGTAATTAGCATGCCGAATATTACTTGGAATGTGAATTGGAACGAAATCGCCAATAGATAAGACCATTTTACAATTTGGGCCCAAGTTAGAAGCAGAGCCTAAGGTGTAAATTATCGATAGTCCATATCTCGGAAACTATAAGAGATAATGCAATTTGGCAACCGGCAATGTAATTAGCATGCCGAATATTACTTGGAATGTGAATTGGAACGAAATCGCCAATAGATAAGACCATTTTACAATTTGGGCCCAAGTTAGAAGCAGAGCCTAAGGTGTAAATTATCGATAGTCCATATCTCGGAAACTATAAGAGATAATGCAATTTGGCAACCGGCAATGTAATTAGCATGCCGAATATCACTTGGAATGTGAATTGGGACGAAATCGCCAATAGATAAGACCATTTTACAATTTGGGCCCAAGTTAGAAGCAGAGCCTAAGGTGTAAATTATCGATAGTCCATATCTCGGAAACTATAAGAGATAATGCAATTTGGCAACCGGCAATGTAATTAGCATGCCGAATATTACTTGGAATGTGAATTGGAACGAAATCGCCAATAGATAAGACCATTTTACAATTTGGGCCCAAGTTAGAAGCAGAGCCTAAGGTGTAAATTATCGATAGTCCATATCTCGGAAACTATAAGAGATAATGCAATTTGGCAACCGGCAATGTAATTAGCATGCCGAATATTACTTGGAATGTGAATTGGAACGAAATCGCCAATAGGTAAGACCATTTTACAATTTGGGCCCAAGTTAGAAGCAGAGCCTAAGGTGTAAATTATCGATAGTCCATATCTCGGAAACTATAAGAGATAATTCAATTTGGCAACCGGCAATGTAATTAGCATGCCGAATATTACTTGGAATGTGAATTGGAACGAAATCGCCAATAGATAAGACCATTTTACAATTTGGGCCCAAGTTAGAAGCAGAGCCTAAGGTGTAAATTATCGATAGTCCATATCTCGGAAACTATAAGAGATAATGCAATTTGGTAACCGGCAATGTAATTAGCATGCCGAATATTACTTGGAATGTGAATTGGAACGAAATCGCCAATAGATAAGACCATTTTACAATTTGGGCCCAAGTTAGAAGCAGAGCCTAAGGTGTAAATTATCGATAGTCCATATCTCGGAAACTATAAGAGATAATGCAATTTGGCAACCGGCAATATAATTAGCATGCCGAATATTACTTGGAATGTGAATTGGAACGAAATCGCCAATAGATAAGACCATTTTACAATTTGGGCCCAAGTTAGAAGCAGAGCCTAAGGTGTAAATTATCGATAGTCCATATCTCGGAAACTATAAGAGATAATGCAATTTGGCAACCGGCAATGTAATTAGCATGCCGAATATTAATTGGAATGTGAATTGGAACGAATTCGCCAATAGATAAGACCATTTTACAATTTGGGCCCAAGTTAGAAGCAGAGCCTAAGGTGTAAATTATCGATAGTCCATATCTCGGAAACTATAAGAGATAATGCAATTTGGCAACCGGCAATGTAATTAGCATGCCGAATATTACTTGGAATGTTAATTGGAACGAAATCGCCAATAGGTAAGACCATTTTACAATTTGGGCCCAAGTTAGAAGCAGAGCCTAAGGTGTAAATTATCGATAGTCCATATCTCGGAAACTATAAGAGATAATTCAATTTGGCAACCGGCAATGTAATTAGCATGCCGAATATTACTTGGAATGTGAATTGGAACGAAATCGCCAATAGATAAGACCATTTTACAATTTGGGCCCAAGTTAGAAGCAGAGCCTAAGGTGTAAATTATTGATAGTCCATATCTCGGAAACTACAAGAGATAATGCAATTTGGCAACCGGCAATGTAATTAGCATGCCGAATATTACTTGGAATGTGAATTGGAACGAAATCGCCAATAGATAAGGCCATTTTACAATTTGGGCCCAAGTTAGAAGCAGAGCCTAAGGTGTAAATTATCGATAGTCCATATCTCGGAAACTATAAGAGATAATGCAATTTGGCAACCGGCAATGTTATTAGCATGCCGAATATTACTTGGAATGTGAATTGGAACGAAATCGCCTATAGATAAGACCATTTTACAATTTGGGCCCAAGTTAGAAGCAGAGCCTAAGGTGTGAATTATTGATAGTTCATATCTCGGAAACTATAAGAGATAATGCAATTTCGCAACCGGCAATGTAATTAGCATGCCGAATATTACTTGGAGTGTGAATTGGAACGAAATCGCCAATAGATAAGACCATTTTACAATTTGGGACAAGTTAGTAGCAGAGCCTAAGGTGTAAATTATTGATAGTCCATATCTCGGAAACTATAAGAGATAATGCAATTTGGCAACCGGCAATGTAATTAGCATGCCGAATATTACTTGGAATGTGAATTGGAACGAAATCGCCAATAGATAAGACCATTTTACAATTTAGGCCCAAGTTAGAAGCAGAGCCTAAGGTGTAAATTATCGATAGTCCATATCTCGGAAACTATAAGAGATAATGCAATTTGGCAACCGGCAATGTAATTAGCATGCCGAATATTACTTGGAATGTGAATTGGAACGAAATCGCCAATAGATAAGACCATTTTACAATTTGGGCCCAAGTTAGAAGCAGAGCCTAAGGTGTAAATTATCGATAGTCCATATCTCGGAAACTATAAGAGATAATGCAATTTGGCAACCGGCAATGTAATTAGCATGCCGAATATTACTTGGAATGTGAATTGGAACGAAATCGCCTATAGATAAGACCATTTTACAATTTGGGCCCAAGTTAGAAGCAGAGCCTAAGGTGTAAATTATTGATAGTCCATATCTCGGAAACTATAAGAGATAATGCAATTTCGCAACCGGCAATGTAATTAGCATGCCGAATGTCACTTGGAATGTGAATTGGGACGAAATCGCCAATAGATAAGACCATTTTACAATTTGGGCCCAAGTTAAAAGCAGAGCCTAAGGTGTAAATTATCGATAGTCCATATCTCGGAAACTATAAGAGATAATGCAATTTGGCAACCGGCAATGTAATTAGCATGCCGAATATTACTTGGAATGTGAATTAGAACGAAATCGCCAATAGATAAGACGATTTTACAATTTGGGCCCAAGTTAGAAGCAGAGCCTAAGATGTAAATTATCGATAGTCCATATCTCGGAAACTATAAGAGATAATGCAATTTGGCAACCGGCAATGTAATTAGCATGCCGAATATTACTTGGAATGTGAATTGGAACGAAATCGCCAATAGATAAGACCATTTTACAATTTGGGCCCAAGTTAGAAGCAGAGCCTAAGGTGTAAATTATCGATAGTCCATATCTCGGAAACTATAAGAGATAATGCAATTTGGCAACCGGCAATGTAATTAGCATGCCGAATATTACTTGGAATGTGAATTGGAACGAAATCGCCAATAGATAAGACCATTTTACAATTTGGGCCCAAGTTAGAAGCAGAGCCTAAGGTGTAAATTATCGATAGTCCATATCTCGGAAACTATAAGAGATAATGCAATTTGGCAACCGGCAATGTAATTAGCATGCCGAATATTACTTGGAATGTGAATTGGAACGAAATCGCCAATAGATAAGACCATTTTACAATTTGGGCCCAAGTTAGAAGCAGAGCCTAAGGTGTAAATTATTGATAGTCCATATCTCGGAAACTATAAGAGATAATGCAATTTCGCAACCGGCAATGTAATTAGCATGCCGAATATCACTTGGAATGTGAATTGGGACGAAATCGCCAATAGATAAGACCATTTTACAATTTGGGCACAAGTTAGAAGCAGAGCCTAAGGTGTAAATTATCGATAGTCCATATCTCGGAAACTATAAGAGATAATGCAATTTGGCAACCGGCAATGTAATTAGCATGCCGAATATTACTTGGAATGTGAATTGGAACGAAATCGCCAATAGATAAGACCATTTTACAATTTGGGCCCAAGTTAGAAGCAGAGCCTAAGGTGTAAATTATCGATAGTCCATATCTCGGAAACTATAAGAGATAATGCAATTTGGCAACCGGCAATGTAATTAGCATGCCGAATATTACTTGGAATGTGAATTGGAACGAAATCGCCAATAGGTAAGACCATTTTACAATTTGGGCCCAAGTTAGAAGCAGAGCCTAAGGTGTAAATTATCGATAGTCCATATCTCGGAAACTATAAGAGATAATTCAATTTGGCAACCGGCAATGTAATTAGCATGCCGAATATTACTTGGAATGTGAATTGGAACGAAATCGCCAATAGATAAGACCATTTTACAATTTGGGCCCAAGTTAGAAGCAGAGCCTAAGGTGTAAATTATCGATAGTCCATATCTCGGAAACTATAAGAGATAATGCAATTTGGCAACCGGCAATGTAATTAGCATGCCGAATATTACTTGGAATGTGAATTGGAACGAAATCGCCAATAGATAAGACCATTTTACAATTTGGGCCCAAGTTAGAAGCAGAGCCTAAGGTGTAAATTATCGATAGTCCATATCTCGGAAACTATAAGAGATAATGCAATTTGGCAACCGGCAATGTAATTAGCATGCCGAATATTACTTGGAATGTGAATTGGAACGAAATCGCCAATAGGTAAGACCATTTTACAATTTGGGCCCAAGTTAGAAGCAGAGCCTAAGGTGTAAATTATCGATAGTCCATATCTCGGAAACTATAAGAGATAATTCAATTTGGCAACCGGCAATGTAATTAGCATGCCGAATATTACTTGGAATGTGAATTGGAACGAAATCGCCAATAGATAAGACCATTTTACAATTTGGGCCCAAGTTAGAAGCAGAGCCTAAGGTGTAAATTATCGATAGTCCATATCTCGGAAACTATAAGAGATAATGCAATTTGGCAACCGGCAATGTAATTAGCATGCCGAATATTACTTGGAATGTGAATTGGAACGAAATCGCCAATAGATAAGACCATTTTACAATTTGGTCCCAAGTTAGAAGCAGAGCCTAAGGTGTAAATTATCGATAGTCCATATCTCGGAAACTATAAGAGATAATGCAATTTGGCAACCGGCAATGTAATTAGCATGCCGAATATTAATTGGAATGTGAATTGGAACGAAATCGCCAATAGATAAGACCATTTTACAATTTGGGCCCAAGTTAGAAGCAGAGCCTAAGGTGTAAATTATCGATAGTCCATAACTCGGAAACTATAAGAGATAATGCAATTTGGCAACCGGCAATGTAATTAGCATGCCGAATATTACTTGGAATGTGAATTGGAACGAAATCGCCAATAGATAAGACCATTTTACAATTTGGGCCCAAGTTAGAAGCAGAGCCTAAGGTGTAAATTATCGATAGTCCATATCTCGGAAACTATAAGAGATAATGCAATTTGGCAACCGGCAATGTAATTAGCATGCCGAATATTACTTGGAATGTGAATTGGAACGTAATCGCCAATAGATAAGACCATTTTACAATTTGGGCCCAAGTTAGAAGCAGAGCCTAAGGTGTAAATTATCGATAGTCCATATCTCGGAAACTATAAGAGATAATGCAATTTGGCAACCGGCAATGTAATTAGCATGCCGAATATTACTTGGAATGTGAATTGGAACGAAATCGCCAATAGATAAGACCATTCTACAAATTGGGCCCAAGTTAGAAGCAGAGCCTAAGGTGTAAATTATTAATAGTCCATATCTCGGAAACTATAAGAGATAATGCAATTTCGCAACCGGCAATGTAATTAGCATGCCGAATGTCACTTAGAATGTGAATTGGGACGAAATCGCCAATAGATAAGACCATTTTACAATTTGGGCCCAAGTTAGAAGCAGAGCCTAAGGTGTAAATTATCGATAGTCCATATCTCGGAAACTATAAGAGATAATGCAATTTGGCAACCGGCAATGTAATTAGCATGGCGAATATTACTTGGAATGTGAATTGGAACGAAATCGCCAATAGATAAGACCATTTTACAAGTTGGGCCCAAGTTAGAAGCAGAGCCTAAGATGTAAATTATCGATAGTCCATATCTCGGAAACT
This sequence comes from Rhynchophorus ferrugineus, assembly GCF_030347505.1. Lineage (NCBI taxonomy): Eukaryota > Metazoa > Arthropoda > Insecta > Coleoptera > Curculionidae > Rhynchophorus > Rhynchophorus ferrugineus. Next base: position 166,361 of record NW_027472694.1, read on the forward strand.
ATAAGAGATAATGCAATTTGGCAACCGGCAATGTAATTAGCATGCCGAATATTACTTGGAATGTGAATTGGAACGAAATCGCCAATAGATAAGACCATTTTACAATTTGGGCCCAAGTTAGAAGCAGAGCCTAAGGTGTAAATTATCGATAGTCCATATCTCGGAAACTATAAGAGATAATTCAATTTGGCAACCGGCAATGTAATTAGCATGCCGGATATTACTTGGAATGTGAATTGGAACGAAATCGCCAATAGATAAGACCATTTTACAATTTGGGCCCAAGTTAGAAGCAGAGCCTAAGGTGTAAATTATCGATAGTCCATATCTCGGAAACTATAAGAGATAATGCAATTTGGCAACCGGCAATGTAATTAGCATGCCGAATATTACTTGGAATGTGAATTGGAACGAAATCGCCAATAGATAAGACGATTTTACAATTTGGGCCCAAGTTAGAAGCAGAGCCTAAGATGTAAATTATCGATAGTCCATATCTCGGAAACTATAAGAGATAATGCAATTTAGCAATCGGCAATGTAATTAGCATGCCGAATATTACTTGGAATGTGAATTGGAACGAAATCGCCAATAGATAAGACCATTTTACAATTTGGGCCCAAGTTAGAAGCAGAGCCTAAGGTGTAAATTATCGATAATCCATATCTCGGAAACTATAAGAGATAATGCAATTTGGCAACCGGCAATGTAATTAGCATGCCGAATATTACTTGGAATGTGAATTGGAACGAAATCGCCAATAGGTAAGACCATTTTACAATTTGGGCCCAAGTTAGAAGCAGAGCCTAAGGTGTAAATTATCGATAGTCCATATCTCGGAAACTATAAGAGATAATTCAATTTGGCATCCGGCAATGTAATTGGCATGCCGGATATTACTTGGAATGTGAATTGGAACGAAATCGAAAATAGATAAGAACATTTTACAATTTGGGCCCAAGTTAGAAACAGAGCCTAAGGTGTAAATTACCGATAGTCCATATCTCGGAAACTATAAGAGATAATGCAATTTGGCAACCGGCAATGTAATTAGCATGCCGAATATTACTTGGAATGTGAATTGGAACGAAAACGCCAATAGATAAGACCATTTTACAATTTGGGCCCAAGTTAGAAGCAGAGCCTAAGGTGTAAATTATCGATAGTCCATATCTCGGAAACTATAAGAGATAATGCAATTTGGCAACCGGCAATGTAATTAGCATGCCGAATATTACTTGGAATGTGAATTGGAACGAAATCGCCAATAGAGAAGACCATTTTACAATTTGGGCCCAAGTTAGAAGCAGAGCCTAAGGTGTAAATTATCGATAGTCCATATCTCGGAAACTATAAGAGATAATGCAATTTGGCAACCGGCAATGTAATTAGCATGCCGAATATTACTTGGAATGTGAATTGGGACGAAAACGCCAATAGATAAGACCATTTTACAATTTGGGCCCAAGTTAGAAGCAGAGCCTAAGGTGTAAATTATCGATAGTCCATATCTCGGAAACTATAAGAGATAATGCAATTTGGCAACCGGCAATGTAATTAGCATGCCGAATATTACTTGGAATGTGAATTGGAACGAAATCGCCAATAGATAAGACCATTTTACAATTTGGGCCCAAGTTAGAAGCAGAGCCTAAGGTGTAAATTATCGATAGTCCATATCTCGGAAACTATAAGAGATAATGCAATTTGGCAACCGGCAATGTAATTAGCATGCCGAATATTACTTGGAATGTGAATTGGAACGAAATCGCCAATAGATAAGACCATTTTACAATTTGGGCCCAAGTTAGAAGCAGAGCCTAAGGTGTAAATTATTGATAGTCCTTATCTCGGAAACTATAAGAGATAATGCAATTTCGCAACCGGCAATGTAATTAGCATGCTGAATATCACTTGGAATGTGAATTGGGACGAAATCGCCAATAGATAAGACCATTTTACAATTTGGGCCCAAGTTAGAAGCAGAGCATAAGGTGTAAATTATCGATAGTCCATATCTCGGAAACTATAAGAGATAATGCAATTTGGCAACCGGCAATGTAATTAGCATGCCGAATATTACTTGGAATGTGAATTGGAACGAAATCGCCAATAGATAAGACCATTTTACAATTTGGGCCCAAGTTAGAAGCAGAGCCTAAGATATAAATTATCGATAGTCCATATCTCGGAAACTATAAGAGATAATGCAATTTGGCAACCGGCAATGTAATTAGCATGCCGAATATTACTTGGAATGTGAATTGGAACGAAATCGCCAATAGATAAGACCATTTTACAATTTGGGCCCAAGTTAGAAGCAGAGCCTAAGGTGTAAATTATCGATAGTCCATATCTCGGAAACTATAAGAGATAATTCAATTTGGCAACCGGCAATGTAATTAGCATGCCGGATATTACTTGGAATGTGAATTGGAACGAAATCGCCAATAGATAAGACCATTTTACAATTTGGGCCCAAGTTAGAAGCAGAGCCTAAGGTGTAAATTATCGATAGTCCATATCTCGGAAACTATAAGAGATAATGCAATTTGGCAACCGGCAATGTAATTAACATGCCGAATATTACTTGGAATGTGAATTGGAACGAAATCGCCAATAGATAAGGCGATTTTACAATTTGGGCCCAAGTTAGAAGCAGAGCCTAAGATGTAAATTATCGATAGTCCTTATCTCGGAAACTATAAGAGATAATGCAATTTGGCAACCGGCAATGTAATTAGCATGCCGAATATTACTTGGAATGTGAATTGGAACGAAATCGCCAATAGATAAGACCATTTTACAATTTGGGCCCAAGTTAGAAGCAGAGCCTAAGGTGTAAATTATCGATAGTCCATATCTCGGAAACTATAAGAGATAATGCAATTTGGCAACCGGCAATGTAATTAGCATGCCGAATATTACTTGGATTGTGAATTGGAACGAAATCGCCAATAGATAAGACCATTTTACAATTTGGGCCCAAGTTAGAAGCAGAGCCTAAGGTGTAAATTATCGATAGTCCATATCTCCGAAACTATAAGAGATAATGCAATTTGGCAACCGGCAATGTAATTAGCATGCCGAATATTACTTGGAATGTGAATTGGAACGAAATCGCCAATAGATAAGACCATTTTACAATTTGGGCCCAAGTTAGAAGCAGAGCCTAAGGTGTAAATTATTGATAGTCCATATCTCGGAAACTATAAGAGATAATGCAATTTCGCAACCGGCAATGTAATTAACATGCCGAATATTACTTGGAATGTGAATTGGAACGAAATCGCCAATAGATAAGACCATTTTACAATTTGGGCCCAAGTTAGAAGCAGAGCCTAAGGTGTAAATTATCGATAGTCCATATCTCCGAAACTATAAGAGATAATGCAATTTGGCAACCGGCAATGTAATTAGCATGCCGAATATTACTTGGAATGTGAATTGGAACGAAATCGCCAATAGATAAGACCATTTTACAATTTGGGCCCAAGTTAGAAGCAGAGCCTAAGGTGTAAATTATCGATAGTCCATATCTCGGAAACTATAAGAGATAATGCAATTTGGCAACCGGCAATGTAATTAACATGCCGAATATTACTTGGAATGTGAATTGGAACGAAATCGCCAATAGATAAGGCGATTTTACAATTTGGGCCCAAGTTAGAAGCAGAGCCTAAGATGTAAATTATCGATAGTCCTTATCTCGGAAACTATAAGAGATAATGCAATTTGGCAACCGGCAATGTAATTAGCATGCCGAATATTACTTGGAATGTGAATTGGAACGAAATCGCCAATAGATAAGACCATTTTACAATTTGGGCCCAAGTTAGAAGCAGAGCCTAAGGTGTAAATTATCGATAGTCCATATCTCGGAAACTATAAGAGATAATGCAATTTGGCAACCGGCAATGTAATTAGCATGCCGAATATTACTTGGATTGTGAATTGGAACGAAATCGCCAATAGATAAGACCATTTTACAATTTGGGCCCAAGTTAGAAGCAGAGCCTAAGGTGTAAATTATCGATAGTCCATATCTCCGAAACTATAAGAGATAATGCAATTTGGCAACCGGCAATGTAATTAGCATGCCGAATATTACTTGGAATGTGAATTGGAACGAAATCGCCAATAGATAAGACCATTTTACAATTTGGGCCCAAGTTAGAAGCAGAGCCTAAGGTGTAAATTATTGATAGTCCATATCTCGGAAACTATAAGAGATAATGCAATTTCGCAACCGGCAATGTAATTAGCATGCCGAATATCACTTGGAATGTGAATTGGGACGAAATCGCCAATAGATAAGACCATTTTACAATTTGGGCCCAAGTTAGAAGCAGAGCCTAAGGTGTAAATTATCGATAGTCCATATCTCGGAAACTATAAGAGATAATGCAATTTGGCAACCGCCAATGTAATTAGCATGCCGAATATTACTTGGAATGTGAATTGGAACGAAATCGCCAATAGATAAGACCATTTTACAATTTGGGCCCAAGTTAGAAGCAGAGCCTAAGGTGTAAATTATCGATAGTCCATATCTCGGAAACTATAAGAGATAATGCAATTTGGCAACCGGCAATGTAATTAGCATGCCGAATATTACTTGGAATGTGAATTGGAACGAAATCGCCAATAGGTAAGACCATTTTACAATTTGGGCCCAAGTTAGAAGCAGAGCCTAAGGTGTAAATTATCGATAGTCCATATCTCGGAAACTATAAGAGATAATTCAATTTGGCAACCGGCAATGTAATTAGCATGCCGAATATTACTTGGAATGTGAATTGGAACGAAATCGCCAATAGATAAGACCATTTTACAATTTGGGCCCAAGTTAGAAGCAGAGCCTAAGGTGTAAATTATCGATAGTCCATATCTCGGAAACTATAAGAGATAATGCAATTTGGCAACCGGCAATGTAATTAGCATGCCGAATATTACTTGGAATGTGAATTGGAACGAAATCGCCAATAGATAAGACCATTTTACAATTTGGGCCCAAGTTAGAAGCAGAGCCTAAGTTGTAAATTATCGATAGTCCATATCTCGGAAACTATAAGAGATAATTCAATTTGGCAACCGGCAATGTAATTAGCATGCCGGATATTACTTGGAATGTGAATTGGAACGAAATCGCCAATAGATAAGACCATTTTACAATTTGGGCCCAAGTTAGAAGCAGAGCCTAAGGTGTAAATTATCGATAGTCCATATCTCGGAAATTATAAGAGATAATGCAATTTGGCAACCGGCAATGTAATTAACATGCCGAATATTACTTGGAATGTGAATTGGAACGAAATCGCCAATAGATAAGGCGATTTTACAATTTGGGCCCAAGTTAGAAGCAGAGCCTAAGATGTAAATTATCGATAGTCCATATCTCGGAATCTATAAGAGATAATGCAATTTGGCAACCGGCAATGTAATTAGCATGCCGAATATTACTTGGAATGTGAATTGGAACGAAATCGCCAATAGATAAGACCATTTTACAATTTGGGCCCAAGTTAGAAGCAGAGCCTAAGGTGTAAATTATCGATAGTCCATATCTCGGAAACTATAAGAGATAATGCAATTTGGCAACCGGCAATGTAATTAGCATGCCGAATATTACTTGGAATGTGAATTGGAACGAAATCGCCAATAGATAAGACCATTTTACAATTTGGGCCCAAGTTAGAAGCAGAGCCTAAGGTGTAAATTATCGATAGTCCATATCTCGGAAACTATAAGAGATAATGCAATTTGGCAACCGGCAATGTAATTAGCATGCCGAATATTACTTGGATTGTGAATTGGAACGAAATCGCCAATAGATAAGACCATTTTACAATTTGGGCCCAAGTTAGAAGCAGAGCCTAAGGTGTAAATTATCGATAGATCTCCGAACCTAGAGATAATGCAATTTGGCAACCGGCAATGTAATTAGCATGCCGAATATTACTTGGAATGTGAATTGGAACGAAATCGCCAATAGATAAGACCATTTTACAATTTGGGCCCAAGTTAGAAGCAGAGCCTAAGGTGTAAATTATTGATAGTCCATATCTCGGAAACTATAAGAGATAATGCAATTTCGCAACCGGCAATGTAATTAGCATGCCGAATATCACTTGAATGTGAATTGGGACGAAATCGCCAATAGATAAGACCATTTTACAATTTGGGCCCAAGTTAGAAGCAGAGCCTAAGGTGTAAATTATCGATAGTCATATCTCGGAAACTATAAGAGATAATGCAATTTGGCAACCGGCAATGTAATTAGCATGCCGAATATTACTTGGAATGTGAATTGGAACGAAATCGCCAATAGATAAGACCATTTACAATTTGGGCCCAAGTTAGAAGCAGAGCCTAAGGTGTAAATTATCGATAGTCCATATCTCGGAAACTATAAGAGATAATGCAATTTGGCAACCGGCAATGTAATTAGCATGTCGAATATTACTTGGAATGTGAATTGGAACGAAATCGCCAATAGGTAAGACCATTTTACAATTTGGGCCCAAGTTAGAAGCAGAGCCTAAGGTGTAAATTATCGATAGTCCATATCTCGGAAACTATAAGAGATAATTCAATTTGGCAACCGGAATGTAATTAGCATGCCGAATATTACTTGGAATGTGAATTGGAACGAAATCGCCAATAGATAAGACCATTTTACAATTTGGGCCCCAAGTTAGAAGCAGAGCCTAAGGTGTAAATTATCGATAGTCCATATCTCGGAAACTATAAGAGATAATGCAATTTGGCAACCGGCAATGTAATTAGCATGCCGAATATTACTTGGAATGTGAATTGGAACGAAATCGCCAATAGATAAGACCATTTTACAATTTGGGCCCAAGTTAGAAGCAGAGCCTAAGGTGTAAATTATCGATAGTCCATATCTCGGAAACTATAAGAGATAATGCAATTTGGCAACCGGCAATGTAATTAGCATGCCGAATATTACTTGGAATGTGAATTGGAACGAAATCGCCAATAGATAAGACCATTTTACAATTTGGGCCCAAGTTATAAGCAGAGCCTAAGGTGTAAATTATCGATAGTCCATATCTCGGAAACTATAAGAGATCATGCAATTTGGCAACCGGCAATGTAATTAGCATGCCGAATATTAATTGGAATGTGAATTGGAACGAAATCGCCAATAGATAAGACCATTTTACAATTTGGCCCAAGTTAGAAGCAGAGCCTAAGGTGTAAATTATCGATAGTCCATATCTCGGAAACTATAAGAAATGCAATTTGGCAACCGGCAATGTAATTAGCATGCCGAATATTACTTGGAATGTTAATTGGAACGAAATCGCCAATAGGTAAGACCATTTTACAATTTGGGCCCAAGTTAGAAGCAGAGCCTAAGGTGTAAATTATCGATAGTCCATATCTCGGAAACTATAAGAGATAATTCAATTTGGCAACCGGCAATGTAATTAGCATGCCGAATATTACTTGGAATGTGAATTGGAACGAAATCGCCAATAGATAAGACCATTTTACAATTTGGGTCCAAGTTAGAAGCAGAGCCTAAGGTGTAAATTATTGATAGTGCATATCTCGGAAACTACAAGAGATAATGCAATTTGGCAACCGGCAATGTAATTAGCATGCCGAATATTACTTGGAATGTGAATTGGAACGAAATCGCCAATAGATAAGGCCATTTTACAATTTGGGCCCAAGTTAGAAGCAGAGCCTAAGGTGTAAATTATCGATAGTCCATAAGGTTCGTCCATCGATCGATGGACGAACCTTATCGGAAACTATAAGAGATAATGCAATTTGGCAACCGGCAATGTAGTTAGCATGCCGAATATTACTTGGAATGTGAATTGGAACGAAATCGCCAATAGGTAAGACCATTTTACAATTTGGGCCCAAGTTAGAAGCAGAGCCTAAGGTGTAAATTATCGATAGTCCATATCTCGGAAACTATAAGAGATAATTCAATTTGGCAACCGGCAATGTAATTAGCATGCCGAATATTACTTGGAATGTGAATTGGAACGAAATCGCCAATAGATAAGACCATTTTACAATTTGGGCCCAAGTTAGAAGCAGAGCCTAAGGTGTAAATTATCGATAGTCCATATCTCGGAAACTATAAGAGATAATGCAATTTGGCAACCGGCAATGTAATTAGCATGCCGAATATTACTTGGAATGTGAATTGGAACGAAATCGCCAATAGATAAGACCATTTTACAATTTGGGCCCAAGTTAGAAGCAGAGCCTAAGGTGTAAATTATCGATAGTCCATATCTCGGAAACTATAAGAGATAATGCAATTTGGCAACCGGCAATGTAATTAGCATGCCGAATATTACTTGGAATGTTAATTGGAACGAAATCGCCAATAGGTAAGACCATTTTACAATTTGGGCCTAAGTTAGAAGCAGAGCCTAAGGTGTAAATTATCGATAGTCCATATCTCGGAAACTATAAGAGATAATTCAATTTGGCAACCGGCAATGTAATTAGCATGCCGAATATTACTTGGAATGTGAATTGGAACGAAATCGCCAATAGATAAGACCATTTTACAATTTGGGCCCAAGTTAGAAGCAGAGCCTAAGGTGTAAATTATTGATAGTCCATATCTCGGAAACTACAAGAGATAATGCAATTTGGCAACCGGCAATGTAATTAGCATGCCGAATATTACTTGGAATGTGAATTGGAACGAAATCGCCAATAGATAAGGCCATTTTACAATTTGGGCCCAAGTTAGAAGCAGAGCCTAAGGTGTAAATTATCGATAGTCCATATCTCGGAAACTATAAGAGATAATGCAATTTGGCAACCGGCAATGTTATTAGCATGCCGAATATTACTTAGAATGTGAATTGGAACGAAATCGCCTATAGATAAGACCATTTTACAATTTGGGCCCAAGTTAGAAGCAGAGCCTAAGGTGTGAATTATTGATAGTTCATATCTCGGAAACTATAAGAGATAATGCAATTTCGCAACCGGCAATGTAATTAGCATGCCGAATATTACTTGGAGTGTGAATTGGAACGAAATCGCCAATAGATAAGACCATTTTACAATTTGGGCCAAGTTAGTAGCAGAGCCTAAGGTGTAAATTTTCGATAGTCCATATCTCGGAAACTATAAGAGATAATGCAATTTGGCAACCGGCAATGTAATTAGCATGCCGAATATTACTTGGAATGTGAATTGGAACGAAATCGCCAATAGATAAGACCATTTTACAATTTGGGCCCAAGTTAGAAGCAGAGCCTAAGGTGTAAATTATTGATAGTCCATATCTCGGAAACTATAAGAGATAATGCAATTTCGCAACCGGCAATGTAATTAGCATGCCGAATATCACTTGGAATGTGAATTGGGACGAAATCGCCAATAGATAAGACCATTTTACAATTTGGGCACAAGTTAGAAGCAGAGCCTAAGGTGTAAATTATCGATAGTCCATATCTCGGAAACTATAAGAGATAATGCAATTTGGCAACCGGCAATGTAATTAGCATGCCGAATATTACTTGGATTGTGAATTGGAACGAAATCGCCAATAGATAAGACCATTTTACAATTTGGGCCCAAGTTAGAAGCAGAGCCTAAGGTGTAAATTATCGATAGTCCATATCTCGGAAACTATAAGAGATAATGCAATTTGGCAACCGGCAATGTAATTAGCATGGCGAATATTACTTGGAATGTGAATTGGAACGAAATCGCCAATAGATAAGACCATTTTACAATTTGGGCCCAAGTTAGAAGCAGAGCCTAAGGTGTGAATTATTGATAGTTCATATCTCGGAAACTATAAGAGATAATGCAATTTCGCAACCGGCAATGTAATTAGCATGCCGAATATTACTTGGAGTGTGAATTGGAACGAAATCGCCAATAGATAAGACCATTTTACAATTTGGGCCAAGTTAGTAGCAGAGCCTAAGGTGTAAATTATCGATAGTCCATATCTCGGAAACTATAAGAGATAATGCAATTTGGCAACCGGCAATGTAATTAGCATGCCGAATATTACTTGGAATGTGAATTGGAACGAAATCGCCAATAGATAAGACCATTTTACAATTTGGGCCCAAGTTAGAAGCAGAGCCTAAGGTGTAAATTATCGATAGTCCATATCTCGGAAACTATAAGAGATAATGCAATTTGGCAACCGGCAATGTAATTAGCATGCCGAATATTACTTGGAATGTGAATTGGAACGAAATCGCCAATAGATAAGACCATTTTACAATTTAGGCCCAAGTTAGAAGCAGAGCCTAAGGTGTAAATTATCGATAGTCCATATCTCGGAAACTATAAGAGATAATGCAATTTGGCAACCGGCAATGTAATTAGCATGCCGAATATTACTTGGAATGTGAATTGGAACGAAATCGCCAATAGATAAGACCATTTTACAATTTGGGCCCAAGTTAGAAGCAGAGCCTAAGGTGTAAATTATCGATAGTCCATATCTCGGAAACTATAAGAGATAATGCAATTTGGCAACCGGCAATGTAATTAGCATGCTGAATATTACTTGGAATGTGAATTGGAACGAAATCGCCTATAGATAAGACCATTTTACAATTTGGGCCCAAGTTAGAAGCAGAGCCTAAGGTGTAAATTATTGATAGTCCATATCTCGGAAACTATAAGAGATAATGCAATTTCGCAACCGGCAATGTAATTAGCATGCCGAATGTCACTTGGAATGTGAATTGGGACGAAATCGCCAATAGATAAGACCATTTTACAATTTGGGCCCAAGTTAAAAGCAGAGCCTAAGGTGTAAATTATCGATAGTCCATATCTCGGAAACTATAAGAGATAATGCAATTTGGCAACCGGCAATGTAATTAGCATGCCGAATATTACTTGGAATGTGAATTGGAACGAAATCGCCAATAGATAAGACGATTTTACAATTTGGGCCTAAGTTAGAAGCAGAGCCTAAGATGTAAATTATCGATAGTCCATATCTCGGAAACTATAAGAGATAATGCAATTTGGCAACCGGCAATGTAATTAGCATGCCGAATATTACTTGGAATGTGAATTGGAACGAAATCGTCAATAGATAAGACCATTTTACAATTTGGGCCAAAGTTAGAAGCAGAGCCTAAGGTGTAAATTATCGATAGTCCATATCTCGGAAACTATAAGAGATAATGCAATTTGGCAACCGGCAATGTAATTAGCATGCCGAATATTACTTGGAATGTGAATTGGAACGAAATCGCCAATAGATAAGACCATTTTACAATTTGGGCCCAAGTTAGAAGCAGAGCCTAAGGTGTAAATTATCGATAGTCCATATCTCGGAAACTATAAGAGATAATGCAATTTGGCAACCGGCAATGTAATTAGCATGCCGAATATTACTTGGTATGTGAATTGGAACGAAATCGCCAATAGATAAGACCATTTTACAATTTGGGCCCAAGTTAGAAGCAGAGCCTAAGGTGTAAATTATCGATAGTCCATATCTCGGAAACTATAAGAGATAATGCAATTTGGCAACCGGCAATGTAATTAGCATGCCGAATATTACTTGGAATGTGAATTGGAACGCAATCGCCAATAGATAAGACCATTTTACAATTTGGGCCCAAGTTAGAAGCAGAGCCTAAGGTGTAAATTATTGATAGTCCATATCTCGGAAACTATAAGAGATAATGCAATTTCGCAACCGGCAATGTAATTAGCATGCCGAATATCACTTGGAATGTGAATTGGGACGAAATCGCTAATAGATAAGACCATTTTACAATTTGGGCACAAGTTAGAAGCAGAGCCTAAGGTGTAAATTATCGATAGTCCATATCTCGGAAACTATAAGAGATAATGCAATTTGGCAACCGGCAATGTAATTAGCATGCCGAATATTACTTGGAATGTGAATTGGAACGAAATCGCCAATAGATAAGACCATTTTACAATTTGGGCCCAAGTTAGAAGCAGAGCCTAAGGTGTAAATTATCGATAGTCCATATCTCGGAAACTATAAGAGATAATGCAATTTGGCAACCGGCAATGTAATTAGCATGCCGAATATTACTTGGAATGTGAATTGGAACGAAATCGCCAATAGGTAAGACCATTTTACAATTTGGGCCCAAGTTAGAAGCAGAGCCTAAGGTGTAAATTATCGATAGTCCATATCTCGGAAACTATAAGAGATAATGCAATTTGGCGACCGGCAATGTAATTAGCATGCCGAATATTACTTGGAATGTGAATTGGAACGAAATCGCCAATAGATAAGACCATTTTACAATTTGGGCCCAAGTTAGAAGCAGAGCCTAAGGTGTAAATTATTGATAGTCCATATCTCGGAAACTATAAGAGATAATGCAATTTCGCAACCGGCAATGTAATTAGCATGCCGAATATCACTTGGAATGTGAATTGGGACGAAATCGCCAATAGATAAGACCATTTTACAATTTGGGCCCAAGTTAGAAGCAGAGCCTAAGGTGTAAATTATCGATAGTCCATATCTCGGAAACTATAAGAGATAATGCAATTTGGCAACCGGCAATGTAATTAGCATGCCGAATATTACTTGGAATGTGAATTGGAACGAAATCGCCAATAGATAAGACCATTTTACAATTTGGGCCCAAGTTAGAAGCAGAGCCTAAGGTGTAAATTATCGATAGTCCATATCTCGGAAACTATAAGAGATAATGCAATTTGGCAACCGGCAATGTAATTAGCATGCCGAATATTACTTGGAATGTGAATTGGAACGAAATCGCCAATAGGTAAGACCATTTTACAATTTGGGCCCAAGTTAGAAGCAGAGCCTAAGGTGTAAATTATCGATAGTCCATATCTCGGAAACTATAAGAGATAATTCAATTTGGCAACCGGCAATGTAATTAGCATGCCGAATATTACTTGGAATGTGAATTGGAACGAAATCGCCAATAGATAAGACCATTTTACAATTTGGGCCCAAGTTAGAAGCAGAGCCTAAGGTGTAAATTATCGATAGTCCATATCTCGGAAACTATAAGAGATAATGCAATTTGGTAACCGGCAATGTAATTAGCATGCCGAATATTACTTGGAATGTGAATTGGAACGAAATCGCCAATAGATAAGACCATTTTACAATTTGGGCCCAAGTTAGAAGCAGAGCCTAAGGTGTAAATTATCGATAGTCCATATCTCGGAAACTATAAGAGATAATGCAATTTGGCAACCGGCAATGTAATTAGCATGCCGAATATTACTTGGAATGTGAATTGGAACGAAATCGCCAATAGATAAGACCATTTTACAATTTGGGCCCAAGTTAGAAGCAGAGCCTAAGGTGTAAATTATCGATAGTCCATATCTCGGAAACTATAAGAGATAATGCAATTTGGCAACCGGCAATGTAATTAGCATGCCGAATATCACTTGGAATGTGAATTGGGACGAAATCGCCAATAGATAAGACCATTTTACAATTTGGGCCCAAGTTAGAAGCAGAGCCTAAGGTGTAAATTATCGATAGTCCATATCTCGGAAACTATAAGAGATAATGCAATTTGGCAACCGGCAATGTAATTAGCATGCCGAATATTACTTGGAATGTGAATTGGAACGAAATCGCCAATAGATAAGACCATTTTACAATTTGGGCCCAAGTTAGAAGCAGAGCCTAAGGTGTAAATTATCGATAGTCCATATCTCGGAAACTATAAGAGATAAAGCAATTTGGCAACCGGCAATGTAATTAGCATGCCGAATATTACTTGGAATGTGAATTGGAACGAAATCGCCAATAGGTAAGACCATTTTACAATTTGGGCCCAAGTTAGAAGCAGAGCCTAAGGTGTAAATTATCGATAGTCCATATCTCGGAAACTATAAGAGATAATTCAATTTGGCAACCGGCAATGTAATTAGCATGCCGAATATTACTTGGAATGTGAATTGGAACGAAATCGCCAATAGATAAGACCATTTTACAATTTGGGCCCAAGTTAGAAGCAGAGCCTAAGGTGTAAATTATCGATAGTCCATATCTCGGAAACTATAAGAGATAATGCAATTTGGTAACCGGCAATGTAATTAGCATGCCGAATATTACTTGGAATGTGAATTGGAACGAAATCGCCAATAGATAAGGCCATTTTACAATTTGGGCCCAAGTTAGAAGCAGAGCCTAAGGTGTAAATTATCGATAGTCCATATCTCGGAAACTATAAGAGATAATGCAATTTGGCAACCGGCAATGTTATTAGCATGCCGAATATTACTTGGAATGTGAATTGGAACGAAATCGCCTATAGATAAGACCATTTTACAATTTGGGCCCAAGTTAGAAGCAGAGCCTAAGGTGTGAATTATTGATAGTTCATATCTCGGAAACTATAAGAGATAATGCAATTTCGCAACCGGCAATGTAATTAGCATGCCGAATATTACTTGGAGTGTGAATTGGAACGAAATCGCCAATAGATAAGACCATTTTACAATTTGGGCCAAGTTAGTAGCAGAGCCTAAGGTGTAAATTATCGATAGTCCATATCTCGGAAACTATAAGAGATAATGCAATTTGGCAACCGGCAATGTAATTAGCATGCCGAATATTACTTGGAATGTGAATTGGAACGAAATCGCCAATAGATAAGACCATTTTACAATTTGGGCCCAAGTTAGAAGCAGAGCCTAAGGTGTAAATTATCGATAGTCCATATCTCGGAAACTATAAGAGATAATGCAATTTGGCAACCGGCAATGTAATTAGCATGCCGAATATTACTTGGAATGTGAATTGGAACGAAATCGCCAATAGATAAGACCATTTTACAATTTAGGCCCAAGTTAGAAGCAGAGCCTAAGGTGTAAATTATCGATAGTCCATATCTCGGAAACTATAAGAGATAATGCAATTTGGCAACCGGCAATGTAATTAGCATGCCGAATATTACTTGGAATGTGAATTGGAACGAAATCGCCAATAGATAAGACCATTTTACAATTTGGGCCCAAGTTAGAAGCAGAGCCTAAGGTGTAAATTATCGATAGTCCATATCTCGGAAACTATAAGAGATAATGCAATTTGGCAACCGGCAATGTAATTAGCATGCCGAATATTACTTGGAATGTGAATTGGAACGAAATCGCCTATAGATAAGACCATTTTACAATTTGGGCCCAAGTTAGAAGCAGAGCCTAAGGTGTAAATTATTGATAGTCCATATCTCGGAAACTATAAGAGATAATGCAATTTGGCAACCGGCAATGTAATTAGCATGCCGAATATTACTTGGAATGTGAATTAGAACGAAATCGCCAATAGATAAGACGATTTTACAATTTGGGCCCAAGTTAGAAGCAGAGCCTAAGATGTAAATTATCGATAGTCCATATCTCGGAAACTATAAGAGATAATGCAATTTGGCAACCGGCAATGTAATTAGCATGCCGAATATTACTTGGAATGTGAATTGGAACGAAATCGCCAATAGATAAGACCATTTTACAATTTGGGCCCAAGTTAGAAGCAGAGCCTAAGGTGTAAATTATCGATAGTCCATATCTCGGAAACTATAAGAGATAATGCAATTTGGCAACCGGCAATGTAATTAGCATGCCGAATATTACTTGGAATGTGAATTGGAACGAAATCGCCAATAGATAAGACCATTTTACAATTTGGGCCCAAGTTAGAAGCAGAGCCTAAGGTGTAAATTATCGATAGTCCATATCTCGGAAACTATAAGAGATAATGCAATTTGGCAACCGGCAATGTAATTAGCATGCCGAATATTACTTGGAATGTGAATTGGAACGAAATCGCCAATAGATAAGACCATTTTACAATTTGGGCCCAAGTTAGAAGCAGAGCCTAAGGTGTAAATTATCGATAGTCCATATCTCGGAAACTATAAGAGATAATGCAATTTGGCAACCGGCAATGTAATTAGCATGCCGAATATTACTTGGAATGTGAATTGGAACGAAATCGCCAATAGATAAGACCATTTTACAAATTGGGCCCAAGTTAGAAGCAGAGCCTAAGGTGTAAATTATTGATAGTCCATATCTCGGAAACTATAAGAGATAATGCAATTTCGCAACCGGCAATGTAATTAGCATGCCGAATGTCACTTAGAATGTGAATTGGGACGAAATCGCCAATAGATAAGACCATTTTACAATTTGGGCCCAAGTTAGAAGCAGAGCCTAAGGTGTAAATTATCGATAGTCCATATCTCGGAAACTATAAGAGATAATGCAATTTGGCAACCGGCGATGTAATTAGCATGGCGAATATTACTTGGAATGTGAATTGGAACGAAATCGCCAATAGATAAGACCATTTTACAAGTTGGGCCCAAGTTAGAAGCAGAGCCTAAGATGTAAATTATCGATAGTCCATATCTCGGAAACTATAAGAGATAATGCAATTTGGCAACCGGCAATGTAATTAGCATGCCGAATATTACTTGGAATGTGAATTGGAACGAAATCGCCAATAGATAAGACCATTTTACAATTTGGGCCCAAGTTAGAAGCAGAGCCTAAGGTGTAAATTATCGATAGTCCATATCTCGGAAACTATAAGAGATAATTCAATTTGGCAACCGGCAATGTAATTAGCATGCCGGATATTACTTGGAATGTGAATTGGAACGAAATCGCCAATAGATAAGACCATTTTACAATTTGGGCCCAAGTTAGAAGCAGAGCCTAAGGTGTAAATTATCGATAGTCCATATCTCGGAAACTATAAGAGATAATGCAATTTGGCAACCGGCAATGTAATTAGCATGCCGAATATTACTTGGAATGTGAATTGGAACGAAATCGCCAATAGATAAGACGATTTTACAATTTGGGCCCAAGTTAGAAGCAGAGCCTAAGATGTAAATTATCGATAGTCCATATCTCGGAAACTATAAGAGATAATGCAATTTAGCAATCGGCAATGTAATTAGCATGCCGAATATTACTTGGAATGTGAATTGGAACGAAATCGCCAATAGATAAGACCATTTTACAATTTGGGCCCAAGTTAGAAGCAGAGCCTAAGGTGTAAATTATCGATAATCCATATCTCGGAAACTATAAGAGATAATGCAATTTGGCAACCGGCAATGTAATTAGCATGCCGAATATTACTTGGAATGTGAATTGGAACGAAATCGCCAATAGGTAAGACCATTTTACAATTTGGGCCCAAGTTAGAAGCAGAGCCTAAGGTGTAAATTATCGATAGTCCATATCTCGGAAACTATAAGAGATAATTCAATTTGGCATCCGGCAATGTAATTAGCATGCCGGATATTACTTGGAATGTGAATTGGAACGAAATCGAAAATAGATAAGAACATTTTACAATTTGGGCCCAAGTTAGAAACAGAGCCTAAGGTGTAAATTACCGATAGTCCATATCTCGGAAACTATAAGAGATAATGCAATTTGGCAACCGGCAATGTAATTAGCATGCCGAATATTACTTGGAATGTGAATTGGAACGAAAACGCCAATAGATAAGACCATTTTACAATTTGGGCCCAAGTTAGAAGCAGAGCCTAAGGTGTAAATTATCGATAGTCCATATCTCGGAAACTATAAGAGATAATGCAATTTGGCAACCGGAAATGTAATTAGCATGCCGAATATTACTTGGAATGTGAATTGGAACGAAATCGCCAATAGATAAGACCATTTTACAATTTGGGCCCAAGTTAGAAGCAGAGCCTAAGGTGTAAATTATCGATAGTCCATATCTCGAAAACTATAAGAGATAATGCAATTTGGCAACCGGCAATGTAATTAGCATGCCGAATATTACTTGGAATGTGAATTGGAACGAAATCGCCAATAGATAAGACCATTTTACAATTTGGGCCCAAGTTAGAAGCAGAGCCTAAGGTGTAAATTATTGATAGTCCTTATCTCGGAAACTATAAGAGATAATGCAATTTCGCAACCCGCAATGTAATTAGCATGCTGAATATCACTTGGAATGTGAATTGGGACGAAATCGCCAATAGATAAGACCATTTTACAATTTGGGCCCAAGTTAGAAGCAGAGCATAAGGTGTAAATTATCGATAGTCCATATCTCGGAAACTATAAGAGATAATGCAATTTGGCAACCGGCAATGTAATTAGCATGCCGAATATTACTTGGAATGTGAATTGGAACGAAATCGCCAATAGATAAGACCATTTTACAATTTGGGCCCAAGTTAGAAGCAGAGCCTAAGATATAAATTATCGATAGTCCATATCTCGGAAACTATAAGAGATAATGCAATTTGGCAACCGGCAATGTAATTAGCATGCCGAATATTACTTGGAATGTGAATTGGAACGAAATCGCCAATAGATAAGACCATTTTACAATTTGGGCCCAAGTTAGAAGCAGAGAATAAGGTGTAAATTATCGATAGTCCATATCTCGGAAACTATAAGAGATAATTCAATTTGGCAACCGGCAATGTAATTAGCATGCCGGATATTACTTGGAATGTGAATTGGAACGAAATCGCCAATAGATAAGACCATTTTACAATTTGGGCCCAAGTTAGAAGCAGAGCCTAAGGTGTAAATTATCGATAGTCCATATCTCGGAAACTATAAGAGATAATGCAATTTGGCAACCGGCAATGTAATTAACATGCCGAATATTACTTGGAATGTGAATTGGAACGAAATCGCCAATAGATAAGGCGATTTTACAATTTGGGCCCAAGTTAGAAGCAGAGCCTAAGATGTAAATTATCGATAGTCCTTATCTCGGAAACTATAAGAGATAATGCAATTTGGCAACCGGCAATGTAATTAGCATGCCGAATATTACTTGGAATGTGAATTGGAACGAAATCGCCAATAGATAAGACCATTTTACAATTTGGGCCCAAGTTAGAAGCAGAGCCTAAGGTGTAAATTATCGATAGTCCATATCTCGGAAACTATAAGAGATAATGCAATTTGGCAACCGGCAATGTAATTAGCATGCCGAATATTACTTGGATTGTGAATTGGAACGAAATCGCCAATAGATAAGACCATTTTACAATTTGGGCCCAAGTTAGAAGCAGAGCCTAAGGTGTAAATTATCGATAGTCCATATCTCCGAAACTATAAGAGATAATGCAATTTGGCAAACGGCAATGTAATTAGCATGCCGAATATTACTTGGAATGTGAATTGGAACGAAATCGCCAATAGATAAGACCATTTTACAATTTGGGCCCAAGTTAGAAGCAGAGCCTAAGGTGTAAATTATCGATAGTCCATATCTCGGAAACTATAAGAGATAATGCAATTTGGCAACCGGCAATGTAATTAACATGCCGAATATTACTTGGAATGTGAATTGGAACGAAATCGCCAATAGATAAGGCGATTTTACAATTTGGGCCCAAGTTAGAAGCAGAGCCTAAGATGTAAATTATCGATAGTCCTTATCTCGGAAACTATAAGAGATAATGCAATTTGGCAACCGGCAATGTAATTAGCACGCCGAATATTACTTGGAATGTGAATTGGAACGAAATCGCCAATAGATAAGACCATTTTACAATTTGGGCCCAAGTTAGAAGCAGAGCCTAAGGTGTAAATTATCGATAGTCCATATCTCGGAAACTATAAGAGATAATGCAATTTGGCAACCGGCAATGTAATTAGCATGCCGAATATTACTTGGATTGTGAATTGGAACGAAATCGCCAATAGATAAGACCATTTTACAATTTGGGCCCAAGTTAGAAGCAGAGCCTAAGGTGTAAATTATCGATAGTCCATATCTCCGAAACTATAAGAGATAATGCAATTTGGCAACCGGCAATGTAATTAGCATGCCGAATATTACTTGGAATGTGAATTGGAACGAAATCGCCAATAGATAAGACCATTTTACAATTTGGGCCCAAGTTAGAAGCAGAGCCTAAGGTGTAAATTATTGATAGTCCATATCTCGGAAACTATAAGAGATAATGCAATTTCGCAACCGGCAATGTAATTAGCATGCCGAATATCACTTGGAATGTGAATTGGGACGAAATCGCCAATAGATAAGACCATTTTACAATTTGGGCCCAAGTTAGAAGCAGAGCCTAAGGTGTAAATTATCGATAGTCCATATCTCGGAAACTATAAGAGATAATGCAATTTGGCAACCGGCAATGTAATTAGCATGCCGAATATTACTTGGAATGTGAATTGGAACGAAATCGCCAATAGATAAGACCATTTTACAATTTGGGCCCAAGTTAGAAGCAGAGCCTAAGGTGTAAATTATCGATAGTCCATATCTCGGAAACTATAAGAGATAATGCAATTTGGCAACCGGCAATGTAATTAGCATGCCGAATATTACTTGGAATGTGAATTGGAACGAAATCGCCAATAGGTAAGACCATTTTACAATTTGGGCCCAAGTTAGAAGCAGAGCCTAAGGTGTAAATTATCGATAGTCCATATCTCGGAAACTATAAGAGATAATTCAATTTGGCAACCGGCAATGTAATTAGCATGCCGAATATTACTTGGAATGTGAATTGGAACGAAATCGCCAATAGATAAGACCATTTTACAATTTGGGCCCAAGTTAGAAGCAGAGCCTAAGGTGTAAATTATCGATAGTCCATATCTCGGAAACTATAAGAGATAATGCAATTTGGCAACCGGCAATGTAATTAGCATGCCGAATATTACTTGGAATGTGAATTGGAACGAAATCGCCAATAGATAAGACCATTTTACAATTTGGGCCCAAGTTAGAAGCAGAGCCTAAGTTGTAAATTATCGATAGTCCATATCTCGGAAACTATAAGAGATAATTCAATTTGGCAACCGGCAATGTAATTAGCATGCCGGATATTACTTGGAATGTGAATTGGAACGAAATCGCCAATAGATAAGACCATTTTACAATTTGGGCCCAAGTTAGAAGCAGAGCCTAAGGTGTAAATTATCGATAGTCCATATCTCGGAAACTATAAGAGATAATGCAATTTGGCAACCGGCAATGTAATTAACATGCCGAATATTACTTGGAATGTGAATTGGAACGAAATCGCCAATAGATAAGGCGATTTTACAATTTGGGCCCAAGTTAGAAGCAGAGCCTAAGATGTAAATTATCGATAGTCCATATCTCGGAATCTATAAGAGATAATGCAATTTGGCAACCGGCAATGTAATTAGCATGCCGAATATTACTTGGAATGTGAATTGGAACGAAATCGCCAATAGATAAGACCATTTTACAATTTGGGCCCAAGTTAGAAGCAGAGCCTAAGGTGTAAATTATCGATAGTCCATATCTCGGAAACTATAAGAGATAATGCAATTTGGCAACCGGCAATGTAATTAGCATGCCGAATATTACTTGGAATGTGAATTGGAACGAAATCGCCAATAGATAAGACCATTTTACAATTTGGGCCCAAATTAGAAGCAGAGCCTAAGGTGTAAATTATCGATAGTCCATATCTCGGAAACTATAAGAGATAATGCAATTTGGCAACCGGCAATGTAATTAGCATGCCGAATATTACTTGGATTGTGAATTGGAACGAAATCGCCAATAGATAAGACCATTTTACAATTTGGGCCCAAGTTAGAAGCAGAGCCTAAGGTGTAAATTATCGATAGTCCATATCTCCGAAACTATAAGAGATAATGCAATTTGGCAACCGGCAATGTAATTAGCATGCCGAATATTACTTGGAATGTGAATTGGAACGAAATCGCCAATAGATAAGACCATTTTACAATTTGGGCCCAAGTTAGAAGCAGAGCCTAAGGTGTAAATTATTGATAGTCCATATCTCGGAAACTATAAGAGATAATGCAATTTCGCAACCGGCAATGTAATTAGCATGCCGAATATCACTTGGAATGTGAATTGGGACGAAATCGCCAATAGATAAGACCATTTTACAATTTGGGCCCAAGTTAGAAGCAGAGCCTAAGGTGTAAATTATCGATAGTCCATATCTCGGAAACTATAAGAGATAATGCAATTTGGCAACCGGCAATGTAATTAGCATGCCGAATATTACTTGGAATGTGAATTGGAACGAAATCGCCAATAGATAAGACCATTTTACAATTTGGGCCCAAGTTAGAAGCAGAGCCTAAGGTGTAAATTATCGATAGTCCATATCTCGGAAACTATAAGAGATAATGCAATTTGGCAACCGGCAATGTAATTAGCATGCCGAATATTACTTGGAATGTGAATTGGAACGAAATCGCCAATAGGTAAGACCATTTTACAATTTGGGCCCAAGTTAGAAGCAGAGCCTAAGGTGTAAATTATCGATAGTCCATATCTCGGAAACTATAAGAGATAATTCAATTTGGCAACCGGCAATGTAATTAGCATGCCGAATATTACTTGGAATGTGAATTGGAACGAAATCGCCAATAGATAAGACCATTTTACAATTTGGGCCCAAGTTAGAAGCAGAGCCTAAGGTGTAAATTATCGATAGTCCATATCTCGGAAACTATAAGAGATAATGCAATTTGGCAACCGGCAAGGTAATTAGCATGCCGAATATTACTTGGAATGTGAATTGGAACGAAATCGCCAATAGATAAGACCATTTTACAATTTGGGCCCAAGTTAGAAGCAGAGCCTAAGGTGTAAATTATCGATAGTCCATATCTCGGAAACTATAAGAGATAATGCAATTTGGCAACCGGCAATGTAATTAGCATGCCGAATATTACTTGGAATGTGAATTGGAACGAAATCGCCAATAGATAAGACCATTTTACATTTTGGGCCCAAGTTATAAGCAGAGCCTAAGGTGTAAATTATCGATAGTCCATATCTCGGAAACTATAAGAGATCATGCAATTTGGCAACCGGCAATGTAATTAGCATGCCGAATATTAATTGGAATGTGAATTGGAACGAAATCGCCAATAGATAAGACCATTTTACAATTTGGGCCCAAGTTAGAAGCAGAGCCTAAGGTGTAAATTATCGATAGTCCATATCTCGGAAACTATAAGAGATAATGCAATTTGGCAACCGGCAATGTAATTAGCATGCCGAATATTACTTGGAATGTTAATTGGAACGAAATCGCCAATAGGTAAGACCATTTTACAATTTGGGCCCAAGTTAGAAGCAGAGCCTAAGGTGTAAATTATCGATAGTCCATATCTCGGAAACTATAAGAGATAATTCAATTTGGCAACCGGCAATGTAATTAGCATGCCGAATATTACTTGGAATGTGAATTGGAACGAAATCGCCAATAGATAAGACCATTTTACAATTTGGGTCCAAGTTAGAAGCAGAGCCTAAGGTGTAAATTATTGATAGTCCATATCTCGGAAACTACAAGAGATAATGCAATTTGGCAACCGGCAATGTAATTAGCATGCCGAATATTACTTGGAATGTGAATTGGAACGAAATCGCCAATAGATAAGGCCATTTTACAATTTGGGCCCAAGTTAGAAGCAGAGCCTAAGGTGTAAATTATCGATAGTCCATATCTCGGAAACTATAAGAGATAATGCAATTTGGCAACCGGCAATGTAGTTAGCATGCCGAATATTACTTGGAATGTGAATTGGAACGAAATCGCCAATAGGTAAGACCATTTTACAATTTGGGCCCAAGTTAGAAGCAGAGCCTAAGGTGTAAATTATCGATAGTCCATATCTCGGAAACTATAAGAGATAATTCAATTTGGCAACCGGCAATGTAATTAGCATGCCGAATATTACTTGGAATGTGAATTGGAACGAAATCGCCAATAGATAAGACCATTTTACAATTTGGGCCCAAGTTAGAAGCAGAGCCTAAGGTGTAAATTATCGATAGTCCATATCTCGGAAACTATAAGAGATAATGCAATTTGGCAACCGGCAATGTAATTAGCATGCCGAATATTACTTGGAATGTGAATTGGAACGAAATCGCCAATAGATAAGACCATTTTACAATTTGGGCCCAAGTTAGAAGCAGAGCCTAAGGTGTAAATTATCGATAGTCCATATCTCGGAAACTATAAGAGATAATGCAATTTGGCAACCGGCAATGTAATTAGCATGCCGAATATTACTTGGAATGTTAATTGGAACGAAATCGCCAATAGGTAAGACCATTTTACAATTTGGGCCCAAGTTAGAAGCAGAGCCTAAGGTGTAAATTATCGATAGTCCATATCTCGGAAACTATAAGAGATAATTCAATTTGGCAACCGGCAATGTAATTAGCATGCCGAATATTACTTGGAATGTGAATTGGAACGAAATCGCCAATAGATAAGACCATTTTACAATTTGGGCCCAAGTTAGAAGCAGAGCCTAAGGTGTAAATTATTGATAGTCCATATCTCGGAAACTACAAGAGATAATGCAATTTGGCAACCGGCAATGTAATTAGCATGCCGAATATTACTTGGAATGTGAATTGGAACGAAATCGCCAATAGATAAGGCCATTTTACAATTTGGGCCCAAGTTAGAAGCAGAGCCTAAGGTGTAAATTATCGATAGTCCATATCTCGGAAACTATAAGAGATAATGCAATTTGGCAACCGGCAATGTTATTAGCATGCCGAATATTACTTAGAATGTGAATTGGAACGAAATCGCCTATAGATAAGACCATTTTACAATTTGGGCCCAAGTTAGAAGCAGAGCCTAAGGTGTGAATTATTGATAGTTCATATCTCGGAAACTATAAGAGATAATGCAATTTCGCAACCGGCAATGTAATTAGCATGCCGAATATTACTTGGAGTGTGAATTGGAACGAAATCGCCAATAGATAAGACCATTTTACAATTTGGGCCAAGTTAGTAGCAGAGCCTAAGGTGTAAATTTTCGATAGTCCATATCTCGGAAACTATAAGAGATAATGCAATTTGGCAACCGGCAATGTAATTAGCATGCCGAATATTACTTGGAATGTGAATTGGAACGAAATCGCCAATAGATAAGACCATTTTACAATTTGGGCCCAAGTTAGAAGCAGAGCCTAAGGTGTAAATTATCGATAGTCCATATCTCGGAAACTATAAGAGATAATGCAATTTGGCAACCGGCAATGTAATTAGCATGCCGAATATTACTTGGAATGTGAATTGGAACGAAATCGCCAATAGATAAGACCATTTTACAATTTAGGCCCAAGTTAGAAGCAGAGCCTAAGGTGTAAATTATCGATAGTCCATATCTCGGAAACTATAAGAGATAATGCAATTTGGCAACCGGCAATGTAATTAGCATGCCGAATATTACTTGGAATGTGAATTGGAACGAAATCGCCAATAGATAAGACCATTTTACAATTTGGGCCCAAGTTAGAAGCAGAGCCTAAGGTGTAAATTATCGATAGTCCATATCTCGGAAACTATAAGAGATAATGCAATTTGGCAACCGGCAATGTAATTAGCATGCCGAATATTACTTGGAATGTGAATTGGAACGAAATCGCCTATAGATAAGACCATTTTACAATTTGGGCCCAAGTTAGAAGCAGAGCCTAAGGTGTAAATTGTTGATAGTCCATATCTCGGAAACTATAAGAGATAATGCAATTTCGCAACCGGCAATGTAATTAGCATGCCGAATGTCACTTGGAATGTGAATTGGGACGAAATCGCCAATAGATAAGACCATTTTACAATTTGGGCCCAAGTTAAAAGCAGAGCCTAAGGTGTAAATTATCGATAGTCCATATCTCGGAAACTATAAGAGATAATGCAATTTGGCAACCGGCAATGTAATTAGCATGCCGAATATTACTTGGAATGTGAATTGGAACGAAATCGCCAATAGATAAGACGATTTTACAATTTGGGCCCAAGTTAGAAGCAGAGCCTAAGATGTAAATTATCGATAGTCCATATCTCGGAAACTATAAGAGATAATGCAATTTGGCAACCGGCAATGTAATTAGCATGCCGAATATTACTTGGAATGTGAATTGGAACGAAATCGCCAATAGATAAGACCATTTTACAATTTGGGCCCAAGTTAGAAGCAGAGCCTAAGGTGTAAATTATCGATAGTCCATATCTCGGAAACTATAAGAGATAATGCAATTTGGCAACCGGCAATGTAATTAGCATGCCGAATATTACTTGGAATGTGAATTGGAACGAAATCGCCAATAGATAAGACCATTTTACAATTTGGGCCCAAGTTAGAAGCAGAGCCTAAGGTGTAAATTATCGATAGTCCATATCTCGGAAACTATAAGAGATAATGCAATTTGGCAACCGGCAATGTAATTAGCATGCCGAATATTACTTGGAATGTGAATTGGAACGAAATCGCCAATAGATAAGACCATTTTACAATTTGGGCCCAAGTTAGAAGCAGAGCCTAAGGTGTAAATTATCGATAGTCCATATCTCGGAAACTATAAGAGATAATGCAATTTGGCAACCGGCAATGTAATTAGCATGCCGAATATTACTTGGAATGTGAATTGGAACGAAATCGCCAATAGATAAGACCATTTTACAATTTGGGCCCAAGTTAGAAGCAGAGCCTAAGGTGTAAATTATCGATAGTCCATATCTCGGAAACTATAAGAGATAATGCAATTTGGCAACCGGCAATGTAATTAGCATGCCGAATATTAATTGGAATGTGAATTGGAACGAAATCGCCAATAGATAAGACCATTTTACAATTTGGGCCCAAGTTAGAAGCAGAGCCTAAGGTGTAAATTATCGATAGTCCATATCTCGGAAACTATAAGAGATAATGCAATTTGGCAACCGGCAATGTAATTAGCATGCCGAATATTACTTGGAATGTTAATTGGAACGAAATCGCCAATAGGTAAGACCATTTTACAATTTGGGCCCAAGTTAGAAGCAGAGCCTAAGGTGTAAATTATCGATAGTCCATATCTCGGAAACTATAAGAGATAATTCAATTTGGCAACCGGCAATGTAATTAGCATGCCGAATATTACTTGGAATGTGAATTGGAACGAAATCGCCAATAGATAAGACCATTTTACAATTTGGGCCCAAGTTAGAAGCAGAGCCTAAGGTGTAAATTATTGATAGTCCATATCTCGGAAACTACAAGAGATAATGCAATTTGGCAACCGGCAATGTAATTAGCATGCCGAATATTACTTGGAATGTGAATTGGAACGAAATCGCCAATAGATAAGGCCATTTTACAATTTGGGCCCAAGTTAGAAGCAGAGCCTAAGGTGTAAATTATCGATAGTCCATATCTCGGAAACTATAAGAGATAATGCAATTTGGCAACCGGCAATGTAATTAGCATGCCGAATATTACTTGGAATGTGAATTGGAACGAAATCGCCTATAGATAAGATAATTTTACAATTTGGGCCCAAGTTAGAAGCAGAGCCTAAGGTGTAAATTATCGATAGTCCATATCTCGGAAACTATAAGAGATAATGCAATTTGGCAACCGGCAATGTAATTAGCATGGCGAATATTACTTGGAATGTGAATTGGAACGAAATCGCCAATAGATAAGACCATTTTACAATTTGGGCCCAAGTTAGAAGCAGAGCCTAAGGTGTGAATTATTGATAGTTCATATCTCGGAAACTATAAGAGATAATGCAATTTCGCAACCGGCAATGTAATTAGCATGCCGAATATTACTTGGAGTGTGAATTGGAACGAAATCGCCAATAGATAAGACCATTTTACAATTTGGGCCAAGTTAGTAGCAGAGCCTAAGGTGTAAATTATCGATAGTCCATATCTCGGAAACTATAAGAGATAATGCAATTTGGCAACCGGCAATGTAATTAGCATGCCGAATATTACTTGGAATGTGAATTGGAACGAAATCGCCAATAGATAAGACCATTTTACAATTTGGGCCCAAGTTAGAAGCAGAGCCTAAGGTGTAAATTATCGATAGTCCATATCTCGGAAACTATAAGAGATAATGCAATTTGGCAACCGGCAATGTAATTAGCATGCCGAATATTACTTGGAATGTGAATTGGAACGAAATCGCCAATAGATAAGACCATTTTACAATTTAGGCCCAAGTTAGAAGCAGAGCCTAAGGTGTAAATTATCGATAGTCCATATCTCGGAAACTATAAGAGATAATGCAATTTGGCAACCGGCAAAGTAATTAGCATGCCGAATATTACTTGGAATGTGAATTGGAACGAAATCGCCAATAGATAAGACCATTTTACAATTTGGGCCCAAGTTAGAGGCAGAGCCTAAGGTGTAAATTATCGATAGTCCATATCTCGGAAACTATAAGAGATAATGCAATTTGGCAACCGGCAATGTAATTAGCATGCCGAATATTACTTGGAATGTGAATTGGAACGAAATCGCCAATAGATAAGACCATTTTACAATTTGGGCCCAAGTTAGAAGCAGAGCCTAAGGTGTAAATTATTGATAGTCCATATCTCGGAAACTATAAGAGATAATGCAATTTCGCAACCGGCAATGTAATTAGCATGCCGAATGTCACTTGGAATGTGAATTGGGACGAAATCGCCAATAGATAAGGCCATTTTACAATTTGGGCCCAAGTTAAAAGCAGAGCCTAAGGTGTAAATTATTGATAGTCCATATCTCGGAAACTATAAGAGATAATGCAATTTGGCAACCGGCAATGTAATTAGCATGCCGAATATTACTTGGAATGTGAATTGGAACGAAATCGCCAATAGATAAGACCATTTTACAATTTGGGCCCAAGTTAGAAGCAGAGCCTAAGATGTAAATTATCGATAGTCCATATCTCGGAAACTATAAGAGATAATGCAATTTGGCAACCGGCAATGTAATTAGCATGCCGAATATTACTTGAAATGTGAATTGGAACGAAATCGCCAATAGATAAGACCATTTTACAATTTGGGCCCAAGTTAGAAGCAGAGCCTAAGATGTAAATTATCGATAGTCCATATCTCGGAAACTATAAGAGATAATGCAATTTGGCAACCGGCAATGTAATTAGCATGCCGAATATTACTTGGAATGTGAATTGGAACGAAATCGCCAATAGATAAGACCATTTTACAATTTGGGCCCAAGTTAGAAGCAGAGCCTAAGGTGTAAATTATCGATAGTCCATATCTCGGAAACTATAAGAGATAATGCAATTTGGCAACCGGCAATGTAATTAGCATGCCGAATATTACTTGGAATGTGAATTGGAACGAAATCGCCAATAGATAAGACCATTTTACAATTTGGGCCCAAGTTAGAAGCAGAGCCTAAGGTGTAAATTATCGATAGTCCATATCTCGGAAACTATAAGAGATAATGCAATTTGGCAACCGGCAATGTAATTAGCATGCCGAATATTACTTGGAATGTGAATTGGAACGAAATCGCCAATAGATAAGACCATTTCACAATTTGGGCCCAAGTTAGAAGCAGAGCCTAAGGTGTAAATTATCGATAGTCCATATCTCGGAAACTATAAGAGATAATGCAATTTGGCAACCGGCAATGTAATTAGCATGCCGAATATTACTTGGAATGTGAATTGGAACGAAATCGCCAATAGATAAGACCATTTTACAATTTGGGCCCAAGTTAGAAGCAGAGCCTAAGGTGTAAATTATTGATAGTCCATATCTCGGAAACTATAAGAGATAATGCAATTTCGCAACCGGCAATGTAATTAGCATGCCGAATATCACTTGGAATGTGAATTGGGACGAAATCGCCAATAGATAAGACCATTTTACAATTTGGGCCCAAGTTAGAAGCAGAGCCTAAGGTGTAAATTATCGATAGTCCATATCTCGGAAACTATAAGAGATAATGCAATTTGGCAACCGGCAATGTAATTAGCATGCCGAATATTACTTGGAATGTGAATTGAAACGAAATCGCCAATAGATAAGACCATTTTACAATTTGGGCCCAAGTTAGAAGCAGAGCCTAAGGTGTAAATTATCGATAGTCCATATCTCGGAAACTATAAGAGATAATGCAATTTGGCAACCGGCAATGTAATTAGCATGCCGAATATTACTTGGAATGTGAATTGGAACGAAATCGCCAATAGGTAAGACCATTTTACAATTTGGGCCCAAGTTAGAAGCAGAGCCTAAGGTGTAAATTATCGATAGTCCATATCTCGGAAACTATAAGAGATAATTCAATTTGGTAACCGGCAATGTAATTAGCATGCCGAATATTACTTGGAATGTGAATTGGAACGAAATCGCCAATAGATAAGACCATTTTACAATTTGGGCCCAAGTTAGAAGCAGAGCCTAAGGTGTAAATTATCGATAGTCCATATCTCGGAAACTATAAGAGATAATGCAATTTGGCAACCGGCAATGTAATTAGCATGCCGAATATTACTTGGAATGTGAATTGGAACGAAATCGCCAATAGATAAGACCATTTTACAATTTGGGCCCAAGTTAGAAGCAGAGCCTAAGGTGTAAATTATCGATAGTCCATATCTCGGAAACTATAAGAGATAATGCAATTTGGCAACCGGCAATGTAATTAGCATGCCGAATATTACTTGGAATGTGAATTGGAACGAAATCGCCAATAGATAAGACCATTTTACAATTTGGGCCCAAGTTAGAAGCAGAGCCTAAGGTGTAAATTATCGATAGTCCATATCTCGGAAACTATAAGAGATAATGCAATTTGGCAACCGGCAATGTAATTAGCATGCCGAATATTAATTGGAATATGAATTGGAACGAAATCGACAATAGATAAGACCATTTTACAATTTGGGCCCAAGTTAGAAGCAGAGCCTAAGGTGTAAATTATCGATAGTCCATATCTCGGAAACTATAAGAGATAATGCAATTTGGCAACCGGCAATGTAATTAGCATGCCGAATATTACTTGGAATGTGAATTGGAACGAAATCGCCAATAGGTAAGACCATTTTACAATTTGGGCCCAAGTTAGAAGCAGAGCCTAAGGTGTAAATTATCGATAGTCCATATCTCGGAAACTATAAGAGATAATTCAATTTGCTAACCGGCAATGTAATTAGCATGCCGAATATTACTTGGAATGTGAATTGGAACGAAATCGCCAATAGATAAGACCATTTTACAATTTGGGCCCAAGTTAGAAGCAGAGCCTAAGGTGTAAATTATCGATAGTCCATATCTCGGAAACTATAAGAGATAATGCAATTTGGCAACCGGCAATGTAATTAGCATGCCGAATATTACTTGGAATGTGAATTGGAACGAAATCGCCAATAGATAAGACCATTTTACAATTTGGGCCCAAGTTAGAAGCAGAGCCTAAGGTGTAAATTATCGATAGTCCATATCTCGGAAACTATAAGAGATAATGCAATTTGGCAACCGGCAATGTAATTAGCATGCCGAATATTACTTGGAATGTGAATTGGAACGAAATCGCCAATAGATAAGACCATTTTACAATTTGGGCCCAAGTTAGAAGCAGAGCCTAAGGTGTAAATTATCGATAGTCCATATCTCGGAAACTATAAGAGATAATGCAATTTGGCAACCGGCAATGTAATTAGCATGCCGAATATTAATTGGAATATGAATTGGAACGAAATCGACAATAGATAAGACCATTTTACAATTTGGGCCCAAGTTAGAAGCAGAGCCTAAGGTGTAAATTATCGATAGTCCATATCTCGGAAACTATAAGAGATAATGCAATTTGGCAACCGGCAATGTAATTAGCATGCCGAATATTACTTGGAATGTGAATTGGAACGAAATCGCCAATAGATAAGGCCATTTTACAATTTGGGCCCAAGTTAGAAGCAGAGCCTAAGGTGTAAATTATCGATAGTCCATATCTCGGAAACTATAAGAGATAATGCAATTTGGCAACCGGCAATGTAATTAGCATGCCGAATATTACTTGGAATGTGAATTGGAACGAAATCGCCTATAGATAAGACCATTTTACAATTTGGGCCCAAGTTAGAAGCAGAGCCTAAGGTGTAAATTATCGATAGTCCATATCTCGGAAACTATAAGAGATAATGCAATTTGGCAACCGGCAATTTAATTAGCATGGCGAATATTACTTGGAATGTGAATTGGAACGAAATCGCCAATAGATAAGACCATTTTACAATTTGGGCCCAAGTTAGAAGCAGAGCTTAAGGTGTGAATTATTGATAGTCCATATCTCGGAAACTATAAGAGATAATGCAATTTCGCAACCGGCAATGTAATTAGCATGCCGAATATTACTTGGAATGTGAATTGGAACGAAATCGCCAATAGATAAGACCATTTTACACTTTGGGCCAAGTTAGAAGCAGAGCCTAAGGTGTAAATTATCGATAGTCCATATCTCGGAAACTATAAGAGATAATGCAATTTGGCAACCGGCAATGTAATTAGCATGCCGAATATTACTTGGAATGTGAATTGGAACGAAATCGCCAATAGATAAGACCATTTTACAATTTGGGCCCAAGTTAGAAGCAGAGCCTAAGGTGTAAATTATCGATAGTCCATATCTCGGAAACTATAAGAGATAATGCAATTTGGCAACCGGCAATGTAATTAGCATGCCGAATATTACTTGGAATGTGAATTGGAACGAAATCGCCAATAGATAAGACCATTTTACAATTTGGGCCCAAGTTAGAAGCAGAGCCTAAGGTGTAAATTATCGATAGTCCATATCTCGGAAACTATAAGAGATAATGCAATTTGGCAACCGGCAATGTAATTAGCATGCCGAATATTACTTGGAATGTGAATTGGAACGAAATCGCCAATAGATAAGACCATTTTACAATTTGGGCCCAAGTTAGAAGCAGAGCCTAAGGTGTAAATTATCGATAGTCCATATCTCGGAAACTATAAGAGATAATGCAATTTGGCAACCGGCAATGTAATTAGCATGCCGAATATTACTTGGAATGTGAATTGGAACGAAATCGCCAATAGATAAGACCATTTTACAATTTGGGCCCAAGTTAGAAGCAGAGCCTAAGGTGTAAATTATCGATAGTCCATATCTCGGAAACTATAAGAGATAATGCAATTTGGCAACCGGCAATGTAATTAGCATGCCGAATATTACTTGGAATGTTAATTGGAACGAAATCGCCAATAGGTAAGACCATTTTACAATTTGGGCCTAAGTTAGAAGCAGAGCCTAAGGTGTAAATTATCGATAGTCCATATCTCGGAAACTATAAGAGATAATTCAATTTGGCAACCGGCAATGTAATTAGCATGCCGAATATTACTTGGAATGTGAATTGGAACGAAATCGCCAATAGATAAGACCATTTTACAATTTGGGCCCAAGTTAGAAGCAGAGCCTAAGGTGTAAATTATTGATAGTCCATATCTCGGAAACTACAAGAGATAATGCAATTTGGCAACCGGCAATGTAATTAGCATGCCGAATATTACTTGGAATGTGAATTGGAACGAAATCGCCAATAGATAAGGCCATTTTACAATTTGGGCCCAAGTTAGAAGCAGAGCCTAAGGTGTAAATTATCGATAGTCCATATCTCGGAAACTATAAGAGATAATGCAATTTGGCAACCGGCAATGTTATTAGCATGCCGAATATTACTTAGAATGTGAATTGGAACGAAATCGCCTATAGATAAGACCATTTTACAATTTGGGCCCAAGTTAGAAGCAGAGCCTAAGGTGTGAATTATTGATAGTTCATATCTCGGAAACTATAAGAGATAATGCAATTTCGCAACCGGCAATGTAATTAGCATGCCGAATATTACTTGGAGTGTGAATTGGAACGAAATCGCCAATAGATAAGACCATTTTACAATTTGGGCCAAGTTAGTAGCAGAGCCTAAGGTGTAAATTTTCGATAGTCCATATCTCGGAAACTATAAGAGATAATGCAATTTGGCAACCGGCAATGTAATTAGCATGCCGAATATTACTTGGAATGTGAATTGGAACGAAATCGCCAATAGATAAGACCATTTTACAATTTGGGCCCAAGTTAGAAGCAGAGCCTAAGGTGTAAATTATTGATAGTCCATATCTCGGAAACTATAAGAGATAATGCAATTTCGCAACCGGCAATGTAATTAGCATGCCGAATATCACTTGGAATGTGAATTGGGACGAAATCGCCAATAGATAAGACCATTTTACAATTTGGGCACAAGTTAGAAGCAGAGCCTAAGGTGTAAATTATCGATAGTCCATATCTCGGAAACTATAAGAGATAATGCAATTTGGCAACCGGCAATGTAATTAGCATGCCGAATATTACTTGGATTGTGAATTGGAACGAAATCGCCAATAGATAAGACCATTTTACAATTTGGGCCCAAGTTAGAAGCAGAGCCTAAGGTGTAAATTATCGATAGTCCATATCTCGGAAACTATAAGAGATAATGCAATTTGGCAACCGGCAATGTAATTAGCATGGCGAATATTACTTGGAATGTGAATTGGAACGAAATCGCCAATAGATAAGACCATTTTACAATTTGGGCCCAAGTTAGAAGCAGAGCCTAAGGTGTGAATTATTGATAGTTCATATCTCGGAAACTATAAGAGATAATGCAATTTCGCAACCGGCAATGTAATTAGCATGCCGAATATTACTTGGAGTGTGAATTGGAACGAAATCGCCAATAGATAAGACCATTTTACAATTTGGGCCAAGTTAGTAGCAGAGCCTAAGGTGTAAATTATCGATAGTCCATATCTCGGAAACTATAAGAGATAATGCAATTTGGCAACCGGCAATGTAATTAGCATGCCGAATATTACTTGGAATGTGAATTGGAACGAAATCGCCAATAGATAAGACCATTTTACAATTTGGGCCCAAGTTAGAAGCAGAGCCTAAGGTGTAAATTATCGATAGTCCATATCTCGGAAACTATAAGAGATAATGCAATTTGGCAACCGGCAATGTAATTAGCATGCCGAATATTACTTGGAATGTGAATTGGAACGAAATCGCCAATAGATAAGACCATTTTACAATTTAGGCCCAAGTTAGAAGCAGAGCCTAAGGTGTAAATTATCGATAGTCCATATCTCGGAAACTATAAGAGATAATGCAATTTGGCAACCGGCAATGTAATTAGCATGCCGAATATTACTTGGAATGTGAATTGGAACGAAATCGCCAATAGATAAGACCATTTTACAATTTGGGCCCAAGTTAGAAGCAGAGCCTAAGGTGTAAATTATCGATAGTCCATATCTCGGAAACTATAAGAGATAATGCAATTTGGCAACCGGCAATGTAATTAGCATGCTGAATATTACTTGGAATGTGAATTGGAACGAAATCGCCTATAGATAAGACCATTTTACAATTTGGGCCCAAGTTAGAAGCAGAGCCTAAGGTGTAAATTATTGATAGTCCATATCTCGGAAACTATAAGAGATAATGCAATTTCGCAACCGGCAATGTAATTAGCATGCCGAATGTCACTTGGAATGTGAATTGGGACGAAATCGCCAATAGATAAGACCATTTTACAATTTGGGCCCAAGTTAAAAGCAGAGCCTAAGGTGTAAATTATCGATAGTCCATATCTCGGAAACTATAAGAGATAATGCAATTTGGCAACCGGCAATGTAATTAGCATGCCGAATATTACTTGGAATGTGAATTGGAACGAAATCGCCAATAGATAAGACGATTTTACAATTTGGGCCTAAGTTAGAAGCAGAGCCTAAGATGTAAATTATCGATAGTCCATATCTCGGAAACTATAAGAGATAATGCAATTTGGCAACCGGCAATGTAATTAGCATGCCGAATATTACTTGGAATGTGAATTGGAACGAAATCGTCAATAGATAAGACCATTTTACAATTTGGGCCAAAGTTAGAAGCAGAGCCTAAGGTGTAAATTATCGATAGTCCATATCTCGGAAACTATAAGAGATAATGCAATTTGGCAACCGGCAATGTAATTAGCATGCCGAATATTACTTGGAATGTGAATTGGAACGAAATCGCCAATAGATAAGACCATTTTACAATTTGGGCCCAAGTTAGAAGCAGAGCCTAAGGTGTAAATTATCGATAGTCCATATCTCGGAAACTATAAGAGATAATGCAATTTGGCAACCGGCAATGTAATTAGCATGCCGAATATTACTTGGTATGTGAATTGGAACGAAATCGCCAATAGATAAGACCATTTTACAATTTGGGCCCAAGTTAGAAGCAGAGCCTAAGGTGTAAATTATCGATAGTCCATATCTCGGAAACTATAAGAGATAATGCAATTTGGCAACCGGCAATGTAATTAGCATGCCGAATATTACTTGGAATGTGAATTGGAACGCAATCGCCAATAGATAAGACCATTTTACAATTTGGGCCCAAGTTAGAAGCAGAGCCTAAGGTGTAAATTATTGATAGTCCATATCTCGGAAACTATAAGAGATAATGCAATTTCGCAACCGGCAATGTAATTAGCATGCCGAATATCACTTGGAATGTGAATTGGGACGAAATCGCCAATAGATAAGACCATTTTACAATTTGGGCACAAGTTAGAAGCAGAGCCTAAGGTGTAAATTATCGATAGTCCATATCTCGGAAACTATAAGAGATAATGCAATTTGGCAACCGGCAATGTAATTAGCATGCCGAATATTACTTGGAATGTGAATTGGAACGAAATCGCCAATAGATAAGACCATTTTACAATTTGGGCCCAAGTTAGAAGCAGAGCCTAAGGTGTAAATTATCGATAGTCCATATCTCGGAAACTATAAGAGATAATGCAATTTGGCAACCGGCAATGTAATTAGCATGCCGAATATTACTTGGAATGTGAATTGGAACGAAATCGCCAATAGGTAAGACCATTTTACAATTTGGGCCCAAGTTAGAAGCAGAGCCTAAGGTGTAAATTATCGATAGTCCATATCTCAGAAACTATAAGAGATAATGCAATTTGGCGACCGGCAATGTAATTAGCATGCCGAATATTACTTGGAATGTGAATTGGAACGAAATCGCCAATAGATAAGACCATTTTACAATTTGGGCCCAAGTTAGAAGCAGAGCCTAAGGTGTAAATTATTGATAGTCCATATCTCGGAAACTATAAGAGATAATGCAATTTCGCAACCGGCAATGTAATTAGCATGCCGAATATCACTTGGAATGTGAATTGGGACGAAATCGCCAATAGATAAGACCATTTTACAATTTGGGCCCAAGTTAGAAGCAGAGCCTAAGGTGTAAATTATCGATAGTCCATATCTCGGAAACTATAAGAGATAATGCAATTTGGCAACCGGCAATGTAATTAGCATGCCGAATATTACTTGGAATGTGAATTGGAACGAAATCGCCAATAGATAAGACCATTTTACAATTTGGGCCCAAGTTAGAAGCAGAGCCTAAGGTGTAAATTATCGATAGTCCATATCTCGGAAACTATAAGAGATAATGCAATTTGGCAACCGGCAATGTAATTAGCATGCCGAATATTACTTGGAATGTGAATTGGAACGAAATCGCCAATAGGTAAGACCATTTTACAATTTGGGCCCAAGTTAGAAGCAGAGCCTAAGGTGTAAATTATCGATAGTCCATATCTCGGAAACTATAAGAGACAATTCAATTTGGCAACCGGCAATGTAATTAGCATGCCGAATATTACTTGGAATGTGAATTGGAACGAAATCGCCAATAGATAAGACCATTTTACAATTTGGGCCCAAGTTAGAAGCAGAGCCTAAGGTGTAAATTATCGATAGTCCATATCTCGGAAACTATAAGAGATAATGCAATTTGGTAACCGGCAATGTAATTAGCATGCCGAATATTACTTGGAATGTGAATTGGAACGAAATCGCCAATAGATAAGACCATTTTACAATTTGGGCCCAAGTTAGAAGCAGAGCCTAAGGTGTAAATTATCGATAGTCCATATCTCGGAAACTATAAGAGATAATGCAATTTGGCAACCGGCAATGTAATTAGCATGCCGAATATTACTTGGAATGTGAATTGGAACGAAATCGCCAATAGATAAGACCATTTTACAATTTGGGCCCAAGTTAGAAGCAGAGCCTAAGGTGTAAATTATCGATAGTCCATATCTCGGAAACTATAAGAGATAATGCAATTTGGCAACCGGCAATGTAATTAGCATGCCGAATATCACTTGGAATGTGAATTGGGACGAAATCGCCAATAGATAAGACCATTTTACAATTTGGGCCCAAGTTAGAAGCAGAGCCTAAGGTGTAAATTATCGATAGTCCATATCTCGGAAACTATAAGAGATAATGCAATTTGGCAACCGGCAATGTAATTAGCATGCCGAATATTACTTGGAATGTGAATTGGAACGAAATCGCCAATAGATAAGACCATTTTACAATTTGGGCCCAAGTTAGAAGCAGAGCCTAAGGTGTAAATTATCGATAGTCCATATCTCGGAAACTATAAGAGATAAAGCAATTTGGCAACCGGCAATGTAATTAGCATGCCGAATATTACTTGGAATGTGAATTGGAACGAAATCGCCAATAGGTAAGACCAGGTTCGTCCATCGATCGATGGACGAATCTACAATTTGGGCCCAAGTTAGAAGCAGAGCCTAAGGTGTAAATTATCGATAGTCCATATCTCGGAAACTATAAGAGATAATTCAATTTGGCAACCGGCAATGTAATTAGCATGCCGAATATTACTTGGAATGTGAATTGGAACGAAATCGCCAATAGATAAGACCATTTTACAATTTGGGCCCAAGTTAGAAGCAGAGCCTAAGGTGTAAATTATCGATAGTCCATATCTCGGAAACTATAAGAGATAATGCAATTTGGTAACCGGCAATGTAATTAGCATGCCGAATATTACTTGGAATGTGAATTGGAACGAAATCGCCAATAGATAAGGCCATTTTACAATTTGGGCCCAAGTTAGAAGCAGAGCCTAAGGTGTAAATTATCGATAGTCCATATCTCGGAAACTATAAGAGATAATGCAATTTGGCAACCGGCAATGTTATTAGCATGCCGAATATTACTTGGAATGTGAATTGGAACGAAATCGCCTATAGATAAGACCATTTTACAATTTGGGCCCAAGTTAGAAGCAGAGCCTAAGGTGTGAATTATTGATAGTTCATATCTCGGAAACTATAAGAGATAATGCAATTTGGCAACCGGCAATGTAATTAGCATGCCGAATATTACTTGGAATGTGAATTGGAACGAAATCGCCAATAGATAAGACCATTTTACAATTTGGGCCCAAGTTAGAAGCAGAGCCTAAGGTGTAAATTATCGATAGTCCATATCTCGGAAACTATAAGAGATAATGCAATTTGGCAACCGGCAATGTAATTAGCATGCCGAATATTACTTGGAATGTGAATTGGAACGAAATCGCCTATAGATAAGACCATTTTACAATTTGGGCCCAAGTTAGAAGCAGAGCCTAAGGTGTAAATTATTGATAGTCCATATCTCGGAAACTATAAGAGATAATGCAATTTGGCAACCGGCAATGTAATTAGCATGCCGAATATTACTTGGAATGTGAATTAGAACGAAATCGCCAATAGATAAGACGATTTTACAATTTGGGCCCAAGTTAGAAGCAGAGCCTAAGATGTAAATTATCGATAGTCCATATCTCGGAAACTATAAGAGATAATGCAATTTGGCAACCGGCAATGTAATTAGCATGCCGAATATTACTTGGAATGTGAATTGGAACGAAATCGCCAATAGATAAGACCATTTTACAATTTGGGCCCAAGTTAGAAGCAGAGCCTAAGGTGTAAATTATCGATAGTCCATATCTCGGAAACTATAAGAGATAATGCAATTTGGCAACCGGCAATGTAATTAGCATGCCGAATATTACTTGGAATGTGAATTGGAACGAAATCGCCAATAGATAAGACCATTTTACAATTTGGGCCCAAGTTAGAAGCAGAGCCTAAGGTGTAAATTATCGATAGTCCATATCTCGGAAACTATAAGAGATAATGCAATTTGGCAACCGGCAATGTAATTAGCATGCCGAATATTACTTGGAATGTGAATTGGAACGAAATCGCCAATAGATAAGACCATTTTACAATTTGGGCCCAAGTTAGAAGCAGAGCCTAAGGTGTAAATTATCGATAGTCCATATCTCGGAAACTATAAGAGATAATGCAATTTGGCAACCGGCAATGTAATTAGCATGCCGAATATTACTTGGAATGTGAATTGGAACGAAATCGCCAATAGATAAGACCATTTTACAAATTGGGCCCAAGTTAGAAGCAGAGCCTAAGGTGTAAATTATTGATAGTCCATATCTCGGAAACTATAAGAGATAATGCAATTTCGCAACCGGCAATGTAATTAGCATGCCGAATGTCACTTAGAATGTGAATTGGGACGAAATCGCCAATAGATAAGACCATTTTACAATTTGGGCCCAAGTTAGAAGCAGAGCCTAAGGTGTAAATTATCGATAGTCCATATCTCGGAAACTATAAGAGATAATGCAATTTGGCAACCGGCGATGTAATTAGCATGGCGAATATTACTTGGAATGTGAATTGGAACGAAATCGCCAATAGATAAGACCATTTTACAAGTTGGGCCCAAGTTAGAAGCAGAGCCTAAGATGTAAATTATCGATAGTCCATATCTCGGAAACTATAAGAGATAATGCAATTTGGCAACCGGCAATGTAATTAGCATGCCGAATATTACTTGGAATGTGAATTGGAACGAAATCGCCAATAGATAAGACCATTTTACAATTTGGGCCCAAGTTAGAAGCAGAGCCTAAGGTGTAAATTATCGATAGTCCATATCTCGGAAACTATAAGAGATAATTCAATTTGGCAACCGGCAATGTAATTAGCATGCCGGATATTACTTGGAATGTGAATTGGAACGAAATCGCCAATAGATAAGACCATTTTACAATTTGGGCCCAAGTTAGAAGCAGAGCCTAAGGTGTAAATTATCGATAGTCCATATCTCGGAAACTATAAGAGATAATGCAATTTGGCAACCGGCAATGTAATTAGCATGCCGAATATTACTTGGAATGTGAATTGGAACGAAATCGCCAATAGATAAGACGATTTTACAATTTGGGCCCAAGTTAGAAGCAGAGCCTAAGATGTAAATTATCGATAGTCCATATCTCGGAAACTATAAGAGATAATGCAATTTAGCAATCGGCAATGTAATTAGCATGCCGAATATTACTTGGAATGTGAATTGGAACGAAATCGCCAATAGATAAGACCATTTTACAATTTGGGCCCAAGTTAGAAGCAGAGCCTAAGGTGTAAATTATCGATAATCCATATCTCGGAAACTATAAGAGATAATGCAATTTGGCAACCGGCAATGTAATTAGCATGCCGAATATTACTTGGAATGTGAATTGGAACGAAATCGCCAATAGGTAAGACCATTTTACAATTTGGGCCCAAGTTAGAAGCAGAGCCTAAGGTGTAAATTATCGATAGTCCATATCTCGGAAACTATAAGAGATAATTCAATTTGGCATCCGGCAATGTAATTAGCATGCCGGATATTACTTGGAATGTGAATTGGAACGAAATCGAAAATAGATAAGAACATTTTACAATTTGGGCCCAAGTTAGAAACAGAGCCTAAGGTGTAAATTACCGATAGTCCATATCTCGGAAACTATAAGAGATAATGCAATTTGGCAACCGGCAATGTAATTAGCATGCCGAATATTACTTGGAATGTGAATTGGAACGAAAACGCCAATAGATAAGACCATTTTACAATTTGGGCCCAAGTTAGAAGCAGAGCCTAAGGTGTAAATTATCGATAGTCCATATCTCGGAAACTATAAGAGATAATGCAATTTGGCAACCGGCAATGTAATTAGCATGCCGAATATTACTTGGAATGTGAATTGGAACGAAATCGCCAATAGATAAGACCATTTTACAATTTGGGCCCAAGTTAGAAGCAGAGCCTAAGGTGTAAATTATCGATAGTCCATATCTCGAAAACTATAAGAGATAATGCAATTTGGCAACCGGCAATGT
Source organism: Rhynchophorus ferrugineus (assembly GCF_030347505.1). Taxonomy (NCBI): domain Eukaryota; kingdom Metazoa; phylum Arthropoda; class Insecta; order Coleoptera; family Curculionidae; genus Rhynchophorus; species Rhynchophorus ferrugineus. The sequence goes on from NW_027472694.1 coordinate 208,339, forward strand.
AATTAGCATGCCGAATATTACTTGGAATGTGAATTGGAACGAAATCGCCAATAGATAAGACCATTTTACAATTTGGGCCCAAGTTAGAAGCAGAGCCTAAGGTGTAAATTATTGATAGTCCTTATCTCGGAAACTATAAGAGATAATGCAATTTCGCAACCCGCAATGTAATTAGCATGCTGAATATCACTTGGAATGTGAATTGGGACGAAATCGCCAATAGATAAGACCATTTTACAATTTGGGCCCAAGTTAGAAGCAGAGCATAAGGTGTAAATTATCGATAGTCCATATCTCGGAAACTATAAGAGATAATGCAATTTGGCAACCGGCAATGTAATTAGCATGCCGAATATTACTTGGAATGTGAATTGGAACGAAATCGCCAATAGATAAGACCATTTTACAATTTGGGCCCAAGTTAGAAGCAGAGCCTAAGATATAAATTATCGATAGTCCATATCTCGGAAACTATAAGAGATAATGCAATTTGGCAACCGGCAATGTAATTAGCATGCCGAATATTACTTGGAATGTGAATTGGAACGAAATCGCCAATAGATAAGACCATTTTACAATTTGGGCCCAAGTTAGAAGCAGAGAATAAGGTGTAAATTATCGATAGTCCATATCTCGGAAACTATAAGAGATAATTCAATTTGGCAACCGGCAATGTAATTAGCATGCCGGATATTACTTGGAATGTGAATTGGAACGAAATCGCCAATAGATAAGACCATTTTACAATTTGGGCCCAAGTTAGAAGCAGAGCCTAAGGTGTAAATTATCGATAGTCCATATCTCGGAAACTATAAGAGATAATGCAATTTGGCAACCGGCAATGTAATTAACATGCCGAATATTACTTGGAATGTGAATTGGAACGAAATCGCCAATAGATAAGGCGATTTTACAATTTGGGCCCAAGTTAGAAGCAGAGCCTAAGATGTAAATTATCGATAGTCCTTATCTCGGAAACTATAAGAGATAATGCAATTTGGCAACCGGCAATGTAATTAGCATGCCGAATATTACTTGGAATGTGAATTGGAACGAAATCGCCAATAGATAAGACCATTTTACAATTTGGGCCCAAGTTAGAAGCAGAGCCTAAGGTGTAAATTATCGATAGTCCATATCTCGGAAACTATAAGAGATAATGCAATTTGGCAACCGGCAATGTAATTAGCATGCCGAATATTACTTGGATTGTGAATTGGAACGAAATCGCCAATAGATAAGACCATTTTACAATTTGGGCCCAAGTTAGAAGCAGAGCCTAAGGTGTAAATTATCGATAGTCCATATCTCCGAAACTATAAGAGATAATGCAATTTGGCAACCGGCAATGTAATTAGCATGCCGAATATTACTTGGAATGTGAATTGGAACGAAATCGCCAATAGATAAGACCATTTTACAATTTGGGCCCAAGTTAGAAGCAGAGCCTAAGGTGTAAATTATCGATAGTCCATATCTCGGAAACTATAAGAGATAATGCAATTTGGCAACCGGCAATGTAATTAACATGCCGAATATTACTTGGAATGTGAATTGGAACGAAATCGCCAATAGATAAGGCGATTTTACAATTTGGGCCCAAGTTAGAAGCAGAGCCTAAGATGTAAATTATCGATAGTCCTTATCTCGGAAACTATAAGAGATAATGCAATTTGGCAACCGGCAATGTAATTAGCATGCCGAATATTACTTGGAATGTGAATTGGAACGAAATCGCCAATAGATAAGACCATTTTACAATTTGGGCCCAAGTTAGAAGCAGAGCCTAAGGTGTAAATTATCGATAGTCCATATCTCGGAAACTATAAGAGATAATGCAATTTGGCAACCGGCAATGTAATTAGCATGCCGAATATTACTTGGATTGTGAATTGGAACGAAATCGCCAATAGATAAGACCATTTTACAATTTGGGCCCAAGTTAGAAGCAGAGCCTAAGGTGTAAATTATCGATAGTCCATATCTCCGAAACTATAAGAGATAATGCAATTTGGCAACCGGCAATGTAATTAGCATGCCGAATATTACTTGGAATGTGAATTGGAACGAAATCGCCAATAGATAAGACCATTTTACAATTTGGGCCCAAGTTAGAAGCAGAGCCTAAGGTGTAAATTATTGATAGTCCATATCTCGGAAACTATAAGAGATAATGCAATTTCGCAACCGGCAATGTAATTAGCATGCCGAATATCACTTGGAATGTGAATTGGGACGAAATCGCCAATAGATAAGACCATTTTACAATTTGGGCCCAAGTTAGAAGCAGAGCCTAAGGTGTAAATTATCGATAGTCCATATCTCGGAAACTATAAGAGATAATGCAATTTGGCAACCGGCAATGTAATTAGCATGCCGAATATTACTTGGAATGTGAATTGGAACGAAATCGCCAATAGATAAGACCATTTTACAATTTGGGCCCAAGTTAGAAGCAGAGCCTAAGGTGTAAATTATCGATAGTCCATATCTCGGAAACTATAAGAGATAATGCAATTTGGCAACCGGCAATGTAATTAGCATGCCGAATATTACTTGGAATGTGAATTGGAACGAAATCGCCAATAGGTAAGACCATTTTACAATTTGGGCCCAAGTTAGAAGCAGAGCCTAAGGTGTAAATTATCGATAGTCCATATCTCGGAAACTATAAGAGATAATTCAATTTGGCAACCGGCAATGTAATTAGCATGCCGAATATTACTTGGAATGTGAATTGGAACGAAATCGCCAATAGATAAGACCATTTTACAATTTGGGCCCAAGTTAGAAGCAGAGCCTAAGGTGTAAATTATCGATAGTCCATATCTCGGAAACTATAAGAGATAATGCAATTTGGCAACCGGCAATGTAATTAGCATGCCGAATATTACTTGGAATGTGAATTGGAACGAAATCGCCAATAGATAAGACCATTTTACAATTTGGGCCCAAGTTAGAAGCAGAGCCTAAGTTGTAAATTATCGATAGTCCATATCTCGGAAACTATAAGAGATAATTCAATTTGGCAACCGGCAATGTAATTAGCATGCCGGATATTACTTGGAATGTGAATTGGAACGAAATCGCCAATAGATAAGACCATTTTACAATTTGGGCCCAAGTTAGAAGCAGAGCCTAAGGTGTAAATTATCGATAGTCCATATCTCGGAAACTATAAGAGATAATGCAATTTGGCAACCGGCAATGTAATTAACATGCCGAATATTACTTGGAATGTGAATTGGAACGAAATCGCCAATAGATAAGGCGATTTTACAATTTGGGCCCAAGTTAGAAGCAGAGCCTAAGATGTAAATTATCGATAGTCCATATCTCGGAATCTATAAGAGATAATGCAATTTGGCAACCGGCAATGTAATTAGCATGCCGAATATTACTTGGAATGTGAATTGGAACGAAATCGCCAATAGATAAGACCATTTTACAATTTGGGCCCAAGTTAGAAGCAGAGCCTAAGGTGTAAATTATCGATAGTCCATATCTCGGAAACTATAAGAGATAATGCAATTTGGCAACCGGCAATGTAATTAGCATGCCGAATATTACTTGGAATGTGAATTGGAACGAAATCGCCAATAGATAAGACCATTTTACAATTTGGGCCCAAGTTAGAAGCAGAGCCTAAGGTGTAAATTATCGATAGTCCATATCTCGGAAACTATAAGAGATAATGCAATTTGGCAACCGGCAATGTAATTAGCATGCCGAATATTACTTGGATTGTGAATTGGAACGAAATCGCCAATAGATAAGACCATTTTACAATTTGGGCCCAAGTTAGAAGCAGAGCCTAAGGTGTAAATTATCGATAGTCCATATCTCCGAAACTATAAGAGATAATGCAATTTGGCAACCGGCAATGTAATTAGCATGCCGAATATTACTTGGAATGTGAATTGGAACGAAATCGCCAATAGATAAGACCATTTTACAATTTGGGCCCAAGTTAGAAGCAGAGCCTAAGGTGTAAATTATTGATAGTCCATATCTCGGAAACTATAAGAGATAATGCAATTTCGCAACCGGCAATGTAATTAGCATGCCGAATATCACTTGGAATGTGAATTGGGACGAAATCGCCAATAGATAAGACCATTTTACAATTTGGGCCCAAGTTAGAAGCAGAGCCTAAGGTGTAAATTATCGATAGTCCATATCTCGGAAACTATAAGAGATAATGCAATTTGGCAACCGGCAATGTAATTAGCATGCCGAATATTACTTGGAATGTGAATTGGAACGAAATCGCCAATAGATAAGACCATTTTACAATTTGGGCCCAAGTTAGAAGCAGAGCCTAAGGTGTAAATTATCGATAGTCCATATCTCGGAAACTATAAGAGATAATGCAATTTGGCAACCGGCAATGTAATTAGCATGCCGAATATTACTTGGAATGTGAATTGGAACGAAATCGCCAATAGGTAAGACCATTTTACAATTTGGGCCCAAGTTAGAAGCAGAGCCTAAGGTGTAAATTATCGATAGTCCATATCTCGGAAACTATAAGAGATAATTCAATTTGGCAACCGGCAATGTAATTAGCATGCCGAATATTACTTGGAATGTGAATTGGAACGAAATCGCCAATAGATAAGACCATTTTACAATTTGGGCCCAAGTTAGAAGCAGAGCCTAAGGTGTAAATTATCGATAGTCCATATCTCGGAAACTATAAGAGATAATGCAATTTGGCAACCGGCAAGGTAATTAGCATGCCGAATATTACTTGGAATGTGAATTGGAACGAAATCGCCAATAGATAAGACCATTTTACAATTTGGGCCCAAGTTAGAAGCAGAGCCTAAGGTGTAAATTATCGATAGTCCATATCTCGGAAACTATAAGAGATAATGCAATTTGGCAACCGGCAATGTAATTAGCATGCCGAATATTACTTGGAATGTGAATTGGAACGAAATCGCCAATAGATAAGACCATTTTACATTTTGGGCCCAAGTTATAAGCAGAGCCTAAGGTGTAAATTATCGATAGTCCATATCTCGGAAACTATAAGAGATCATGCAATTTGGCAACCGGCAATGTAATTAGCATGCCGAATATTAATTGGAATGTGAATTGGAACGAAATCGCCAATAGATAAGACCATTTTACAATTTGGGCCCAAGTTAGAAGCAGAGCCTAAGGTGTAAATTATCGATAGTCCATATCTCGGAAACTATAAGAGATAATGCAATTTGGCAACCGGCAATGTAATTAGCATGCCGAATATTACTTGGAATGTTAATTGGAACGAAATCGCCAATAGGTAAGACCATTTTACAATTTGGGCCCAAGTTAGAAGCAGAGCCTAAGGTGTAAATTATCGATAGTCCATATCTCGGAAACTATAAGAGATAATTCAATTTGGCAACCGGCAATGTAATTAGCATGCCGAATATTACTTGGAATGTGAATTGGAACGAAATCGCCAATAGATAAGACCATTTTACAATTTGGGTCCAAGTTAGAAGCAGAGCCTAAGGTGTAAATTATTGATAGTCCATATCTCGGAAACTACAAGAGATAATGCAATTTGGCAACCGGCAATGTAATTAGCATGCCGAATATTACTTGGAATGTGAATTGGAACGAAATCGCCAATAGATAAGGCCATTTTACAATTTGGGCCCAAGTTAGAAGCAGAGCCTAAGGTGTAAATTATCGATAGTCCATATCTCGGAAACTATAAGAGATAATGCAATTTGGCAACCGGCAATGTAGTTAGCATGCCGAATATTACTTGGAATGTGAATTGGAACGAAATCGCCAATAGGTAAGACCATTTTACAATTTGGGCCCAAGTTAGAAGCAGAGCCTAAGGTGTAAATTATCGATAGTCCATATCTCGGAAACTATAAGAGATAATTCAATTTGGCAACCGGCAATGTAATTAGCATGCCGAATATTACTTGGAATGTGAATTGGAACGAAATCGCCAATAGATAAGACCATTTTACAATTTGGGCCCAAGTTAGAAGCAGAGCCTAAGGTGTAAATTATCGATAGTCCATATCTCGGAAACTATAAGAGATAATGCAATTTGGCAACCGGCAATGTAATTAGCATGCCGAATATTACTTGGAATGTGAATTGGAACGAAATCGCCAATAGATAAGACCATTTTACAATTTGGGCCCAAGTTAGAAGCAGAGCCTAAGGTGTAAATTATCGATAGTCCATATCTCGGAAACTATAAGAGATAATGCAATTTGGCAACCGGCAATGTAATTAGCATGCCGAATATTACTTGGAATGTTAATTGGAACGAAATCGCCAATAGGTAAGACCATTTTACAATTTGGGCCCAAGTTAGAAGCAGAGCCTAAGGTGTAAATTATCGATAGTCCATATCTCGGAAACTATAAGAGATAATTCAATTTGGCAACCGGCAATGTAATTAGCATGCCGAATATTACTTGGAATGTGAATTGGAACGAAATCGCCAATAGATAAGACCATTTTACAATTTGGGCCCAAGTTAGAAGCAGAGCCTAAGGTGTAAATTATTGATAGTCCATATCTCGGAAACTACAAGAGATAATGCAATTTGGCAACCGGCAATGTAATTAGCATGCCGAATATTACTTGGAATGTGAATTGGAACGAAATCGCCAATAGATAAGGCCATTTTACAATTTGGGCCCAAGTTAGAAGCAGAGCCTAAGGTGTAAATTATCGATAGTCCATATCTCGGAAACTATAAGAGATAATGCAATTTGGCAACCGGCAATGTTATTAGCATGCCGAATATTACTTAGAATGTGAATTGGAACGAAATCGCCTATAGATAAGACCATTTTACAATTTGGGCCCAAGTTAGAAGCAGAGCCTAAGGTGTGAATTATTGATAGTTCATATCTCGGAAACTATAAGAGATAATGCAATTTCGCAACCGGCAATGTAATTAGCATGCCGAATATTACTTGGAGTGTGAATTGGAACGAAATCGCCAATAGATAAGACCATTTTACAATTTGGGCCAAGTTAGTAGCAGAGCCTAAGGTGTAAATTTTCGATAGTCCATATCTCGGAAACTATAAGAGATAATGCAATTTGGCAACCGGCAATGTAATTAGCATGCCGAATATCACTTGGAATGTGAATTGGAACGAAATCGCCAATAGATAAGGCCATTTTACAATTTGGGCCCAAGTTAGAAGCAGAGCCTAAGGTGTAAATTATCGATAGTCCATATCTCGGAAACTATAAGAGATAATGCAATTTGGCAACCGGCAATGTAATTAGCATGCCGAATATTACTTGGAATGTGAATTGGAACGAAATCGCCAATAGATAAGACCATTTTACAATTTAGGCCCAAGTTAGAAGCAGAGCCTAAGGTGTAAATTATCGATAGTCCATATCTCGGAAACTATAAGAGATAATGCAATTTGGCAACCGGCAATGTAATTAGCATGCCGAATATTACTTGGAATGTGAATTGGAACGAAATCGCCAATAGATAAGACCATTTTACAATTTGGGCCCAAGTTAGAAGCAGAGCCTAAGGTGTAAATTATCGATAGTCCATATCTCGGAAACTATAAGAGATAATGCAATTTGGCAACCGGCAATGTAATTAGCATGCCGAATATTACTTGGAATGTGAATTGGAACGAAATCGCCTATAGATAAGACCATTTTACAATTTGGGCCCAAGTTAGAAGCAGAGCCTAAGGTGTAAATTGTTGATAGTCCATATCTCGGAAACTATAAGAGATAATGCAATTTCGCAACCGGCAATGTAATTAGCATGCCGAATGTCACTTGGAATGTGAATTGGGACGAAATCGCCAATAGATAAGACCATTTTACAATTTGGGCCCAAGTTAAAAGCAGAGCCTAAGGTGTAAATTATCGATAGTCCATATCTCGGAAACTATAAGAGATAATGCAATTTGGCAACCGGCAATGTAATTAGCATGCCGAATATTACTTGGAATGTGAATTGGAACGAAATCGCCAATAGATAAGACGATTTTACAATTTGGGCCCAAGTTAGAAGCAGAGCCTAAGATGTAAATTATCGATAGTCCATATCTCGGAAACTATAAGAGATAATGCAATTTGGCAACCGGCAATGTAATTAGCATGCCGAATATTACTTGGAATGTGAATTGGAACGAAATCGCCAATAGATAAGACCATTTTACAATTTGGGCCCAAGTTAGAAGCAGAGCCTAAGGTGTAAATTATCGATAGTCCATATCTCGGAAACTATAAGAGATAATGCAATTTGGCAACCGGCAATGTAATTAGCATGCCGAATATTACTTGGAATGTGAATTGGAACGAAATCGCCAATAGATAAGACCATTTTACAATTTGGGCCCAAGTTAGAAGCAGAGCCTAAGGTGTAAATTATCGATAGTCCATATCTCGGAAACTATAAGAGATAATGCAATTTGGCAACCGGCAATGTAATTAGCATGCCGAATATTACTTGGAATGTGAATTGGAACGAAATCGCCAATAGATAAGACCATTTTACAATTTGGGCCCAAGTTAGAAGCAGAGCCTAAGGTGTAAATTATCGATAGTCCATATCTCGGAAACTATAAGAGATAATGCAATTTGGCAACCGGCAATGTAATTAGCATGCCGAATATTACTTGGAATGTGAATTGGAACGAAATCGCCAATAGATAAGACCATTTTACAATTTGGGCCCAAGTTAGAAGCAGAGCCTAAGGTGTAAATTATCGATAGTCCATATCTCGGAAACTATAAGAGATAATGCAATTTGGCAACCGGCAATGTAATTAGCATGCCGAATATTAATTGGAATGTGAATTGGAACGAAATCGCCAATAGATAAGACCATTTTACAATTTGGGCCCAAGTTAGAAGCAGAGCCTAAGGTGTAAATTATCGATAGTCCATATCTCGGAAACTATAAGAGATAATGCAATTTGGCAACCGGCAATGTAATTAGCATGCCGAATATTACTTGGAATGTTAATTGGAACGAAATCGCCAATAGGTAAGACCATTTTACAATTTGGGCCCAAGTTAGAAGCAGAGCCTAAGGTGTAAATTATCGATAGTCCATATCTCGGAAACTATAAGAGATAATTCAATTTGGCAACCGGCAATGTAATTAGCATGCCGAATATTACTTGGAATGTGAATTGGAACGAAATCGCCAATAGATAAGACCATTTTACAATTTGGGCCCAAGTTAGAAGCAGAGCCTAAGGTGTAAATTATTGATAGTCCATATCTCGGAAACTACAAGAGATAATGCAATTTGGCAACCGGCAATGTAATTAGCATGCCGAATATTACTTGGAATGTGAATTGGAACGAAATCGCCAATAGATAAGGCCATTTTACAATTTGGGCCCAAGTTAGAAGCAGAGCCTAAGGTGTAAATTATCGATAGTCCATATCTCGGAAACTATAAGAGATAATGCAATTTGGCAACCGGCAATGTAATTAGCATGCCGAATATTACTTGGAATGTGAATTGGAACGAAATCGCCTATAGATAAGACCATTTTACAATTTGGGCCCAAGTTAGAAGCAGAGCCTAAGGTGTAAATTATCGATAGTCCATATCTCGGAAACTATAAGAGATAATGCAATTTGGCAACCGGCAATGTAATTAGCATGGCGAATATTACTTGGAATGTGAATTGGAACGAAATCGCCAATAGATAAGACCATTTTACAATTTGGGCCCAAGTTAGAAGCAGAGCCTAAGGTGTGAATTATTGATAGTTCATATCTCGGAAACTATAAGAGATAATGCAATTTCGCAACCGGCAATGTAATTAGCATGCCGAATATTACTTGGAGTGTGAATTGGAACGAAATCGCCAATAGATAAGACCATTTTACAATTTGGGCCAAGTTAGTAGCAGAGCCTAAGGTGTAAATTATCGATAGTCCATATCTCGGAAACTATAAGAGATAATGCAATTTGGCAACCGGCAATGTAATTAGCATGCCGAATATTACTTGGAATGTGAATTGGAACGAAATCGCCAATAGATAAGACCATTTTACAATTTGGGCCCAAGTTAGAAGCAGAGCCTAAGGTGTAAATTATCGATAGTCCATATCTCGGAAACTATAAGAGATAATGCAATTTGGCAACCGGCAATGTAATTAGCATGCCGAATATTACTTGGAATGTGAATTGGAACGAAATCGCCAATAGATAAGACCATTTTACAATTTAGGCCCAAGTTAGAAGCAGAGCCTAAGGTGTAAATTATCGATAGTCCATATCTCGGAAACTATAAGAGATAATGCAATTTGGCAACCGGCAAAGTAATTAGCATGCCGAATATTACTTGGAATGTGAATTGGAACGAAATCGCCAATAGATAAGACCATTTTACAATTTGGGCCCAAGTTAGAGGCAGAGCCTAAGGTGTAAATTATCGATAGTCCATATCTCGGAAACTATAAGAGATAATGCAATTTGGCAACCGGCAATGTAATTAGCATGCCGAATATTACTTGGAATGTGAATTGGAACGAAATCGCCAATAGATAAGACCATTTTACAATTTGGGCCCAAGTTAGAAGCAGAGCCTAAGGTGTAAATTATCGATAGTCCATATCTCGGAAACTATAAGAGATAATGCAATTTGGCAACCGGCAATGTAATTAGCATGCCGAATATTACTTGGAATGTGAATTGGAACGAAATCGCCAATAGATAAGACCATTTTACAATTTGGGCCCAAGTTAAAAGCAGAGCCTAAGGTGTAAATTATCGATAGTCCATATCTCGGAAACTATAAGAGATAATGCAATTTGGCAACCGGCAATGTAATTAGCATGCCGAATATTACTTGGAATGTGAATTGGAACGAAATCGCCAATAGATAAGACCATTTTACAATTTGGGCCCAAGTTAGAAGCAGAGCCTAAGGTGTAAATTATCGATAGTCCATATCTCGGAAACTATAAGAGATAATGCAATTTGGCAACCGGCAATGTAATTAGCATGCCGAATATTACTTGGAATGTGAATTGGAACGAAATCGCCAATAGATAAGACCATTTTACAATTTGGGCCCAAGTTAGAAGCAGAGCCTAAGATGTAAATTATCGATAGTCCATATCTCGGAAACTATAAGAGATAATTCAATTTGGCAACCGGCAATGTAATTAGCATGCCGAATATTACTTGGAATGTGAATTGGAACGAAATCGCCAATAGATAAGACCATTTTACAATTTGGGCCCAAGTTAGAAGCAGAGCCTAAGGTGTAAATTATTGATAGTCCATATCTCGGAAACTACAAGAGATAATGCAATTTGGCAACCGGCAATGTAATTAGCATGCCGAATATTACTTGGAATGTGAATTGGAACGAAATCGCCAATAGATAAGACCATTTTACAATTTGGGCCCAAGTTAGAAGCAGAGCCTAAGGTGTAAATTATCGATAGTCCATATCTCGGAAACTATAAGAGATAATGCAATTTGGCAACCGGCAATGTTATTAGCATGCCGAATATTACTTGGAATGTGAATTGGAACGAAATCGCCTATAGATAAGACCATTTTACAATTTGGGCCCAAGTTAGAAGCAGAGCCTAAGGTGTAAATTATCGATAGTCCATATCTCGGAAACTATAAGAGATAATGCAATTTGGCAACCGGCAATGTAATTAGCATGGCGAATATTACTTGGAATGTGAATTGGAACGAAATCGCCAATAGATAAGACCATTTTACAATTTGGGCCCAAGTTAGAAGCAGAGCCTAAGGTGTGAATTATTGATAGTTCATATCTCGGAAACTATAAGAGATAATGCAATTTCGCAACCGGCAATGTAATTAGCATGCCGAATATTACTTGGAGTGTGAATTGGAACGAAATCGCCAATAGATAAGACCATTTTACAATTTGGGCCAAGTTAGTAGCAGAGCCTAAGGTGTAAATTATCGATAGTCCATATCTCGGAAACTATAAGAGATAATGCAATTTGGCAACCGGCAATGTAATTAGCATGCCGAATATTACTTGGAATGTGAATTGGAACGAAATCGCCAATAGATAAGACCATTTTACAATTTGGGCCCAAGTTAGAAGCAGAGCCTAAGGTGTAAATTATCGATAGTCCATATCTCGGAAACTATAAGAGATAATGCAATTCGGCAACCGGCAATGTAATTAGCATGCCGAATATTACTTGGAATGTGAATTGGAACGAAATCGCCAATAGATAAGACCATTTTACAATTTAGGCCCAAGTTAGAAGCAGAGCCTAAGGTGTAAATTATCGATAGTCCATATCTCGGAAACTATAAGAGATAATGCAATTTGGCAACCGGCAATGTAATTAGCATGCCGAATATTACTTGGAATGTGAATTGGAACGAAATCGCCAATAGATAAGACCATTTTACAATTTGGGCCCAAGTTAGAAGCAGAGCCTAAGGTGTAAATTATCGATAGTCCATATCTCGGAAACTATAAGAGATAATGCAATTTGGCAACCGGCAATGTAATTAGCATGCCGAATATTACTTGGAATGTGAATTGGAACGAAATCGCCAATAGATAAGACCATTTTACAATTTGGGCCCAAGTTAGAAGCAGAGCCTAAGGTGTAAATTATCGATAGTCCATATCTCCGAAACTATAAGAGATAATGCAATTTGGCAACCGGCAATGTAATTAGCATGCCGAATATCACTTGGAATGTGAATTGGGACGAAATCGCCAATAGATAAGACCATTTTACAATTTGGGCCCAAGTTAGAAGCAGAGCCTAAGGTGTAAATTATCGATAGTCCATATCTCGGAAACTATAAGAGATAATGCAATTTGGCAACCGGCAATGTAATTAGCATGCCGAATATTACTTGGAATGTGAATTGGAACGAAATCGCCAATAGATAAGACCATTTTACAATTTGGGCCCAAGTTAGAAGCAGAGCCTAAGGTGTAAATTATCGATAGTCCATATCTCGGAAACTATAAGAGATAATGCAATTTGGCAACCGGCAATGTAATTAGCATGCCGAATATTACTTGGAATGTGAATTGGAACGAAATCGCCAATAGGTAAGACCATTTTACAATTTGGGCCCAAGTTAGAAGCAGAGCCTAAGGTGTAAATTATCGATAGTCCATATCTCGGAAACTATAAGAGATAATTCAATTTGGCAACCGGCAATGTAATTAGCATGCCGAATATTACTTGGAATGTGAATTGGAACGAAATCGCCAATAGATAAGACCATTTTACAATTTGGGCCCAAGTTAGAAGCAGAGCCTAAGGTGTAAATTATCGATAGTCCATATCTCGGAAACTATAAGAGATAATGCAATTTGGCAACCGGCAATGTAATTAGCATGCCGAATATTAATTGGAATGTGAATTGGAACGAAATCGCCAATAGATAAGACCATTTTACAATTTGGGCCCAAGTTAGAAGCAGAGCCTAAGGTGTAAATTATCGATAGTCCATATCCCGGAAACTATAAGAGATAATGCAATTTGGCAACCGGCAATGTAATTAGCATGCCGAATATTGCTTGGAATGTTAATTGGAACGAAATCGCCAATAGGTAAGACCATTTTACAATTTGGGCCCAAGTTAGAAGCAGAGCCTAAGGTGTAAATTATCGATAGTCCATATCTCGGAAACTATAAGAGATAATTCAATTTGGCAACCGGCAATGTAATTAGCATGCCGAATATTACTTGGAATATGAATTGGAACGAAATCGCCAATAGATAAGACCATTTTACAATTTGGGCCCAAGTTAGAAGCAGAGCCTAAGGTGTAAATTATTGATAGTCCATATCTCGGAAACTACAAGAGATAATGCAATTTGGCAACCGGCAATGTAATTAGCATGCCGAATATTACTTGGAATGTGAATTGGAACGAAATCGCCAATAGATAAGGCCATTTTACAATTTGGGCCCAAGTTAGAAGCAGAGCCTAAGGTGTAAATTATCGATAGTCCATATCTCGGAAACTATAAGAGATAATGCAATTTGGCAACCGGCAATGTTATTAGCATGCCGAATATTACTTGGAATGTGAATTGGAACGAAATCGCCTATAGATAAGACCATTTTACAATTTGGGCCCAAGTTAGAAGCAGAGCCTAAGGTGTAAATTATCGATAGTCCATATCTCGGAAACTATAAGAGATAATGCAATTTGGCAACCGGCAATGTAATTAGCATGGCGAATATTACTTGGAATGTGAATTGGAACGAAATCGCCAATAGATAAGACCATTTTACAATTTGGGCCCAAGTTAGAAGCAGAGCCTAAGGTGTGAATTATTGATAGTTCATATCTCGGAAACTATAAGAGATAATGCAATTTCGCAACCGGCAATGTAATTAGCATGCCGAATATTACTTGGAGTGTGAATTGGAACGAAATCGCCAATAGATAAGACCATTTTACAATTTGGGCCAAGTTAGTAGCAGAGCCTAAGGTGTAAATTATCGATAGTCCATATCTCGGAAACTATAAGAGATAATGCAATTTGGCAACCGGCAATGTAATTAGCATGCCGAATATTACTTGGAATGTGAATTGGAACGAAATCGCCAATAGATAAGACCATTTTACAATTTGGGCCCAAGTTAGAAGCAGAGCCTAAGGTGTAAATTATCGATAGTCCATATCTCGGAAACTATAAGAGATAATGCAATTCGGCAACCGGCAATGTAATTAGCATGCCGAATATTACTTGGAATGTGAATTGGAACGAAATCGCCAATAGATAAGACCATTTTACAATTTAGGCCCAAGTTAGAAGCAGAGCCTAAGGTGTAAATTATCGATAGTCCATATCTCGGAAACTATAAGAGATAATGCAATTTGGCAACCGGCAATGTAATTAGCATGCCGAATATTACTTGGAATGTGAATTGGAACGAAATCGCCAATAGATAAGACAATTTTACAATTTGGGCCCAAGTTAGAAGCAGAGCCTAAGGTGTAAATTATCGATAGTCCATATCTCGGAAACTATAAGAGATAATGCAATTTGGCAACCGGCAATGTAATTAGCATGCCGAATATTACTTGGAATGTGAATTGGAACGAAATCGCCTATAGATAAGACCATTTTACAATTTGGGCCCAAGTTAGAAGCAGAGCCTAAGGTGTAAATTATTGATAGTCCATATCTCGGAAACTATAAGAGATAATGCAATTTCGCAACCGGCAATGTAATTAGCATGCCGAATGTCACTTGGAATGTGAATTGGGACGAAATCGCCAATAGATAAGACCATTTTACAATTTGGGCCCAAGTTAAAAGCAGAGCCTAAGGTGTAAATTATCGATAGTCCATATCTCGGAAACTATAAGAGATAATGCAATTTGGCAACCGGCAATGTAATTAGCATGCCGAATATTACTTGGAATGTGAATTGGAACGAAATCGCCAATAGATAAGACCATTTTACAATTTGGGCCCAAGTTAGAAGCAGAGCCTAAGGTGTAAATTATCGATAGTCCATATCTCGGAAACTATAAGAGATAATGCAATTTGGCAACCGGCAATGTAATTAGCATGCCGAATATTACTTGGAATGTGAATTGGAACGAAATCGCCAATAGATAAGACCATTTTACAATTTGGGCCCAAGTTAGAAGCAGAGCCTAAGGTGTAAATTATCGATAGTCCATATCTCGGAAACTATAAGAGATAATGCAATTTGGCAACCGGCAATGTAATTAGCATGCCGAATATTACTTGGAATGTGAATTGGAACGAAATCGCCAATAGATAAGACCATTTTACAATTTGGGCCCAAGTTAGAAGCAGAGCCTAAGGTGTAAATTATCGATAGTCCATATCTCGGAAACTATAAGAGATAATGCAATTTGGCAACCGGCAATGTAATTAGCATGCCGAATATTAATTGGAACGTGAATTGGAACGAAATCGCCAATAGATAAGACCCTTTTACAATTTGGGCCCAAGTTAGAAGCAGAGCCTAAGGTGTAAATTATCGATAGTCCATATCTCGGAAACTATAAGAGATAATGCAATTTGGCAACCGGCAATGTAATTAGCATGCCGAATATTACTTGGAATGTGAATTGGAACGAAATCGCCAATAGATAAGACCATTTTACAATTTGGGCCCAAGTTAGAAGCAGAGCCTAAGGTGTAAATTATCGATAGTCCATATCTCGGAAACTATAAGAGATAATGCAATTTGGCAACCGGCAATGTAATTAGCATGCCGAATATTACTTGGAATGTGAATTGGAACGAAATCGCCAATAGATAAGACCATTTTACAATTTGGGCCCAAGTTAGAAGCAGAGCCTAAGGTGTAAATTATCGATAGTCCATATCTCGGAAACTATAAGAGATAATGCAATTTGGCAACCGGCAATGTAATTAGCATGCCGAATATTACTTGGAATGTGAATTGGAACGAAATCGCCAATAGATAAGACCATTTTACAATTTGGGCCCAAGTTAGAAGCAGAGCCTAAGGTGTAAATTATCGATAGTCCATATCTCGGAAACTATAAGAGATAATGCAATTTGGCAACCGGCAATGTAATTAGCATGCCGAATATTACTTGGAATGTGAATTGGAACGAAATCGCCAATAGATAAGACCATTTTACAATTTGGGCCCAAGTTAGAAGCAGAGCCTAAGGTGTAAATTATCGATAGTCCATATCTCGGAAACTATAAGAGATAATGCAATTTGGCAACCGGCAATGTAATTAGCATGCCGAATATTACTTGGAATGTGAATTGGAACGAAATCGCCAATAGATAAGACCATTTTACAATTTGGGCCCAAGTTAGAAGCAGAGCCTAAGGTGTAAATTATCGATAGTCCATATCTCGGAAACTATAAGAGATAATGCAATTTGGCAACCGGCAATGTAATTAACATGCCGAATATTACTTGGAATGTGAATTGGAACGAAATCGCCAATAGATAAGACCATTTTACAATTTGGGCCCAAGTTAGAAGCAGAGCCTAAGGTGTAAATTATTGATAGTCCATATCTCGGAAACTATAAGAGATAATGCAATTTCGCAACCGGCAATGTAATTAGCATGCCGAATGTCACTTAGAATGTGAATTGGGACGAAATCGCCAATAGATAAGACCATTTTACAATTTGGGCCCAAGTTAGAAGCAGAGCCTAAGGTGTAAATTATCGATAGTCCATATCTCGGAAACTATAAGAGGTAATGCAATTTGGCAACCGGCAATGTAATTAGAATGGCGAATATTACTTGGAATGTGAATTGGAACGAAATCGCCAATAGATAAGACCATTTTACAACTTGGGCCCAAGTTAGAAGCAGAGCCTAAGATGTAAATTATCGATAGTCCATATCTCGGAAACTATAAGAGATAATGCAATTTGGCAACCGGCAATGTAATTAGCATGCCGAATATTACTTAGAATGTGAATTGGAACGAAATCGCCAATAGATAAGACCATTTTACAATTTGGGCCCAAGTTAGAAGCAGAGCCTAAGGTGTAAATTATCGATAGTCCATATCTCGGAAACTATAAGAGATAATTCAATTTGGCAACCGGCAATGTAATTAGCATGCCGGATATTACTTGGAATGTGAATTGGAACGAAATCGCCAATAGATAAGACCATTTTACAATTTGGGCCCAAGTTAGAAGAAGAGCCTAAGGTGTAAATTATCGATAGTCCATATCTCGGAAACTATAAGAGATAATGCAATTTGGCAACCGGCAATGTAATTAGCGTGCCGAATATTACTTGGAATGTGAATTGGAACGAAATCGCCAATAGATAAGACGATTTTACAATTTGGGCCAAAGTTAGAAGCAGAGCCTAAGATGTAAATTATCGATAGTCCATATCTCGGAAACTATAAGAGATAATGCAATTTGGCAATCGGCAATATAATTAGCATGCCGAATATTACTTGGAATGTGAATTGGAACGAAATCGCCAATAGATAAGACCATTTTACAATTTGGGCCCAAGTTAGAAGCAGAGCCTAAGGTGTAAATTATCGATAAGGTTCGTCCATATCTCGATGGACGAAACTATAAGAGATAATGCAATTTGGCAACCGGCAATGTAATTAGCATGCCGAATATTACTTGGAATGTGAATTGGAACGAAATCGCCAATAGGTAAGACCATTTTACAATTTGGGCCCAAGTTAGAAGCAGAGCCTAAGGTGTAAATTATCGATAGTCCATATCTCGGAAACTATAAGAGATAATTCAATTTGGCATCCGGCAATGTAATTAGCATGCCGGATATTACTTGGAATGTGAATTGGAACGAAATCGCCAATAGATAAGAACATTTTACAATTTGGGCCCAAGTTAGAAGCAGAGCCTAAGGTGTAAATTACCGATAGTCCATATCTCGGAAACTATAAGAGATAATGCAATTTGGCAACCGGCAATGTAATTAGCATGCCGAATATTACTTGGAATGTGAATTGGAACGAAAACGCCAATAGATAAGACCATTTTACAATTTGGGCCCAAGTTAGAAGCAGAGCCTAAGGTGTAAATTATCGATAGTCCATATCTCGGAAACTATAAGAGATAATGCAATTTGGCAACCGGCAATGTAATTAGCATGCCGAATATTACTTGGAATGTGAATTGGAACGAAATCGCCAATAGAGAAGACCATTTTACAATTTGGGCCCAAGTTAGAAGCAGAGCCTAAGGTGTAAATTATCGATAGTCCATATCTCGGAAACTATAAGAGATAATGCAATTTGGCAACCGGCAATGTAATTAGCATGCCGAATATTACTTGGAATGTGAATTGGAACGAAATCGCCAATAGATAAGACCATTTTACAATTTGGGCCCAAGTTAGAAGCAGAGCCTAAGGTGTAAATTATCGATAGTCCATATCTCGGAAACTATAAGAGATAATGCAATTTGGCAACCGGCAATGTAATTAGCATGCCGAATATTACTTGGAATGTGAATTGGAACGAAATCGCCAATAGATAAGACCATTTTACAATTTGGGCCCAAGTTAGAAGCAGAGCCTAAGGTGTAAATTATTGATAGTCCTTATCTCGGAAACTATAAGAGATAATGCAATTTCGCAACCGGCAATGTAATTAGCATGCCGAATATCACTTGGAATGTGAATTGGGACGAAATCGCCAATAGATAAGACCATTTTACAATTTGGGCCCAAGTTAGAAGCAGAGCATAAGGTGTAAATTATCGATAGTCCATATCTCGGAAACTATAAGAGATAATGCAATTTGGCAACCGGCAATGTAATTAGCATGCCGAATATTACTTGGAATGTGAATTGGAACGAAATCGCCAATAGATAAGACCATTTTACAATTTGGGCCCAAGTTAGAAGCAGAGCCTAAGATGTAAATTATCGATAGTCCATATCTCGGAAACTATAAGAGATAATGCAATTTGGCAACCGGCAATGTAATTAGCATGCCGAATATTACTTGGAATGTGAATTGGAACGAAATCGCCAATAGATAAGATCATTTTACAATTTGGGCCCAAGTTAGAAGCAGAGCCTAAGGTGTAAATTATCGATAGTCCATATCTCGGAAACTATAAGAGATAATTCAATTTGGCAACCGGCAATGTAATTAGCATGCCGGATATTACTTGGAATGTGAATTGGAACGAAATCGCCAATAGATAAGACCATTTTACAATTTGGGCCCAAGTTAGAAGCAGAGCCTAAGGTGTAAATTATCGATAGTCCATATCTCGGAAACTATAAGAGATAATGCAATTTGGCAACCGGCAATGTAATTAACATGCCGAATATTACTTGGAATGTGAATTGGAACGAAATCGCCAATAGATAAGGCGATTTTACAATTTGGGCCCAAGTTAGAAGCAGAGCCTAAGATGTAAATTATCGATAGTCCATATCTCGGAAACTATAAGAGATAATGCAATTTGGCAACCGGCAATGTAATTAGCATGCCGAGTATTACTTGGAATGTGAATTGGAATGAAATCGCCAATAGATAAGACCATTTTACAATTTGGGCCCAAGTTAGAAGCAGAGCCTAAGGTGTAAATTATCGATAGTCCATATCTCGGAAACTATAAGAGATAATGCAATTTGGCAACCGGCAATGTAATTAGCATGCCGAATATTACTTGGAATGTGAATTGGAACGAAATCGCCAATAGATAAGACCATTTTACAATTTGGGCCCAAGTTAGAAGCAGAGCCTAAGGTGTAAATTATCGATAGTCCATATCTCGGAAACTATAAGAGATAATGCAATTTGGCAACCGGCAATGTAATTAGCATGCCGAATATTACTTGGAATGTGAATTGGAACGAAATCGCCAATAGATAAGACCATTTTACAATTTGGGCCCAAGTTAGAAGCAGAGCCTAAGGTGTAAATTATCGATAGTCCATATCTCCGAAACTATAAGAGATAATGCAATTTGGCAACCGGCAATGTAATTAGCATGCCGAATATCACGTGGAATGTGAATTGGGACGAAATCGCCAATAGATAAGACCATTTTACAATTTGGGCCCAAGTTAGAAGCAGAGCCTAAGGTGTAAATTATCGATAGTCCATATCTCGGAAACTATAAGAGATAATGCAATTTGGCAACCGGCAATGTAATTAGCATGCCGAATATTACTTGGAATGTGAATTGGAACGAAATCGCCAATAGATAAGACCATTTTACAATTTGGGCCCAAGTTAGAAGCAGAGCCTAAGGTGTAAATTATCGATAGTCCATATCTCGGAAACTATAAGAGATAATGCAATTTGGCAACCGGCAATGTAATTAGCATGCCGAATATTACTTGGAATGTGAATTGGAACGAAATCGCCAATAGGTAAGACCATTTTACAATTTGGGCCCAAGTTAGAAGCAGAGCCTAAGGTGTAAATTATCGATAGTCCATATCTCGGAAACTATAAGAGATAATGCAATTTGGCAACCGGCAATGTAATTAGCATGCCGAATATTACTTGGAATGTGAATTGGAACGAAATCGCCAATAGAGAAGACCATTTTACAATTTGGGCCCAAGTTAGAAGCAGAGCCTAAGGTGTAAATTATCGATAGTCCATATCTCGGAAACTATAAGAGATAATGCAATTTGGCAACCGGCAATGTAATTAGCATGCCGAATATTACTTGGAATGTGAATTGGAACGAAATCGCCAATAGATAAGACCATTTTACAATTTGGGCCCAAGTTAGAAGCAGAGCCTAAGGTGTAAATTATCGATAGTCCATATCTCGGAAACTATAAGAGATAATGCAATTTGGCAACCGGCAATGTAATTAGCATGCCGAATATTACTTGGAATGTGAATTGGAACGAAATCGCCAATAGATAAGACCATTTTACAATTTGGGCCCAAGTTAGAAGCAGAGCCTAAGGTGTAAATTATTGATAGTCCTTATCTCGGAAACTATAAGAGATAATGCAATTTCGCAACCGGCAATGTAATTAGCATGCCGAATATCACTTGGAATGTGAATTGGGACGAAATCGCCAATAGATAAGACCATTTTACAATTTGGGCCCAAGTTAGAAGCAGAGCATAAGGTGTAAATTATCGATAGTCCATATCTCGGAAACTATAAGAGATAATGCAATTTGGCAACCGGCAATGTAATTAGCATGCCGAATATTACTTGGAATGTGAATTGGAACGAAATCGCCAATAGATAAGACCATTTTACAATTTGGGCCCAAGTTAGAAGCAGAGCCTAAGATGTAAATTATCGATAGTCCATATCTCGGAAACTATAAGAGATAATGCAATTTGGCAACCGGCAATGTAATTAGCATGCCGAATATTACTTGGAATGTGAATTGGAACGAAATCGCCAATAGATAAGATCATTTTACAATTTGGGCCCAAGTTAGAAGCAGAGCCTAAGGTGTAAATTATCGATAGTCCATATCTCGGAAACTATAAGAGATAATTCAATTTGGCAACCGGCAATGTAATTAGCATGCCGGATATTACTTGGAATGTGAATTGGAACGAAATCGCCAATAGATAAGACCATTTTACAATTTGGGCCCAAGTTAGAAGCAGAGCCTAAGGTGTAAATTATCGATAGTCCATATCTCGGAAACTATAAGAGATAATGCAATTTGGCAACCGGCAATGTAATTAACATGCCGAATATTACTTGGAATGTGAATTGGAACGAAATCGCCAATAGATAAGGCGATTTTACAATTTGGGCCCAAGTTAGAAGCAGAGCCTAAGATGTAAATTATCGATAGTCCATATCTCGGAAACTATAAGAGATAATGCAATTTGGCAACCGGCAATGTAATTAGCATGCCGAGTATTACTTGGAATGTGAATTGGAATGAAATCGCCAATAGATAAGACCATTTTACAATTTGGGCCCAAGTTAGAAGCAGAGCCTAAGGTGTAAATTATCGATAGTCCATATCTCGGAAACTATAAGAGATAATGCAATTTGGCAACCGGCAATGTAATTAGCATGCCGAATATTACTTGGAATGTGAATTGGAACGAAATCGCCAATAGATAAGACCATTTTACAATTTGGGCCCAAGTTAGAAGCAGAGCCTAAGGTGTAAATTATCGATAGTCCATATCTCGGAAACTATAAGAGATAATGCAATTTGGCAACCGGCAATGTAATTAGCATGCCGAATATTACTTGGAATGTGAATTGGAACGAAATCGCCAATAGATAAGACCATTTTACAATTTGGGCCCAAGTTAGAAGCAGAGCCTAAGGTGTAAATTATCGATAGTCCATATCTCCGAAACTATAAGAGATAATGCAATTTGGCAACCGGCAATGTAATTAGCATGCCGAATATCACGTGGAATGTGAATTGGGACGAAATCGCCAATAGATAAGACCATTTTACAATTTGGGCCCAAGTTAGAAGCAGAGCCTAAGGTGTAAATTATCGATAGTCCATATCTCGGAAACTATAAGAGATAATGCAATTTGGCAACCGGCAATGTAATTAGCATGCCGAATATTACTTGGAATGTGAATTGGAACGAAATCGCCAATAGATAAGACCATTTTACAATTTGGGCCCAAGTTAGAAGCAGAGCCTAAGGTGTAAATTATCGATAGTCCATATCTCGGAAACTATAAGAGATAATGCAATTTGGCAACCGGCAATGTAATTAGCATGCCGAATATTACTTGGAATGTGAATTGGAACGAAATCGCCAATAGGTAAGACCATTTTACAATTTGGGCCCAAGTTAGAAGCAGAGCCTAAGGTGTAAATTATCGATAGTCCATATCTCGGAAACTATAAGAGATAATTCAATTTGGCAACCGGCAATGTAATTAGCATGCCGAATATTACTTGGAATGTGAATTGGAACGAAATCGCCAATAGATAAGACCATTTTACAATTTGGGCCCAAGTTAGAAGCAGAGCCTAAGGTGTAAATTATCGATAGTCCATATCTCGGAAACTATAAGAGATAATGCAATTTGGCAACCGGCAATGTAATTAGCATGCCGAATATTACTTGGAATGTGAATTGGAACGAAATCGCCAATAGATAAGACCATTTTACAATTTGGGCCCAAGTTAGAAGCAGAGCCTAAGGTGTAAATTATCGATAGTCCATATCTCGGAAACTATAAGAGATAATGCAATTTGGCAACCGGCAATGTAATTAGCATGCCGAATATTAATTGGAATGTGAATTGGAACGAAATCGCCAATAGATAAGACCATTTTACAATTTGGGCCCAAGTTAGAAGCAGAGCCTAAGGTGTAAATTATCGATAGTCCATATCTCGGAAACTATAAGAGATAATGCAATTTGGCAACCGGCAATGTAATTAGCATGCCGAATATTGCTTGGAATGTTAATTGGAACGAAATCGCCAATAGGTAAGACCATTTTACAATTTGGGCCCAAGTTAGAAGCAGAGCCTAAGGTGTAAATTATCGATAGTCCATATCTCGGAAACTATAAGAGATAATTAAATTTGGCAACCGGCAATGTAATTAGCATGCCGAATATTACTTGGAATGTGAATTGGAACGAAATCGCCAATAGATAAGACCATTTTACAATTTGGGCCCAAGTTAGAAGCAGAGCCTAAGGTGTAAATTATTGATAGTCCATATCTCGGAAACTACAAGAGATAATGCAATTTGGCAACCGGCAATGTAATTAGCATGCCGAATATTACTTGGAATGTGAATTGGAACGAAATCGCCAATAGATAAGGCCATTTTACAATTTGGGCCCAAGTTAGAAGCAGAGCCTAAGGTGTAAATTATCGATAGTCCATATCTCGGAAACTATAAGAGATAATGCAATTTGGCAACCGGCAATGTTATTAGCATGCCGAATATTACTTGGAATGTGAATTGGAACGAAATCGCCTATAGATAAGACCATTTTACAATTTGGGCCCAAGTTAGAAGCAGAGCCTAAGGTGTAAATTATCGATAGTCCATATCTCGGAAACTATAAGAGATAATGCAATTTGGCAACCGGCAATGTAATTAGCATGGCGAATATTACTTGGAATGTGAATTGGAACGAAATCGCCAATAGATAAGACCATTTTACAATTTGGGCCCAAGTTAGAAGCAGAGCCTAATGTGTGAATTATTGATAGTTCATATCTCGGAAACTATAAGAGATAATGCAATTTCGCAACCGGCAATGTAATTAGCATGCCGAATATTACTTGGAGTGTGAATTGGAACGAAATCGCCAATAGATAAGACCATTTTACAATTTGGGCCAAGTTAGTAGCAGAGCCTAAGGTGTAAATTATCGATAGTCCATATCTCGGAAACTATAAGAGATAATGCAATTTGGCAACCGGCAATGTAATTAGCATGCCGAATATTACTTGGAATGTGAATTGGAACGAAATCGCCAATAGATAAGACCATTTTACAATTTGGGCCCAAGTTAGAAGCAGAGCCTAAGGTGTAAATTATCGATAGTCCATATCTCGGAAACTATAAGAGATAATGCAATTCGGCAACCGGCAATGTAATTAGCATGCCGAATATTACTTGGAATGTGAATTGGAACGAAATCGCCAATAGATAAGACCATTTTACAATTTAGGCCCAAGTTAGAAGCAGAGCCTAAGGTGTAAATTATCGATAGTCCATATCTCGGAAACTATAAGAGATAATGCAATTTGGCAACCGGCAATGTAATTAGCATGCCGAATATCACGTGGAATGTGAATTGGGACGAAATCGCCAATAGATAAGACCATTTTACAATTTGGGCCCAAGTTAGAAGCAGAGCCTAAGGTGTAAATTATCGATAGTCCATATCTCGGAAACTATAAGAGATAATGCAATTTGGCAACCGGCAATGTAATTAGCATGCCGAATATTACTTGGAATGTGAATTGGAACGAAATCGCCAATAGATAAGACCATTTTACAATTTGGGCCCAAGTTAGAAGCAGAGCCTAAGGTGTAAATTATCGATAGTCCATATCTCGGAAACTATAAGAGATAATGCAATTTGGCAACCGGCAATGTAATTAGCATGCCGAATATTACTTGGAATGTGAATTGGAACGAAATCGCCAATAGGTAAGACCATTTTACAATTTGGGCCCAAGTTAGAAGCAGAGCCTAAGGTGTAAATTATCGATAGTCCATATCTCGGAAACTATAAGAGATAATTCAATTTGGCAACCGGCAATGTAATTAGCATGCCGAATATTACTTGGAATGTGAATTGGAACGAAATCGCCAATAGATAAGACCATTTTACAATTTGGGCCCAAGTTAGAAGCAGAGCCTAAGGTGTAAATTATCGATAGTCCATATCTCGGAAACTATAAGAGATAATGCAATTTGGCAACCGGCAATGTAATTAGCATGCCGAATATTACTTGGAATGTGAATTGGAACGAAATCGCCAATAGATAAGACCATTTTACAATTTGGGCCCAAGTTAGAAGCAGAGCCTAAGGTGTAAATTATCGATAGTCCATATCTCGGAAACTATAAGAGATAATGCAATTTGGCAACCGGCAATGTAATTAGCATGCCGAATATTAATTGGAATGTGAATTGGAACGAAATCGCCAATAGATAAGACCATTTTACAATTTGGGCCCAAGTTAGAAGCAGAGCCTAAGGTGTAAATTATCGATAGTCCATATCTCGGAAACTATAAGAGATAATGCAATTTGGCAACCGGCAATGTAATTAGCATGCCGAATATTACTTGGAGTGTGAATTGGAACGAAATCGCCAATAGATAAGACCATTTTACAATTTGGGCCCAAGTTAGAAGCAGAGCCTAAGGTGTAAATTATCGATAGTCCATATCTCCGAAACTATAAGAGATAATGCAATTTGGCAACCGGCAATGTAATTAGCATGCCGAATATCACGTGGAATGTGAATTGGGACGAAATCGCCAATAGATAAGACCATTTTACAATTTGGGCCCAAGTTAGAAGCAGAGCCTAAGGTGTAAATTATCGATAGTCCATATCTCGGAAACTATAAGAGATAATGCAATTTGGCAACCGGCAATGTAATTAGCATGCCGAATATTACTTGGAATGTGAATTGGAACGAAATCGCCAATAGATAAGACCATTTTACAATTTGGGCCCAAGTTAGAAGCAGAGCCTAAGGTGTAAATTATCGATAGTCCATATCTCGGAAACTATAAGAGATAATGCAATTTGGCAACCGGCAATGTAATTAGCATGCCGAATATTACTTGGAATGTGAATTGGAACGAAATCGCCAATAGGTAAGACCATTTTACAATTTGGGCCCAAGTTAGAAGCAGAGCCTAAGGTGTAAATTATCGATAGTCCATATCTCGGAAACTATAAGAGATAATTCAATTTGGCAACCGGCAATGTAATTAGCATGCCGAATATTACTTGGAATGTGAATTGGAACGAAATCGCCAATAGATAAGACCATTTTACAATTTGGGCCCAAGTTAGAAGCAGAGCCTAAGGTGTAAATTATCGATAGTCCATATCTCGGAAACTATAAGAGATAATGCAATTTGGCAACCGGCAATGTAATTAGCATGCCGAATATTACTTGGAATGTGAATTGGAACGAAATCGCCAATAGATAAGACCATTTTACAATTTGGGCCCAAGTTAGAAGCAGAGCCTAAGGTGTAAATTATCGATAGTCCATATCTCGGAAACTATAAGAGATAATGCAATTTGGCAACCGGCAATGTAATTAGCATGCCGAATATTAATTGGAATGTGAATTGGAACGAAATCGCCAATAGATAAGACCATTTTACAATTTGGGCCCAAGTTAGAAGCAGAGCCTAAGGTGTAAATTATCGATAGTCCATATCTCGGAAACTATAAGAGATAATGCAATTTGGCAACCGGCAATGTAATTAGCATGCCGAATATTGCTTGGAATGTTAATTGGAACGAAATCGCCAATAGGTAAGACCATTTTACAATTTGGGCCCAAGTTAGAAGCAGAGCCTAAGGTGTAAATTATCGATAGTCCATATCTCGGAAACTATAAGAGATAATTCAATTTGGCAACCGGCAATGTAATTAGCATGCCGAATATTACTTGGAATATGAATTGGAACGAAATCGCCAATAGATAAGACCATTTTACAATTTGGGCCCAAGTTAGAAGCAGAGCCTAAGGTGTAAATTATTGATAGTCCATATCTCGGAAACTACAAGAGATAATGCAATTTGGCAACCGGCAATGTAATTAGCATGCCGAATATTACTTGGAATGTGAATTGGAACGAAATCGCCAATAGATAAGGCCATTTTACAATTTGGGCCCAAGTTAGAAGCAGAGCCTAAGGTGTAAATTATCGATAGTCCATATCTCGGAAACTATAAGAGATAATGCAATTTGGCAACCGGCAATGTTATTAGCATGCCGAATATTACTTGGAATGTGAATTGGAACGAAATCGCCTATAGATAAGACCATTTTACAATTTGGGCCCAAGTTAGAAGCAGAGCCTAAGGTGTAAATTATCGATAGTCCATATCTCGGAAACTATAAGAGATAATGCAATTTGGCAACCGGCAATGTAATTAGCATGGCGAATATTACTTGGAATGTGAATTGGAACGAAATCGCCAATAGATAAGACCATTTTACAATTTGGGCCCAAGTTAGAAGCAGAGCCTAAGGTGTGAATTATTGATAGTTCATATCTCGGAAACTATAAGAGATAATGCAATTTCGCAACCGGCAATGTAATTAGCATGCCGAATATTACTTGGAGTGTGAATTGGAACGAAATCGCCAATAGATAAGACCATTTTACAATTTGGGCCAAGTTAGTAGCAGAGCCTAAGGTGTAAATTATCGATAGTCCATATCTCGGAAACTATAAGAGATAATGCAATTTGGCAACCGGCAATGTAATTAGCATGCCGAATATTACTTGGAATGTGAATTGGAACGAAATCGCCAATAGATAAGACCATTTTACAATTTGGGCCCAAGTTAGAAGCAGAGCCTAAGGTGTAAATTATCGATAGTCCATATCTCGGAAACTATAAGAGATAATGCAATTCGGCAACCGGCAATGTAATTAGCATGCCGAATATTACTTGGAATGTGAATTGGAACGAAATCGCCAATAGATAAGACCATTTTACAATTTAGGCCCAAGTTAGAAGCAGAGCCTAAGGTGTAAATTATCGATAGTCCATATCTCGGAAACTATAAGAGATAATGCAATTTGGCAACCGGCAATGTAATTAGCATGCCGAATATTACTTGGAATGTGAATTGGAACGAAATCGCCAATAGATAAGACAATTTTACAATTTGGGCCCAAGTTAGAAGCAGAGCCTAAGGTGTAAATTATCGATAGTCCATATCTCGGAAACTATAAGAGATAATGCAATTTGGCAACCGGCAATGTAATTAGCATGCCGAATATTACTTGGAATGTGAATTGGAACGAAATCGCCTATAGATAAGACCATTTTACAATTTGGGCCCAAGTTAGAAGCAGAGCCTAAGGTGTAAATTATTGATAGTCCATATCTCGGAAACTATAAGAGATAATGCAATTTCGCAACCGGCAATGTAATTAGCATGCCGAATGTCACTTGGAATGTGAATTGGGACGAAATCGCCAATAGATAAGACCATTTTACAATTTGGGTCCAAGTTAAAAGCAGAGCCTAAGGTGTAAATTATCGATAGTCCATATCTCGGAAACTATAAGAGATAATGCAATTTGGCAACCGGCAATGTAATTAGCATGCCGAATATTACTTGGAATGTGAATTGGAACGCAATCGCCAATAGATAAGACGATTTTACAATTTGGGCCCAAGTTAGAAGCAGAGCCTAAGATGTAAATTATCGATAGTCCATATCTCGGAAACTATAAGAGATAATGCAATTTGGCAACCGGCAATGTAATTAGCATGCCGAATATTACTTGGAATGTGAATTGGAACGAAATCGCCAATAGATAAGACCATTTTACAATTTGGGCCCAAGTTAGAAGCAGAGCCTAAGGTGTAAATTATCGATAGTCCATATCTCGGAAACTATAAGAGATAATGCAATTTGGCAACCGGCAATGTAATTAGCATGCCGAATATTACTTGGAATGTGAATTGGAACGAAATCGCCAATAGATAAGACCATTTTACAATTTGGGCCCAAGTTAGAAGCAGAGCCTAAGGTGTAAATTATCGATAGTCCATATCTCGGAAACTATAAGAGATAATGCAATTTCGCAATCGGCAATGTAATTAGCATGCCGAATATCACTTGGAATGTGAATTGGGACGAAATCGCCAATAGATAAGACCATTTTACAATTTGGGCCCAAGTTAGAAGCAGAGCCTAAGGTGTAAATTATCGATAGTCCATATCTCGGAAACTATAAGAGATAATGCAATTTGGCAACCGGCAATGTAATTAGCATGCCGAATATTACTTGGAATGTGAATTGGAACGAAATCGCCAATAAATAAGACCATTTTACAATTTGGGCCCAAGTTAGAAGCAGAGCCTAAGGTGTAAATAATCGATAGTCCATATCTCGGAAACTATAAGAGATAATGCAATTTGGCAACCGGCAATGTAATTAGCATGCCGAATATTACTTGGAATGTGAATTGGAACGAAATCGCCAATAGATAAGACCATTTTACAATTTGGGCCCAAGATAGAAGCAGAGCCTAAGGTGTAAATTATTGATAGTCCATATCTCGGAAACTATAAGAGATAATGCAATTTGGCAACCGGCAATGTAATTAGCATGCCGAATATTACTTGGAATGTGAATTGGAACGAAATCGACAATAGATAAGACCATTTTACAATTTGGGCCCAAGTTAGAAGCAGAGCCTAAGGTGTAAATTATCGATAGTCCCTATCTCGGAAACTATAAGAGATAATGCAATTTGGCAACCGGCAATGTAATTAGCATGCCGAATATTACTTGGAATGTGAATTGGAACGAAATCGCCAATAGATAAGACGATTTTACAATTTGGGCCCAAGTTAGAAGCAGAGCCTAAGGTGTAAATTATCGATAGTCCATATCTCGGAAACTATAAGAGATAATGCAATTTGGCAACCGGCAATGTAATTAGCATGCCGAATATTACTTGGAATGTGAATTGGAACGAAATCGCCAATAGATAAGACCATTTTACAATTTGGGCCCAAGTTAGAAGCAGAGCCTAAGGTGTAAATTATTGATAGTCCATATCTCGGAAACTATAAGAGATAATTCAATTTGGCAACCGGCAATGTAATTAGCATGCCGAATATTACTTGGAATGTGAATTGGAACGAAATCGACAATAGATAAGACCATTTTACAATTTGGGCCCAAGTTAGAAGCAGAGCCTAAGGTGTAAATTATCGATAGTCCCTATCTCGGAAACTATAAGAGATAATGCAATTTGGCAACCGGCAATGTAATTAGCATGCCGAATATTACTTGGAATGTGAATTGGAACGAAATCGCCAATAGATAAGACCATTTTACAATTTGGGCCCAAGTTAGAAGCAGAGCCTAAGGTGTAAATTATCGATAGTCCATATCTCGGAAACTATAAGAGATAATGCAATTTGGCAACCGGCAATGTAATTAGCATGCCGAATATTACTTGGAATGTGAATTGGAACGAAATCGCCAATAGATAAGACCATTTTACAATTTGGGCCCAAGTTAGAAGCAGAGCCTAAGGTGTAAATTATTGATAGTCCATATCTCGGAAACTATAAGAGATAATGCAATTTCGCAACCGGCAATGTAATTAGCATGCCGAATATCACTTGGAATGTGAATTGGGACGAAATCGCCAATAGATAAGACCATTTTACAATTTGGGCCCAAGTTAGAAGCAGAGCCTAAGGTGTAAATTATCGATAGTCCATATCTCGGAAACTATAAGAGATAATGCAATTTGGCAACCGGCAATGTAATTAGCATGCCGAATATTACTTGGAATGTGAATTGGAACGAAATCGCCAATAGATAAGACCATTTTACAATTTGGGCCCAAGTTAGAAACAGAGCCTAAGGTGTAAATTATCGATAGTCCATATCTCGGAAACTATAAGAGATAATGCAATTTGGCAACCGGCAATGTAATTAGCATGCCGAATATTACTTGGAATGTGAATTGGAACGAAATCGCCAATAGATAAGACCATTTTACAATTTGGGCCCAAGTTATAAGCAGAGCCTATGGTGTAAATTATCGATAGTCCATATCTCGGAAACTATAAGAGATAATGCAATTTGGCAACCGGCAATGTAATTAGCATGCCGAATATTACTTGAAATGTGAATTGGAACGAAATCGCCAATAGATAAGACCATTTTACAATTTGGGCCCAAGTTAGAAGCAGAGCCTAAGGTGTAAATTATCGATAGTCCATATCTCGGAAACTATAAGAGTTAATGCAATTTGGCAACCGGCAATGTAATTAGCATGCCGAATATTACTTGGAATGTGAATTGGAACGAAATCGCCAATAGATAAGACCATTTTACAATTTGGGCCCAAGTTAGAAGCAGAGCCTAAGGTGTAAATTATCGATAGTCCATATCTCGGAAACTATAAGAGATAATGCAATTTGGCAACCGGCAATGTAATTAGCATGCCGAATATTACTTGGAATGTGAATTGGAACGAAATCGCCAATAGATAAGACCATTTTACAATTTGGGCCCAAGTTAGAAGCAGAGCCTAAGGTGTAAATTATCGATAGTCCATATCTCGGAAACTCTAAGAGATAATGCAATTTGGCAACCGGCAATGTAATTAGCATGCCGAATATTACTTGGAATGTGAATTGGAACGAAATCGCCAATAGATAAGACCATTTTACAATTTGGGCCCAAGTTAGAAGCAGAGCCTAAGGTGTAAATTATTGATAGTCCATATCTCGGAAACTATAAGAGATAATGCAATTTCGCAACCGACAATGTAATTAGCATGCCGAATATTACTTGGAGTGTGAATTGGAACGAAATCGCCAATAGGTAAGACCATTTTACAATTTGGGCCCAAGTTAGAAGCAGAGCCTAAGGTGTAAATTATCGATAGTCCATATCTCGGAAACTATAAGAGATAATGCAATTTGGCAACCGGCAATGTAATTAGCATGCCGAATATTACTTGGAATGTGAATTGGAACGAAATCGCCAATAGATAAGGCCATTTTACAATTTGGGCCCAAGTTAGAAGCAGAGCCTAAGGTGTAAATTATCGATAGTCCATATCTCGGAAACTATAAGAGATAATGCAATTTGGCAACCGGCAATGTAATTAGCATGCCGAATATTACTTGGAATGTGAATTGGAACGAAATCGCCAATAGGTAAGACCATTTTACAATTTGGGCCCAAGTTAGAAGCAGAGCCTAAGGTGTAAATTATCGATAGTCCATATCTCGGAATCTAAAAGAGATAATTTAATTTGGCAACCGGCAATGTAATTAGCATGCCGAATATTACTTGGAATGTGAATTGGAACGAAATCGCCAATAGATAAGACCATTTTACAATTTGGGCCCAAGTTAGAAGCAGAGCCTAAGGTGTAAATTATCGATAGTCCATATCTCGGAAACTATAAGAGATAATGCAATTTGGCAACCGGCAATGTAATTAGCATGCCGAATATTACTTGGTATGTGAATTGGAACGAAATCGCCAATAGATAAGACCATTTTACAATTTGGGCCCAAGTTAGAAGCAGAGCCTATGGTGTAAATTATCGATAGTCCATATCTCGGAAACTATAAGAGATAATGCAATTTGGCAACCGGCAATGTAGTTAGCATGCCGAATATTACTTGGAATGTGAATTGGAACGAAATCGCCAATAGATAAGACCATTTTACAATTTGGGCCCAAGTTAGAAGCAGAGCCTAAGGTGTAAATTATCGATAGTCCATATCTCGGAAACTATAAGAGTTAATGCAATTTGGCAACCGGCAATGTAATTAGCATGCCGAATATTACTTGGAATGTGAATTGGAACGAAATCGCCAATAGAGAAGACCATTTTACAATTTGGGCCCAAGTTAGAAGCAGAGCCTAGGGTGTAAATTATCGATAGTCCATATCTCGGAAACTATAAGAGATAATGCAATTTGGCAACCGGCAATGTAATTAGCATGCCGAATATTACTTGGAATGTGAATTGGAACGAAATCGCCAATAGATAAGACCATTTTACAATTTGGGCCCAAGTTAGAAGCAGAGCCTAAGGTGTAAATTATCGATAGTCCATATCTCGGAAACTATAAGAGGTAATGCAATTTGGCAACCGGCAATGTAATTAGCATGCCGAATATTACTTGGAATGTGAATTGGAACGAAATCGCCAATAGAGAAGACCATTTTACAATTTGGGCCCAAGTTAGAAGCAGAGCCTAAGGTGTAAATTATCGATAGTCCATATCTCGGAAACTATAAGAGATAATGCAATTTGGCAAACGGCAATGTAATTAGCATGCCGAATATTACTTGGAATGTGAATTGGAACGAAATCGCCAATAGATAAGACCATTTTACAATTTGGGCCCAAGTTAGAAGCAGAGCCTAAGGTGTAAATTATCGATAGTCCATATCTCGGAAACTATAAGAGTTAATGAAATTTGGCAACCGGCAATGTAATTAGCATGCCGAATATTACTTGGAATGTGAATTGGAACGAAATCGCCAATAGAGAAGACCATTTTACAATTTGGGCCCAAGTTAGAAGCAGAGCCTAAGGTGTAAATTATCGATAGTCCATATCTCGGAAACTATAAGAGATAATGCAATTTGGCAACCGGCAATGTAATTAGCATGCCGAATATTACTTGGAATGTGAATTGGAACGAAATCGCCAATAGATAAGACCATTTTACAATTTGGGCCCAAGTTAGAAGCAGAGCCTAAGGTGTAAATTATCGATAGTACATATCTCGGAAACTATAAGAGGTAATGCAATTTGGCAACCGGCAATGTAATTAGCATGCCGAATATTACTTGGAATGTGAATTGGAACGAAATCGCCAATAGAGAAGACCATTTTACAATTTGGGCCCAAGTTAGAAGCAGAGCCTAAGGTGTAAATTATCGATAGTCCATATCTCGGAAACTATAAGAGATAATGCAATTTGGCAACCGGCAATGTAATTAGCATGCCGAATATTACTTGGAATGTGAATTGGAACGAAATCGCCAATAGATAAGACCATTTTACAATTTGGGCCCAAGTTAGAAGCAGAGCCTAAGGTGTAAATTATCGATAGTCCATATCTCGGAAACTATAAGAGATAATGCAATTTGGCAACGGGCAATGTAATTAGCATGCCGAATATTACTTGGAATGTGAATTGGAACGAAATCGCCAATAGATAAGACCATTTTACAATTTGGGCCCAAGTTAGAAGCAGAGCCTAAGGTGTAAATTATCGATAGTCCATATCTCGGAAACTATAAGAGATAATGCAATTTGGCAACCGGCAATGTAATTAGCATGCCGAATATTACTTGGAATGTGAATTGGAACGAAATCGCCAATAGATAAGACCATTTTACAATTTGAGCCCAAGTTAGAAGCAGAGCCTAAGGTGTAAATTATTGATAGTCCATATCTCGGAAACTATAAGAGATAATGCAATTTCGCAACCGACAATGTGATTAGCATGCCGAATATTACTTGGAGTGTGAATTGGAACGAAATCGCCAATAGGTAAGACCATTTTACAATTTGGGCCCAAGTTAGAAGCAGAGCCTAAGGTGTAAATTATCGATAGTCCATATCTCGGAAACTATAAGAGATAATGCAATTTGGCAACCGGCAATGTAATTAGCATGCCGAATATTACTTGGAATGTGAATTGGAACGAAATCGCCAATAGATAAGACCATTTTACAATTTGGGCCCAAGTTAGAAGCAGAGCCTAAGGTGTAAATTATTGATAGTCCATATCTCGGAAACTATAAGAGATAATGCAATTTCGCAACCGGCAATGTAATTAGCATGCCGAATATTACTTGGAGTGTGAATTGGAACGAAATCGCCAATAGATAAGACCATTTTACAATTTGGGCCCAAGTTAGAAGCAGAGCCTAAGGTGTAAATTATCGATAGTCCATATCTCGGAAACTATAAGAGATAATGCAATTTGGCAACCGGCAATGTAATTAGCATGCCGAATATTACTTGGAATGTGAATTGGAACGAAATCGCCAATAGATAAGACCATTTTACAATTTGGGCCCAAGTTAGAAGCAGAGCCTAAGGTGTAAATTATCGATAGTCCATATCTCGGAAACTATAAGAGTTAATGCAATTTGGCAACCGGCAATGTAATTAGCATGCCGAATATTACTTGGAATGTGAATTGGAACGAAATCGCCAATAGATAAGACCATTTTACAATTTGGGCCCAAGTTAGAAGCAGAGCCTAAGGTGTAAATTATCGATAGTCCATATCTCGGAAACTATAAGAGATAATGCAATTTGGCAACCGGCAATGTAATTAGCATGCCGAATATTACTTGGAATGTGAATTGGAACGAAATCGCCAATAGATAAGACCATTTTACAATTTGGGCCCAAGTTAGAAGCAGAGCCTATGGTGTAAATTATCGATAGTCCATATCTCGGAAACTATAAGAGATAATGCAATTTGGCAACCGGCAATGTAATTAGCATGCCGACTATTACTTGGAATGTGAATTGGAACGAAATCGCCAATAGATAAGACCATTTTACAATTTGGGCCCAAGTTAGAAGCAGAGCCTAAGGTGTAAATTATTGATAGTCCATATCTCGGAAACTATAAGAGATAATGCAATTTCGCAACCGACAATGTGATTAGCATGCCGAATATTACTTGGAGTGTGAATTGGAACGAAATCGCCAATAGGTAAGACCATTTTACAATTTGGGCCCAAGTTAGAAGCAGAGCCTAAGGTGTAAATTATCGATAGTCCATATCTCGGAAACTATAAGAGATAATGCAATTTGGCAACCGGCAATGTAATTAGCATGCCGAATATTACTTGGAATGTGAATTGGAACGAAATCGCCAATAGATAAGGCCATTTTACAATTTGGGCCCAAGTTAGAAGCAGAGCCTAAGGTGTAAATTATCGATAGTCCATATCTCATAAACTATAAGAGATAATGCAATTTGGCAACCGGCAATGTAATTAGCATGCCGAATATTACTTGGAATGTGAATTGGAACGAAATCGCCAATAGATAAGACCATTTTACAATTTGGGCCCAAGTTAGAAGCAGAGCCTAAGGTGTAAATTATTGATAGTCCATATCTCGGAAACTATAAGAGATAATGCAATTTCGCAACCGGCAATGTAATTAGCATGCCGAATATTACTTGGAGTGTGAATTGGAACGAAATCGCCAATAGATAAGACCATTTTACAATTTGGGCCCAAGTTAGAAGCAGAGCCTAAGGTGTAAATTATCGATAGTCCATATCTCGGAAACTATAAGAGATAATGCAATTTGGCAACCGGCAATGTAATTAGCATGCCGAATATTACTTGGAGTGTGAATTGGAACGAAATCGCCAATAGATAAGACCATTTTACAATTTGGGCCCAAGTTAGAAGCAGAGCCTAAGGTGTAAATTATCGATAGTCCATATCTCGGAAACTATAAGAGATAATGCAATTTGGCAACCGGCAATGTAATTAGCATGCCGAATATTACTTGGAATGTGAATTGGAACGAAATCGTCAATAGATAAGACCATTTTACAATTTGGGCCCAAGTTAGAAGCAGAGCCTAAGGTGTAAATTATCGATAGTCCATATCTCGGAAACTATAAGAGATAATGCAATTTGGCAACCGGCAATGTAATTAGCATGCCGAATATTACTTGGAATGTGAATTGGAACGAAATCGCCAATAGATAAGACCATTTTACAATTTGGGCCCAAGTTAGAAGCAGAGCCTAAGGTGTAAATTATTGATAGTCCATATCTCGGAAACTATAAGAGATAATGCAATTTCGCAATCGGCAATGTAATTAGCATGCCGAATATCACTTGGAATGTGAATTGGGACGAAATCGCCAATAGATAAGACCATTTTACAATTTGGGCCCAAGTTAGAAGCAGAGCCTAAGGTGTAAATTATCGATAGTCCATATCTCGGAAACTATAAGAGATAATGCAATTTGGCAACCGGCAATGTAATTAGCATGCCGAATATTACTTGGAATGTGAATTGGAACGAAATCGCCAATAAATAAGACCATTTTACAATTTGGGCCCAAGTTAGAAGCAGAGCCTAAGGTGTAAATAATCGATAGTCCATATCTCGGAAACTATAAGAGATAATGCAATTTGGCAACCGGCAATGTAATTAGCATGCCGAATATTACTTGGAATGTGAATTGGAACGAAATCGCCAATAGATAAGACCATTTTACAATTTGGGCCCAAGTTAGAAGCAAAGCCTAAGGTGTAAATTATTGATAGTCCATATCTCGGAAACTATAAGAGATAATGCAATTTCGCAACCGGCAATGTAATTAGCATGCCGAATATTACTTGGAGTGTGAGTTGGAACGAAATCGCCAATAGGTAAGACCATTTTACAATTTGGGCCCAAGTTAGAAGCAGAGCCTAAGGTGTAAATTATCGATAGTCCATATCTCGGAAACTATAAGAGATAATGCAATTTGGCAACCGGCAATGTAATTAGCATGCCGAATATTACTTGGAATGTGAATTGGAACGAAATCGCCAATAGGTAAGGCCATTTTACAATTTGGGCCCAAGTTAGAAGCAGAGCCTAAGGTGTAAATTATCGATAGTCCATATCTCGGAAACTATAAGAGATAATGCAATTTGGCAACCGGCAATGTAATTATCATGCCGAATATTACTTGGAAAGTGAATTGGAACGAAATCGCCAATAGATAAGACCATTTTACAATTTGGGCCCAAGATAGAAGCAGAGCCTAAGGTGTAAATTATTGATAGTCCATATCTCGGAAACTATAAGAGATAATGCAATTTGGCAACCGGCAATGTAATTAGCATGCCGAATATTACTTGGAATGTGAATTGGAACGAAATCGACAATAGATAAGACCATTTTACAATTTGGGCCCAAGTTAGAAGCAGAGCCTAAGGTGTAAATTATCGATAGTCCCTATCTCGGAAACTATAAGAGATAATGCAATTTGGCAACCGGCAATGTAATTAGCATGCCGAATATTACTTGGAATGTGAATTGGAACGAAATCGCCAATAGATAAGACCATTTTACAATTTGGGCCCAAGTTAGAAGCAGAGCCTAAGGTGTAAATTATTGATAGTCCATATCTCGGAAACTATAAGAGATAATGCAATTTCGCAACCGGCAATGTAATTAGCATGCCGAATATCACTTGGAATGTGAATTGGGACGAAATCGCCAATAGATAAGACCATTTTACAATTTGGGCCCAAGTTAGAAGCAGAGCCTAAGGTGTAAATTATCGATAGTCCATATCTCGGAAACTATAAGAGATAATGCAATTTGGCAACCGGCAATGTAATTAGCATGCCGAATATTACTTGGAATGTGAATTGGAACGAAATCGCCAATAGATAAGACCATTTTACAATTTGGGCCCAAGTTAGAAACAGAGCCTAAGGTGTAAATTATCGATAGTCCATATCTCGGAAACTATAAGAGATAATGCAATTTGGCAACCGGCAATGTAATTAGCATGCCGAATATTACTTGGAATGTGAATTGGAACGAAATCGCCAATAGATAAGACCATTTTACAATTTGGGCCCAAGTTATAAGCAGAGCCTATGGTGTAAATTATCGATAGTCCATATCTCGGAAACTATAAGAGATAATGCAATTTGGCAACCGGCAATGTAATTAGCATGCCGAATATTACTTGAAATGTGAATTGGAACGAAATCGCCAATAGATAAGACCATTTTACAATTTGGGCCCAAGTTAGAAGCAGAGCCTAAGGTGTAAATTATCGATAGTCCATATCTCGGAAACTATAAGAGTTAATGCAATTTGGCAACCGGCAATGTAATTAGCATGCCGAATATTACTTGGAATGTGAATTGGAACGAAATCGCCAATAGATAAGACCATTTTACAATTTGGGCCCAAGTTAGAAGCAGAGCCTAAGGTGTAAATTATCGATAGTCCATATCTCGGAAACTATAAGAGATAATGCAATTTGGCAACCGGCAATGTAATTAGCATGCCGAATATTACTTGGAATGTGAATTGGAACGACATCGCCAATAGATAAGACCATTTTACAATTTGGGCCCAAGTTAGAAGCAGAGCCTAAGGTGTAAATTATCGATAGTCCATATCTCGGAAACTCTAAGAGATAATGCAATTTGGCAACCGGCAATGTAATTAGCATGCCGAATATTACTTGGAATGTGAATTGGAACGAAATCGCCTATAGATAAGACCATTTTACAATTTGGGCCCAAGTTAGAAGCAGAGCCTAAGGTGTAAATTATTGATAGTCCATATCTCGGAAACTATAAGAGATAATGCAATTTCGCAACCGACAATGTAATTAGCATGCCGAATATTACTTGGAGTGTGAATTGGAACGAAATCGCCAATAGGTAAGACCATTTTACAATTTGGGCCCAAGTTAGAAGCAGAGCCTAAGGTGTAAATTATCGATAGTCCATATCTCGGAAACTATAAGAGATAATGCAATTTGGCAACCGGCAATGTAATTAGCATGCCGAATATTACTTGGAATGTGAATTGGAACGAAATCGCCAATAGATAAGGCCATTTTACAATTTGGGCCCAAGTTAGAAGCAGAGCCTAAGGTGTAAATTATCGATAGTCCATATCTCGGAAACTATAAGAGACAATGCAATTTGGCAACCGGCAATGTAATTAGCATGCCGAATATTACTTGGAATGTGAATTGGAACGAAATCGCCAATAGGTAAGACCATTTTACAATTTGGGCCCAAGTTAGAAGCAGAGCCTAAGGTGTAAATTATCGATAGTCCATATCTCGGAATCTATAAGAGATAATTTAATTTGGCAACCGGCAATGTAATTAGCATGCCGAATATTACTTGGAATGTGAATTGGAACGAAATCGCCAATAGATAAGACCATTTTACAATTTGGGCCCAAGTTAGAAGCAGAGCCTAAGGTGTAAATTATCGATAGTCCATATCTCGGAAACTATAAGAGATAATGCAATTTGGCAACCGGCAATGTAATTAGCATGCCGAATATTACTTGGTATGTGAATTGGAACGAAATCGCCAATAGATAAGACCATTTTACAATTTGGGCCCAAGTTAGAAGCAGAGCCTATGGTGTAAATTATCGATAGTCCATATCTCGGAAACTATAAGAGATAATGCAATTTGGCAACCGGCAATGTAATTAGCATGCCGAATATTACTTGGAATGTGAATTGGAACGAAATCGCCAATAGATAAGACCATTTTACAATTTGGGCCCAAGTTAGAAGCAGAGCCTAAGGTGTAAATTATCGATAGTCCATATCTCGGAAACTATAAGAGTTAATGCAATTTGGCAACCGGCAATGTAATTAGCATGCCGAATATTACTTGGAATGTGAATTGGAACGAAATCGCCAATAGAGAAGACCATTTTACAATTTGGGCCCAAGTTAGAAGCAGAGCCTAGGGTGTAAATTATCGATAGTCCATATCTCGGAAACTATAAGAGATAATGCAATTTGGCAACCGGCAATGTAATTAGCATGCCGAATATTACTTGGAATGTGAATTGGAACGAAATCGCCAATAGATAAGACCATTTTACAATTTGGGCCCAAGTTAGAAGCAGAGCCTAAGGTGTAAATTATCGATAGTCCATATCTCGGAAACTATAAGAGGTAATGCAATTTGGCAACCGGCAATGTAATTAGCATGCCGAATATTACTTGGAATGTGAATTGGAACGAAATCGCCAATAGAG
Organism: Rhynchophorus ferrugineus; assembly: GCF_030347505.1. Taxonomy (NCBI): domain Eukaryota; kingdom Metazoa; phylum Arthropoda; class Insecta; order Coleoptera; family Curculionidae; genus Rhynchophorus; species Rhynchophorus ferrugineus. The sequence continues at coordinate 249,806 of NW_027472694.1, forward strand.
AAGACCATTTTACAATTTGGGCCCAAGTTAGAAGCAGAGCCTAAGGTGTAAATTATCGATAGTCCATATCTCGGAAACTATAAGAGATAATGCAATTTGGCAAACGGCAATGTAATTAGCATGCCGAATATTACTTGGAATGTGAATTGGAACGAAATCGCCAATAGATAAGACCATTTTACAATTTGGGCCCAAGTTAGAAGCAGAGCCTAAGGTGTAAATTATCGATAGTCCATATCTCGGAAACTATAACAGTTAATGAAATTTGGCAACCGGCAATGTAATTAGCATGCCGAATATTACTTGGAATGTGAATTGGAACGAAATCGCCAATAGAGAAGACCATTTTACAATTTGGGCCCAAGTTAGAAGCAGAGCCTAAGGTGTAAATTATCGATAGTCCATATCTCGGAAACTATAAGAGATAATGCAATTTGGCAACCGGCAATGTAATTAGCATGCCGAATATTACTTGGAATGTGAATTGGAACGAAATCGCCAATAGATAAGACCATTTTACAATTTGGGCCCAAGTTAGAAGCAGAGCCTAAGGTGTAAATTATCGATAGTACATATCTCGGAAACTATAAGAGGTAATGCAATTTGGCAACCGGCAATGTAATTAGCATGCCGAATATTACTTGGAATGTGAATTGGAACGAAATCGCCAATAGAGAAGACCATTTTACAATTTGGGCCCAAGTTAGAAGCAGAGCCTAAGGTGTAAATTATCGATAGTCCATATCTCGGAAACTATAAGAGATAATGCAATTTGGCAACCGGCAATGTAATTAGCATGCCGAATATTACTTGGAATGTGAATTGGAACGAAATCGCCAATAGATAAGACCATTTTACAATTTGGGCCCAAGTTAGAAGCAGAGCCTAAGGTGTAAATTATCGATAGTACATATCTCGGAAACTATAAGAGGTAATGCAATTTGGCAACCGGCAATGTAATTAGCATGCCGAATATTACTTGGAATGTGAATTGGAACGAAATCGCCAATAGAGAAGACCATTTTACAATTTGGGCCCAAGTTAGAAGCAGAGCCTAAGGTGTAAATTATCGATAGTCCATATCTCGGAAACTATAAGAGATAATGCAATTTGGCAACCGGCAATGTAATTAGCATGCCGAATATTACTTGGAATGTGAATTGGAACGAAATCGCCAATAGATAAGACCATTTTACAATTTGGGCCCAAGTTAGAAGCAGAGCCTAAGGTGTAAATTATCGATAGTCCATATCTCGGAAACTATAAGAGATAATGCAATTTGGCAACGGGCAATGTAATTAGCATGCCGAATATTACTTGGAATGTGAATTGGAACGAAATCGCCAATAGATAAGCCCATTTTACAATTTGGGCCCAAGTTAGAAGCAGAGCCTAAGGTGTAAATTATCGATAGTCCATATCTCGGAAACTATAAGAGATAATGCAATTTGGCAACCGGCAATGTAATTAGCATGCCGAATATTACTTGGAATGTGAATTGGAACGAAATCGCCAATAGATAAGACCATTTTACAATTTGAGCCCAAGTTAGAAGCAGAGCCTAAGGTGTAAATTATTGATAGTCCATATCTCGGAAACTATAAGAGATAATGCAATTTCGCAACCGACAATGTGATTAGCATGCCGAATATTACTTGGAGTGTGAATTGGAACGAAATCGCCAATAGGTAAGACCATTTTACAATTTGGGCCCAAGTTAGAAGCAGAGCCTAAGGTGTAAATAATCGATAGTCCATATCTCGGAAACTATAAGAGATAATGCAATTTGGCAACCGGCAATGTAATTAGCATGCCGAATATTACTTGGAATGTGAATTGGAACGAAATCGCCAATAGATAAGACCATTTTACAATTTGGGCCCAAGTTAGAAGCAGAGCCTAAGGTGTAAATTATCGATAGTCCATATCTCGGAAACTATAAGAGATAATGCAATTTGGCAACCGGCAATGTAATTAGCATGCCGAATATTACTTGGAATGTGAATTGGAACGAAATCGCCAATAGATAAGACCATTTTACAATTTGGGCCCAAGTTAGAAGCAGAGCCTAAGGTGTAAATTATCGATAGTCCATATCTCGGAAACTATAAGAGTTAATGCAATTTGGCAACCGGCAATGTAATTAGCATGCCGAATATTACTTGGAATGTGAATTGGAACGAAATCGCCAATAGATAAGACCATTTTACAATTTGGGCCCAAGTTAGAAGCAGAGCCTAAGGTGTAAATTATCGATAGTCCATATCTCGGAAACTATAAGAGATAATGCAATTTGGCAACCGGCAATGTAATTAGCATGCCGAATATTACTTGGAATGTGAATTGGAACGAAATCGCCAATAGATAAGACCATTTTACAATTTGGGCCCAAGTTAGAAGCGGAGCCTATGGTGTAAATTATCGATAGTCCATATCTCGGAATCTATAAGAGATAATGCAATTTGGCAACCGGCAATGTAATTAGCATGCCGAATATTACTTGGAATGTGAATTGGAACGAAATCGCCAATAGATAAGACCATTTTACAATTTGGGCCCAAGTTAGAAGCAGAGCCTAAGGTGTAAATTATTGATAGTCCATATCTCGGAAACTATAAGAGATAATGCAATTTCGCAACCGACAATGTGATTAGCATGCCGAATATTACTTGGAGTGTGAATTGGAACGAAATCGCCAATAGGTAAGACCATTTTACAATTTGGGCCCAAGTTAGAAGCAGAGCCTAAGGTGTAAATTATCGATAGTCCATATCTCGGAAACTATAAGAGATAATGCAATTTGGCAACCGGCAATGTAATTAGCATGCCGAATATTACTTGGAATGTGAATTGGAACGAAATCGCCAATAGATAAGGCCATTTTACAATTTGGGCCCAAGTTAGAAGCAGAGCCTAAGGTGTAAATTATCGATAGTCCATATCTCGGAAACTATAAGAGATAATGCAATTTGGCAACCGGCAATGTAATTAGCATGCCGAATATTACTTGGAATGTGAATTGGAACGAAATCGCCAATAGATAAGACCATTTTACAATTTGGGCCCAAGTTAGAAGCAGAGCCTAAGGTGTAAATTATTGATAGTCCATATCTCGGAAACTATAAGAGATAATGCAATTTCGCAACCGGCAATGTAATTAGCATGCCGAATATTACTTGGAGTGTGAATTGGAACGAAATCGCCAATAGATAAGACCATTTTACAATTTGGGCCCAAGTTAGAAGCAGAGCCTAAGGTGTAAATTATCGATAGTCCATATCTCGGAAACTATAAGAGATAATGCAATTTGGCAACCGGCAATGTAATTAGCATGCCGAATATTACTTGGAGTGTGAATTGGAACGAAATCGCCAATAGATAAGACCATTTTACAATTTGGGCCCAAGTTAGAAGCAGAGCCTAAGGTGTAAATTATCGATAGTCCATATCTCGGAAACTATAAGAGACAATGCAATTTGGCAACCGGCAATGTAATTAGCATGCCGAATATTACTTGGAATGTGAATTGGAACGAAATCGTCAATAGATAAGACCATTTTACAATTTGGGCCCAAGTTAGAAGCAGAGCCTAAGGTGTAAATTATCGATAGTCCATATCTCGGAAACTATAAGAGATAATGCAATTTGGCAACCGGCAATGTAATTAGCATGCCGAATATTACTTGGAATGTGAATTGGAACGAAATCGCCAATAGATAAGACCATTTTACAATTTGGGCCCAAGTTAGAAGCAGAGCCTAAGGTGTAAATTATTGATAGTCCATATCTCGGAAACTATAAGAGATAATGCAATTTCGCAATCGGCAATGTAATTAGCATGCCGAATATCACTTGGAATGTGAATTGGGACGAAATCGCCAATAGATAAGACCATTTTACAATTTGGGCCCAAGTTAGAAGCAGAGCCTAAGGTGTAAATTATCGATAGTCCATATCTCGGAAACTATAAGAGATAATGCAATTTGGCAACCGGCAATGTAATTAGCATGCCGAATATTACTTGGAATGTGAATTGGAACGAAATCGCCAATAAATAAGACCATTTTACAATTTGGGCCCAAGTTAGAAGCAGAGCCTAAGGTGTAAATTATTGATAGTCCATATCTCGGAAACTATAAGAGATAATGCAATTTCGCAACCGGCAATGTAATTAGCATGCCGAATATTACTTGGAGTGTGAATTGGAACGAAATCGCCAATAGATAAGACCATTTTACAATTTGGGCCCAAGTTAGAAGCAGAGCCTAAGGTGTAAATTATCGATAGTCCATATCTCGGAAACTATAAGAGATAATGCAATTTGGCAACCGGCAATGTAATTAGCATGCCGAATATTACTTGGAGTGTGAATTGGAACGAAATCGCCAATAGATAAGACCATTTTACAATTTGGGCCCAAGTTAGAAGCAGAGCCTAAGGTGTAAATTATCGATAGTCCATATCTCGGAAACTATAAGAGATAATGCAATTTGGCAACCGGCAATGTAATTAGCATGCCGAATATTACTTGGAATGTGAATTGGAACGAAATCGTCAATAGATAAGACCATTTTACAATTTGGGCCCAAGTTAGAAGCAGAGCCTAAGGTGTAAATTATCGATAGTCCATATCTCGGAAACTATAAGAGATAATGCAATTTGGCAACCGGCAATGTAATTAGCATGCCGAATATTACTTGGAATGTGAATTGGAACGAAATCGCCAATAGATAAGACCATTTTACAATTTGGGCCCAAGTTAGAAGCAGAGCCTAAGGTGTAAATTATTGATAGTCCATATCTCGGAAACTATAAGAGATAATGCAATTTCGCAATCGGCAATGTAATTAGCATGCCGAATATCACTTGGAATGTGAATTGGGACGAAATCGCCAATAGATAAGACCATTTTACAATTTGGGCCCAAGTTAGAAGCAGAGCCTAAGGTGTAAATTATCGATAGTCCATATCTCGGAAACTATAAGAGATAATGCAATTTGGCAACCGGCAATGTAATTAGCATGCCGAATATTACTTGGAATGTGAATTGGAACGAAATCGCCAATAAATAAGACCATTTTACAATTTGGGCCCAAGTTATAAGCAGAGCCTAAGGTGTAAATAATCGATAGTCCATATCTCGGAAACTATAAGAGATAATGCAATTTGGCAACCGGCAATGTAATTAGCATGCCGAATATTACTTGGAATGTGAATTGGAACGAAATCGCCAATAGATAAGACCATTTTACAATTTGGGCCCAAGTTAGAAGCAGAGCCTAAGGTGTAAATTATTGATAGTCCATATCTCGGAAACTATAAGAGATAATGCAATTTCGCAACCGGCAATGTAATTAGCATGCCGAATATTACTTGGAGTGTGAGTTGGAACGAAATCGCCAATAGGTAAGACCATTTTACAATTTGGGCCCAAGTTAGAAGCAGAGCCTAAGGTGTAAATTATCGATAGTCCATATCTCGGAAACTATAAGAGATAATGCAATTTGGCAACCGGCAATGTAATTAGCATGCCGAATATTACTTGGAATGTGAATTGGAACGAAATCGCCAATAGGTAAGGCCATTTTACAATTTGGGCCCAAGTTAGAAGCAGAGCCTAAGGTGTAAATTATCGATAGTCCATATCTCGGAAACTATAAGAGATAATGCAATTTGGCAACCGGCAATGTAATTATCATGCCGAATATTACTTGGAATGTGAATTGGAACGAAATCGCCAATAGATAAGACCATTTTACAATTTGGGCCCAAGTTAGAAGCAGAGCCTAAGGTGTAAATTATTGATAGTCCATATCTCGGAAACTATAAGAGATAATGCAATTTGGCAACCGGCAATGTAATTAGCATGCCGAATATTACTTGGAATGTGAATTGGAACGAAATCGACAATAGATAAGACCATTTTACAATTTGGGCCCAAGTTAGAAGCAGAGCCTAAGGTGTAAATTATCGATAGTCCATATCTCGGAAACTATAAGAGATAATGCAATTTGGCAACCGGCAATGTAATTAGCATGCCGAATATTACTTGGAATGTGAATTGGAACGAAATCGCCAATAGATAAGACCATTTTACAATTTGGGCCCAAGTTAGAAGCAGAGCCTAAGGTGTAAATTATCGATAGTCCATATCTCGGAAACTATAAGAGATAATGCAATTTGGCAACCGGCAATGTAATTAGCATGCCGAATATTACTTGGAATGTGAATTGGAACGAAATCGCCAATAGATAAGACCATTTTACAATTTGGGCCCAAGTTAGAAGCAGAGCCTAAGGTGTAAATTATTGATAGTCCATATCTCGGAAACTATAAGAGATAATGCAATTTCGCAACCGGCAATGTAATTAGCATGCCGAATATTACTTGGAATGTGAATTGGAACGAAATCGCCAATAGATAAGACCATTTTACAATTTGGGCCCAAGTTAGAAGCAGAGCCTAAGGTGTAAATTATCGATAGTCCATATCTCGGAAACTATAAGAGATAATGCAATTTGGCAACCGGCAATGTAATTAGCATGCCGAATATTACTTGGAATGTGAATTGGAACGAAATCGCCAATAGATAAGACCATTTTACAATTTGGGCCCAAGTTAGAAGCAGAGCCTAAGGTGTAAATTATCGATAGTCCATATCTCGGAAACTATAAGAGATAATGCAATTTGGCAACCGGCAATGTAATTAGCATGCCGAATATTACTTGGAATGTGAATTGGAACGAAATCGCCAATAGATAAGACCATTTTACAATTTGGGCCCAAGTTATAAGCAGAGCCTATGGTGTAAATTATCGATAGTCCATATCTCGGAAACTATAAGAGATAATGCAATTTGGCAACCGGCAATGTAATTAGCATGCCGAATATTACTTGAAATGTGAATTGGAACGAAATCGCCAATAGATAAGACCATTTTACAATTTGGGCCCAAGTTAGAAGCAGAGCCTAAGGTGTAAATTATCGATAGTCCATATCTCGGAAACTATAAGAGATAATGCAATTTGGCAACCGGCAATGTAATTAGCATGCCGAATATTACTTGGAATGTGAATTGGAACGAAATCGCCAATAGATAAGACCATTTTACAATTTGGGCCCAAGTTAGAAGCAGAGCCTAAGGTGTAAATTATTGATAGTCCATATCTCGGAAACTATAAGAGATAATGCAATTTGGCAACCGGCAATGTAATTAGCATGCCGAATATTACTTGGAATGTGAATTGGAACGAAATCGCCAATAGATAAGACCATTTTACAATTTGGGCCCAAGTTAGAAGCAGAGCCTAAGGTGTAAATTATCGATAGTCCATATCTCGGAAACTATAAGAGATAATGCAATTTGGCAACCGGCAATGTAATTAGCATGCCGAATATTACTTGGAATGTGAATTGGAACGAAATCGCCAATAGGTAAGACCATTTTACAATTTGGGCCCAAGTTAGAAGCAGAGCCTAAGGTGTAAATTATCGATAGTCCATATCTCGGAAACTATAAGAGATAATGCAATTTGGCAACCGGCAATGTAATTATCATGCCGAATATTACTTGGAATGTGAATTGGAACGAAATCGCCAATAGATAAGACCATTTTACAATTTGGGCCCAAGATAGAAGCAGAGCCTAAGGTGTAAATTATTGATAGTCCATATCTCGGAAACTATAAGAGATAATGCAATTTGGCAACCGGCAATGTAATTAGCATGCCGAATATTACTTGGAATGTGAATTGGAACGAAATCGACAATAGATAAGACCATTTTACAATTTGGGCCCAAGTTAGAAGCAGAGCCTAAGGTGTAAATTATCGATAGTCCCTATCTCGGAAACTATAAGAGATAATGCAATTTGGCAACCGGCAATGTAATTAGCATGCCGAATATTACTTGGAATGTGAATTGGAACGAAATCGCCAATAGATAAGACCATTTTACAATTTGGGCCCAAGTTAGAAGCAGAGCCTAAGGTGTAAATTATCGATAGTCCATATCTCGGAAACTATAAGAGATAATGCAATTTGGCAACCGGCAATGTAATTAGCATGCCGAATATTACTTGGAATGTGAATTGGAACGAAATCGCCAATAGATAAGACCATTTTACAATTTGGGCCCAAGTTAGAAGCAGAGCCTAAGGTGTAAATTATTGATAGTCCATATCTCGGAAACTATAAGAGATAATACAATTTCGCAACCGGAAATGTAATTAGCATGCCGAATATCACTTGGAATGTGAATTGGGACGAAATCGCCAATAGATAAGACCATTTTACAATTTGGGCCCAAGTTAGAAGCAGAGCCTAAGGTGTAAATTATCGATAGTCCATATCTCGGAAACTATAAGAGATAATGCAATTTGGCAACCGGCAATGTAATTAGCATGCCGAATATTACTTGGAATGTGAATTGGAACGAAATCGCCAATAGATAAGACCATTTTACAATTTGGGCCCAAGTTAGAAACAGAGCCTAAGGTGTAAATTATCGATAGTCCATATCTCGGAAACTATAAGAGATAATGCAATTTGGCAACCGGCAATGTAATTAGCATGCCGAATATTACTTGGAATGTGAATTGGAACGAAATCGCCAATAGATAAGACCATTTTACAATTTGGGCCCAAGTTATAAGCAGAGCCTATGGTGTAAATTATCGATAGTCCATATCTCGGAAACTATAAGAGATAATGCAATTTGGCAACCGGCAATGTAATTAGCATGCCGAATATTACTTGAAATGTGAATTGGAACGAAATCGCCAATAGATAAGACCATTTTACAATTTGGGCCCAAGTTAGAAGCAGAGCCTAAGGTGTAAATTATCGATAGTCCATATCTCGGAAACTATAAGAGTTAATGCAATTTGGCAACCGGCAATGTAATTAGCATGCCGAATATTACTTGGAATGTGAATTGGAACGAAATCGCCAATAGATAAGACCATTTTACAATTTGGGCCCAAGTTAGAAGCAGAGCCTAAGGTGTAAATTATCGATAGTCCATATCTCGGAAACTATAAGAGATAATGCAATTTGGCAACCGGCAATGTAATTAGCATGCCGAATATTACTTGGAATGTGAATTGGAACGAAATCGCCAATAGATAAGACCATTTTACAATTTGGGCCCAAGTTAGAAGCAGAGCCTAAGGTGTAAATTATCGATAGTCCATATCTCGGAAACTCTAAGAGATAATGCAATTTGGCAACCGGCAATGTAATTAGCATGCCGAATATTACTTGGAATGTGAATTGGAACGAAATCGCCAATAGATAAGACCATTTTACAATTTGGGCCCAAGTTAGAAGCAGAGCCTAAGGTGTAAATTATTGATAGTCCATATCTCGGAAACTATAAGAGATAATGCAATTTCGCAACCGACAATGTAATTAGCATGCCGAATATTACTTGGAGTGTGAATTGGAACGAAATCGCCAATAGGTAAGACCATTTTACAATTTGGGCCCAAGTTAGAAGCAGAGCCTAAGGTGTAAATTATCGATAGTCCATATCTCGGAAACTATAAGAGATAATGCAATTTGGCAACCGGCAATGTAATTAGCATGCCGAATATTACTTGGAATGTGAATTGGAACGAAATCGCCAATAGATAAGGCCATTTTACAATTTGGGCCCAAGTTAGAAGCAGAGCCTAAGGTGTAAATTATCGATAGTCCATATCTCGGAAACTATAAGAGATAATGCAATTTGGCAACCGGCAATGTAATTAGCATGCCGAATATTACTTGGAATGTGAATTGGAACGAAATCGCCAATAGGTAAGACCATTTTACAATTTGGGCCCAAGTTAGAAGCAGAGCCTAAGGTGTAAATTATCGATAGTCCATATCTCGGAATCTATAAGAGATAACCTAATTTGGCAACCGGCAATGTAATTAGCATGCCGAATATTACTTGGAATGTGAATTGGAACGAAATCGCCAATAGATAAGACCATTTTACAATTTGGGCCCAAGTTAGAAGCAGAGCCTAAGGTGTAAATTATCGATAGTCCATATCTCGGAAACTATAAGAGATAATGCAATTTGGCAACCGGCAATGTAATTAGCATGCCGAATATTACTTGGTATGTGAATTGGAACGAAATCGCCAATAGATAAGACCATTTTACAATTTGGGCCCAAGTTAGAAGCAGAGCCTATGGTGTAAATTATCGATAGTCCATATCTCGGAAACTATAAGAGATAATGCAATTTGGCAACCGGCAATGTAATTAGCATGCCGAATATTACTTGGAATGTGAATTGGAACGAAATCGCCAATAGATAAGACCATTTTACAATTTGGGCCCAAGTTAGAAGCAGAGCCTAAGGTGTAAATTATCGATAGTCCATATCTCGGAAACTATAAGAGTTAATGCAATTTGGCAACCGGCAATGTAATTAGCATGCCGAATATTACTTGGAATGTGAATTGGAACGAAATCGCCAATAGAGAAGACCATTTTACAATTTGGGCCCAAGTTAGAAGCAGAGCCTAGGGTGTAAATTATCGATAGTCCATATCTCGGAAACTATAAGAGATAATGCAATTTGGCAACCGGCAATGTAATTAGCATGCCGAATATTACTTGGAATGTGAATTGGAACGAAATCGCCAATAGATAAGACCATTTTACAATTTGGGCCCAAGTTAGAAGCAGAGCCTAAGGTGTAAATTATCGATAGTCCATATCTCGGAAACTATAAGAGGTAATGCAATTTGGCAACCGGCAATGTAATTAGCATGCCGAATATTACTTGGAATGTGAATTGGAACGAAATCGCCAATAGAGAAGACCATTTTACAATTTGGGCCCAAGTTAGAAGCAGAGCCTAAGGTGTAAATTATCGATAGTCCATATCTCGGAAACTATAAGAGATAATGCAATTTGGCAAACGGCAATGTAATTAGCATGCCGAATATTACTTGGAATGTGAATTGGAACGAAATCGCCAATAGATAAGACCATTTTACAATTTGGGCCCAAGTTAGAAGCAGAGCCTAAGGTGTAAATTATCGATAGTCCATATCTCGGAAACTATAAGAGTTAATGAAATTTGGCAACCGGCAATGTAATTAGCATGCCGAATATTACTTGGAATGTGAATTGGAACGAAATCGCCAATAGAGAAGACCATTTTACAATTTGGGCCCAAGTTAGAAGCAGAGCCTAAGGTGTAAATTATCGATAGTCCATATCTCGGAAACTATAAGAGATAATGCAATTTGGCAACCGGCAATGTAATTAGCATGCCGAATATTACTTGGAATGTGAATTGGAACGAAATCGCCAATAGATAAGACCATTTTACAATTTGGGCCCAAGTTAGAAGCAGAGCCTAAGGTGTAAATTATCGATAGTACATATCTCGGAAACTATAAGAGGTAATGCAATTTGGCAACCGGCAATGTAATTAGCATGCCGAATATTACTTGGAATGTGAATTGGAACGAAATCGCCAATAGAGAAGACCATTTTACAATTTGGGCCCAAGTTAGAAGCAGAGCCTAAGGTGTAAATTATCGATAGTCCATATCTCGGAAACTATAAGAGATAATGCAATTTGGCAACCGGCAATGTAATTAGCATGCCGAATATTACTTGGAATGTGAATTGGAACGAAATCGCCAATAGATAAGACCATTTTACAATTTGGGCCCAAGTTAGAAGCAGAGCCTAAGGTGTAAATTATCGATAGTCCATATCTCGGAAACTATAAGAGATAATGCAATTTGGCAACGGGCAATGTAATTAGCATGCCGAATATTACTTGGAATGTGAATTGGAACGAAATCGCCAATAGATAAGACCATTTTACAATTTGGGCCCAAGTTAGAAGCAGAGCCTAAGGTGTAAATTATCGATAGTCCATATCTCGGAAACTATAAGAGATAATGCAATTTGGCAACCGGCAATGTAATTAGCATGCCGAATATTACTTGGAATGTGAATTGGAACGAAATCGCCAATAGATAAGACCATTTTACAATTTGGGCCCAAGTTAGAAGCAGAGCCTATGGTGTAAATTATCGATAGTCCATATCTCGGAAACTATAAGAGATAATGCAATTTGGCAACCGGCAATGTAATTAGCATGCCGAATATTACTTGGAATGTGAATTGGAACGAAATCGCCGATAGATAAGACCATTTTACAATTTGGGCCCAAGTTAGAAGCAGAGCCTAAGGTGTAAATTATTGATAGTCCATATCTCGGAAACTATAAGAGATAATGCAATTTCGCAACCGACAATGTGATTAGCATGCCGAATATTACTTGGAGTTTGAATTGGAACGAAATCGCCAATAGGTAAGACCATTTTACAATTTGGGCCCAAGTTAGAAGCAGAGCCTAAGGTGTAAATTATCGATAGTCCATATCTCGGAAACTATAAGAGATAATGCAATTTGGCAACCGGCAATGTAATTAGCATGCCGAATATTACTTGGAATGTGAATTGGAACGAAATCGCCAATAGATAAGGCCATTTTACAATTTGGGCCCAAGTTAGAAGCAGAGCCTAAGGTGTAAATTATCGATAGTCCATATCTCGGAAACTATAAGAGATAATGCAATTTGGCAACCGGCAATGTAATTAGCATGCCGAATATTACTTGGAATGTGAATTGGAACGAAATCGCCAATAGATAAGACCATTTTACAATTTGGGCCCAAGTTAGAAGCAGAGCCTAAGGTGTAAATTATTGATAGTCCATATCTCGGAAACTATAAGAGATAATGCAATTTCGCAACCGGCAATGTAATTAGCATGCCGAATATTACTTGGAGTGTGAATTGGAACGAAATCGCCAATAGATAAGACCATTTTACAATTTGGGCCCAAGTTAGAAGCAGAGCCTAAGGTGTAAATTATCGATAGTCCATATCTCGGAAACTATAAGAGATAATGCAATTTGGCAACCGGCAATGTAATTAGCATGCCGAATATTACTTGGAGTGTGAATTGGAACGAAATCGCCAATAGATAAGACCATTTTACAATTTGGGCCCAAGTTAGAAGCAGAGCCTAAGGTGTAAATTATCGATAGTCCATATCTCGGAAACTATAAGAGATAATGCAATTTGGCAACCGGCAATGTAATTAGCATGCCGAATATTACTTGGAATGTGAATTGGAACGAAATCGTCAATAGATAAGACCATTTTACAATTTGGGCCCAAGTTAGAAGCAGAGCCTAAGGTGTAAATTATCGATAGTCCATATCTCGGAAACTATAAGAGATAATGCAATTTGGCAACCGGCAATGTAATTAGCATGCCGAATATTACTTGGAATGTGAATTGGAACGAAATCGCCAATAGATAAAACCATTTTACAATTTGGGCCCAAGTTAGAAGCAGAGCCTAAGGTGTAAATTATCGATAGTCCATATCTCGGAAACTATAAGAGATAATGCAATTTGGCAACCGGCAATGTAATTAGCATGCCGAATATTACTTGGAATGTGAATTGGAACGAAATCGTCAATAGATAAGACCATTTTACAATTTGGGCCCAAGTTAGAAGCAGAGCCTAAGGTGTAAATTATCGATAGTCCATATCTCGGAAACTATAAGAGATAATGCAATTTGGCAAACGGCAATGTAATTAGCATGCCGAATATTACTTGGAATGTGAATTGGAACGAAATCGCCAATAGATAAAACCATTTTACAATTTGGGCCCAAGTTAGAAGCAGAGCCTAAGGTGTAAATTATCGATAGTCCATATCTCGGAAACTATAAGAGATAATGCAATTTGGCAACCGGCAATGTAATTAGCATGCCGAATATTACTTGGAATGTGAATTGGAACGAAATCGCCAATAGATAAGACCATTTTACAATTTGGGCCCAAGTTAGAAGCAGACCCTAAGGTGTAAATTATTGATAGTCCATATCTCGGAAACTATAAGAGATAATGCATTTTCGCAACCGGCAATGTAATTAGCATGCCGAATATCACTTGGAATGTGAATTGGGACGAAATCGCCAATAGATAAGACCATTTTACAATTTGGGCCCAAGTTAGAAGCAGAGCCTAAGGTGTAAATTATCGATAGTCCATATCTCGGAAACTATAAGAGATAATGCAATTCGGCAACCGGCAATGTAATTAGCATGCCGAATATTACTTGGAATGTGAATTGGAACGAAATCGCCAATAGATAAGGCCATTTTACAATTTGGGCCCAAGTTAGAAGCAGAGCCTAAGGTGTAAATTATTGATAGTCCATATCTCGGAAACTATAAGAGATAATGCAATTTCGCAACCGGCAATGTAATTAGCATGCCGAATATTACTTGGAGTGTGAATTGGAACGAAATCGCCAATAGATAAGACCATTTTACAATTTGGGCCCAAGTTAGAAGCAGAGCCTAAGGTGTAAATTATCGATAGTCCATATCTCGGAAACTATAAGAGATAATGCAATTTGGCAACCGGCAATGTAATTAGCATGCCGAATATTACTTGGAGTGTGAATTGGAACGAAATCGCCAATAGATAAGACCATTTTACAATTTGGGCCCAAGTTAGAAGCAGAGCCTAAGGTGTAAATTATCGATAGTCCATATCTCGGAAACTATAAGAGATAATGCAATTTGGCAACCGGCAATGTAATTAGCATGCCGAATATTACTTGGAATGTGAATTGGAACGAAATCGTCAATAGATAAGACCATTTTACAATTTGGGCCCAAGTTAGAAGCAGAGCCTAAGGTGTAAATTATCGATAGTCCATATCTCGGAAACTATAAGAGATAATGCAATTTGGCAACCGGCAATGTAATTAGCATGCCGAATATTACTTGGAATGTGAATTGGAACGAAATCGCCAATAGATAAAACCATTTTACAATTTGGGCCCAAGTTAGAAGCAGAGCCTAAGGTGTAAATTATCGATAGTCCATATCTCGGAAACTATAAGAGATAATGCAATTTGGTAACCGGCAATGTAATTAGCATGCCGAATATTACTTGGAATGTGAATTGGAACGAAATCGCCAATAGATAAGACCATTTTACAATTTGGGCCCAAGTTAGAAGCAGACCCTAAGGTGTAAATTATTGATAGTCCATATCTCGGAAACTATAAGAGATAATGCATTTTCGCAACCGGCAATGTAATTAGCATGCCGAATATCACTTGGAATGTGAATTGGGACGAAATCGCCAATAGATAAGACCATTTTACAATTTGGGCCCAAGTTAGAAGCAGAGCCTAAGGTGTAAATTATCGATAGTCCATATCTCGGAAACTATAAGAGATAATGCAATTTGGCAACCGGCAATGTAATTAGCATGCCGAATATTACTTGGAATGTGAATTGGAACGAAATCGCCAATAGATAAGACCATTTTACAATTTGGGCCCAAGTTAGAAGCAGAGCCTAAGGTGTAAATTATCGATAGTCCATATCTCGGAAACTATAAGAGATAATGCAATTTGGCAACCGGCAATGTAATTAGCATGCCGAATATTACTTGGAATGTGAATTGGTACGAAATCGCCAATAGGTAAGACCATTTTACAATTTGGGCCCAAGTTAGAAGCAGAGCCTAAGGTGTAAATTATCGATAGTCCATATCTCGGAAACTATAAGAGATAATGCAATTTGGCAACCGGCAATGTAATTAGCATGCCGAATATTACTTGGAATGTGAATTGGAACGAAATCGCCAATAGGTAAGACCATTTTACAATTTGGGCCCAAGTTAGAAGCAGAGCCTAAGGTGTAAATTATTGATAGTCCATATCTCGGAAACTATAAGAGATAATGCAATTTCGCAACCGACAATGTGATTAGCATGCCGAATATTACTTGGAGTGTGAATTGGAACGAAATCGCCAATAGGTAAAACCATTTTACAATTTGGGCCCAAGTTAGAAGCAGAGCCTAAGGTGTAAATTATCGATAGTCCATATCTCGGAAACTATAAGAGATAATGCAATTTGGCAACCGGCAATGTAATTAGCATGCCGAATATTACTTGGAATGTGAATTGGAACGAAATCGCCAATAGATAAGACCATTTTACAATTTGAGCCCAAGTTAGAAGCAGAGCCTAAGGTGTAAATTATTGATAGTCCATATCTCGGAAACTATAAGAGATAATGCAATTTCGCAACCGACAATGTGATTAGCATGCCGAATATTACTTGGAGTGTGAATTGGAACGAAATCGCCAATAGGTAAGACCATTTTACAATTTGGGCCCAAGTTAGAAGCAGAGCCTAAGGTGTAAATTATCGATAGTCCATATCTCGGAAACTATAAGAGATAATGCAATTTGGCAACCGGTAATGTAATTAGCATGCCGAATATTACTTGGAATGTGAATTGGAACGAAATCGCCAATAGATAAGGCCATTTTACAATTTGGGCCCAAGTTAGAAGCAGAGCCTAAGGTGTAAATTATCGATAGTCCATATCTCGGAAACTATAAGAGATAATGCAATTTGGCAACCGGCAATGTAATTAGCATGCCGAATATTACTTGGAATGTGAATTGGAACGAAATCGCCAATAGATAAGACCATTTTACAATTTGGGCCCAAGTTAGAAGCAGAGCCTAAGGTGTAAATTATTGATAGTCCATATCTCGGAAACTATAAGAGATAATGCAATTTCGCAACCGGCAATGTAATTAGCATGCCGAATATTACTTGGAGTGTGAATTGGAACGAAATCGCCAATAGATAAGACCATTTTACAATTTGGGCCCAAGTTAGAAGCAGAGCCTAAGGTGTAAATTATCGATAGTCCATATCTCGGAAACTATAAGAGATAATGCAATTTGGCAACCGGCAATGTAATTAGCATGCCGAATATTACTTGGAATGTGAATTGGAACGAAATCGCCAATAGATAAGACCATTTTACAATTTGGGCCCAAGTTAGAAGCAGAGCCTAAGGTGTAAATTATCGATAGTCCATATCTCGGAAACTATAAGAGTTAATGCAATTTGGCAACCGGCAATGTAATTAGCATGCCGAATATTACTTGGAATGTGAATTGGAACGAAATCGCCAATAGATAAGACCATTTTACAATTTGGGCCCAAGTTAGAAGCAGAGCCTAAGGTGTAAATTATCGATAGTCCATATCTCGGAAACTATAAGAGATAATGCAATTTGGCAACCGGCAATGTAATTAGCATGCCGAATATTACTTGGAATGTGAATTGGAACGAAATCGCCAATAGATAAGACCATTTTACAATTTGGGCCCAAGTTAGAAGCAGAGCCTATGGTGTAAATTATCGATAGTCCATATCTCGGAAACTATAAGAGATAATGCAATTTGGCAACCGGCAATGTAATTAGCATGCCGAATATTACTTGGAATGTGAATTGGAACGAAATCGCCTATAGATAAGACCATTTTACAATTTGGGCCCAAGTTAGAAGCAGAGCCTAAGGTGTAAATTATTGATAGTCCATATCTCGGAAACTATAAGAGATAATGCAATTTCGCAACCGACAATGTGATTAGCATGCCGAATATTACTTGGAGTGTGAATTGGAACGAAATCGCCAATAGGTAAGACCATTTTACAATTTGGGCCCAAGTTAGAAGCAGAGCCTAAGGTGTAAATTATCGATAGTCCATATCTCGGAAACTATAAGAGATAATGCAATTTGGCAACCGGCAATGTAATTAGCATGCCGAATATTACTTGGAATGTGAATTGGAACGAAATCGCCAATAGATAAGGCCATTTTACAATTTGGGCCCAAGTTAGAAGCAGAGCCTAAGGTGTAAATTATCGATAGTCCATATCTCGGAAACTATAAGAGATAATGCAATTTGGCAACCGGCAATGTAATTAGCATGCCGAATATTACTTGGAATGTGAATTGGAACGAAATCGCCTATAGATAAGACCATTTTACAATTTGGGCCCGAGTTAGAAGCAGAGCCTAAGGTGTAAATTATTGATAGTCCATATCTCGGAAACTATAAGAGATAATGCAATTTCGCAACCGGCAATGTAATTAGCATGCCGAATATTACTTGGAGTGTGAATTGGAACGAAATCGCCAATAGATAAGACCATTTTACAATTTGGGCCCAAGTTAGAAGCAGAGCCTAAGGTGTAAATTAACGATAGTCCATATCTCGGAAACTATAAGAGATAATGCAATTTGGCAACCGGCAATGTAATTAGCATGCCGAATATTACTTGGAGTGTGAATTGGAACGAAATCGCCAATAGATAAGACCATTTTACAATTTGGGCCCAAGTTAGAAGCAGAGCCTAAGGTGTAAATTATCGATAGTCCATATCTCGGAAACTATAAGAGATAATGCAATTTGGCAACCGGCAATGTAATTAGCATGCCGAATATTACTTGGAATGTGAATTGGAACGAAATCGCCAATAGATAAAACCATTTTACAATTTGGGCCCAAGTTAGAAGCAGAGCCTAAGGTGTAAATTATCGATAGTCCATATCTCGGAAACTATAAGAGATAATGCAATTTGGCAACCGGCAATGTAATTAGCATGCCGAATATTACTTGGAATGTGAATTGGAACGAAATCGCCAATAGATAAGACCATTTTACAATTTGGGCCCAAGTTAGAAGCAGACCCTAAGGTGTAAATTATTGATAGTCCATATCTCGGAAACTATAAGAGATAATGCATTGTCGCAACCGGCAATGTAATTAGCATGCCGAATATCACTTGGAATGTGAATTGGGACGAAATCGCCAATAGATAAGACCATTTTACAATTTGGGCCCAAGTTAGAAGCAGAGCCTAAGGTGTAAATTATCGATAGTCCATATCTCGGAAACTATAAGAGATAATGCAATTTGGCAACCGGCAATGTAATTAGCATGCCGAATATTACTTGGAATGTGAATTGGAACGAAATCGCCAATAGATAAGACCATTTTACAATTTGGGCCCAAGTTAGAAGCAGAGCCTAAGGTGTAAATTATCGATAGTCCATATCTCGGAAACTATAAGAGATAATGCAATTTGGCAACCGGCAATGTAATTAGCATGCCGAATATTACTTGGAATGTGAATTGGTACGAAATCGCCAATAGGTAAGACCATTTTACAATTTGGGCCCAAGTTAGAAGCAGAGCCTAAGGTGTAAATTATCGATAGTCCATATCTCGGAAACTATAAGAGATAATGCAATTTGGCAACCGGCAATGTAATTAGCATGCCGAATATTACTTGGAATGTGAATTGGAACGAAATCGCCAATAGGTAAGACCATTTTACAATTTGGGCCCAAGTTAGAAGCAGAGCCTAAGGTGTAAATTATCGATAGTCCATATCTCGGAAACTATAAGAGATAATTTAATTTGGCAACCGGCAATGTAATTAGCATGCCGAATATTACTTGGAATGTGAATTGGAACGAAATCGCCAATAGATAAGACCATTTTACAATTTGGGCCCAAGTTAGAAGCAGAGCCTAAGGTGTAAATTATCGATAGTCCATATCTCGGAAACTATAAGAGATAATGCAATTTGGCAACCGGCAATGTAATTAGCATGCCGAATATTACTTGGTATGTGAATTGGAACGAAATCGCCAATAGATAAGACCATTTTACAATTTGGGCCCAAGTTAGAAGCAGAGCCTATGGTGTAAATTATCGATAGTCCATATCTCGGAAACTATAAGAGATAATGCAATTTGGCAACCGGCAATGTAATTAGCATGCCGAATATTACTTGGAATGTGAATTGGAACGAAATCGCCAATAGATAAGACCATTTTACAATTTGGGCCCAAGTTAGAAGCAGAGCCTAAGGTGTAAATTATCGATAGTCCATATCTCGGAAACTATAAGAGTTAATGCAATTTGGCAACCGGCAATGTAATTAGCATGCCGAATATTACTTGGAATGTGAATTGGAACGAAATCGCCAATAGAGAAGACCATTTTACAATTTGGGCCCAAGTTAGAAGCAGAGCCTAAGGTGTAAATTATCGATAGTCCATATCTCGGAAACTAAAAGAGATAATGCAATTTGGCAACCGGCAATGTAATTAGCATGCCGAATATTACTTGGAATGTGAATTGGAACGAAATCGCCAATAGAGAAGACCATTTTACAATTTGGGCCCAAGTTAGAAGCAGAGCCTAAGGTGTAAATTATCGATAGTCCATATCTCGGAAACTATAAGAGATAATGCAATTTGGCAACCGGCAATGTAATTAGCATGCCGAATATTACTTGGAATGTGAATTGGAACGAAATCGGAAATAGATAAGACCATTTTACAATTTGGGCCCAAGTTAGAAGCAGAGCCTAAGGTGTAAATTATCGATAGTCCATATCTCGGAAACTATAAGAGGTAATGCAATTTGGCAACCGGCAATGTAATTAGCATGCCGAATATTACTTGGAATATGAATTGGAACGAAATCGCCAATAGAGAAGACCATTTTACAATTTGGGCCCAAGTTAGAAGCAGAGCCTAAGGTGTAAATTATCGATAGTCCATATCTCGGAAACTATAAGAGTTAATGCAATTTGGCAACCGGCAATGTAATTAGCATGCCGAATATTACTTGGAATGTGAACTGGAACGAAATCGCCAATAGAGAAGACCATTTTACAATTTGGGCACAAGTTAGAAGCAGAGCCTAAGGTGTAAATTATCGATAGTCCATATCTCGGAAACTATAAGAGATAATGCAATTTGGCAACCGGCAATGAAATTAGCATGCCGAATATTACTTGGAATGTGAATTGGAACGAAATCGCCAATAGATAAGACCATTTTACAATTTGGGCCCAAGTTAGAAGCAGAGCCTAAGGTGTAAATTATCGATAGTACATATCTCGGAAACTATAAGAGGTAATGCAATTTGGCAACCGGCAATGTAATTAGCATGCCGAATATTACTTGGAATGTGATTTGGAACGAAATCGCCAATAGAGAAGACCATTTTACAATTTGGGCCCAAGTTAGAAGCAGAGCCTAAGGTGTAAATTATCGATAGTCCATATCTCGGAAACTATAAGAGATAATGCAATTTGGCAACCGGCAATGTAATTAGCATGCCGAATATTACTTGGAATGTGAATTGGAACGAAATCGCCAATAGATAAGACCATTTTACAATTTGGGCCCAAGTTAGAAGCAGAGCCTAAGGTGTAAATTATCGATAGTCCATATCTCGGAAACTATAAGAGTTAATGCAATTTGGCAACCGGCAATGTAATTAGCATGCCGAATATTACTTGGAATGTGAATTGGAACGAAATCGCCAATAGATAAGACCATTTTACAATTTGGGCCCTAGTTAGAAGCAGAGCCTAAGGTGTAAATTATCGATAGTCCATATTTCGGAAACTATAAGAGATAATGCAATTTGGCAACCGGCAATGTAATTAGCATGCCGAATATTACTTGGAATGTGAATTGGAACGAAATCGCCAATAGATAAGACCATTTTACAATTTGGGCCCAAGTTAGAAGCAGAGCCTAAGGTGTAAATTATCGATAGTCCATATCTCGGAAACTATAAGAGATAATGCAATTTGGCAACCGGCAATGTAATTAGCATGCCGAATATTACTTGGAATGTGAATTGGAACGAAATCGCCAATAGATAAGACCATTTTACAATTTGGGCCCAAGTTAGAAGCAGAGCCTAAGGTGTAAATTATTGATAGTCCATATCTCGGAAACTATAAGAGATAATGCAATTTCGCAACCGACAATGTGATTAGCATGCCGAATATTACTTGGAGTGTGAATTGGAACGAAATCGCCAATAGGTAAGACCATTTTACAATTTGGGCCCAAGTTAGAAGCAGAGCCTAAGGTGTAAATTATCGATAGTCCATATCTCGGAAACTATAAGAGATAATGCAATTTGGCAACCGGCAATGTAATTAGCATGCCGAATATTACTTGGAATGTGAATTGGAACGAAATCGCCAATAGATAAGGCCATTTTACAATTTGGGCCCAAGTTAGAAGCAGAGCCTAAGGTGTAAATTATCGATAGTCCATATCTCGGAAACTATAAGAGATAATGCAATTTGGCAACCGGCAATGTAATTAGCATGCCGAATATTACTTGGAATGTGAATTGGAACGAAATCGCCAATAGATAAGACCATTTTACAATTTGGGCCCAAGTTAGAAGCAGAGCCTAAGGTGTAAATTATTGATAGTCCATATCTCGGAAACTATAAGAGATAATGCAATTTCGCAACCGACAATGTAATTAGCATGCCGAATATTACTTGGAGTGTGAATTGGAACGAAATCGCCAATAGATAAGACCATTTTACAATTTGGGCCCAAGTTAGAAGCAGAGCCTAAGGTGTAAATTATCGATAGTCCATATCTCGGTAACTATAAGAGATAATGCAATTTGGCAACCGGCAATGTAATTAGCATGCCGAATATTACTTGGAATGTGAATTGGAACGAAATCGCCAATAGATAAGACCATTTTACAATTTGGGCCCAAGTTAGAAGCAGAGCCTAAGGTGTAAATTATCGATAGTCCATATCTCGGAAACTATAAGAGTTAATGCAATTTGGCAACCGGCAATGTAATTAGCATGCCGAATATTACTTGGAATGTGAACTGGAACGAAATCGCCAATAGAGAAGACCATTTTACAATTTGGGCCCAAGTTAGAAGCAGAGCCTAAGGTGTAAATTATCGATAGTCCATATCTCGGAAACTATAAGAGATAATGCAATTTGGCAACCGGCAATGTAATTAGCATGCCGAATATTACTTGGAATGTGAATTGGAACGAAATCGCCAATAGATAAGACCATTTTACAATTTGGGCCCAAGTTAGAAGCAGAGCCTAAGGTGTAAATTATCGATAGTACATATCTCGGAAACTATAAGAGGTAATGCAATTTGGCAACCGGCAATGTAATTAGCATGCCGAATATTACTTGGAATGTGAATTGGAACGAAATCGCCAATAGAGAAGACCATTTTACAATTTGGGCCCAAGTTAGAAGCAGAGCCTAAGGTGTAAATTATCGATAGTCCATATCTCGGAAACTATAAGAGATAATGCAATATGGCAACCGGCAATGTAATTAGCATGCCGAATATTACTTGGAATGTGAATTGGAACGAAATCGCCAATAGATAAGACCATTTTACAATTTGGGCCCAAGTTAGAAGCAGAGCCTAAGGTGTAAATTATCGATAGTCCATATCTCGGAAACTATAAGAGATAATGCAATTTGGCAACCGGCAATGTAATTAGCATGCCGAATATTACTTGGAATGTGAATTGGAACGAAATCGCCAATAGAGAAGACCATTTTACAATTTGGGCCCAAGTTAGAAGCAGAGCCTAAGGTGTAAATTATCGATAGTCCATATCTCGGAAACTATAAGAGTTAATGCAATTTGGCAACCGGCAATGTAATTAGCATGCCGAATATTACTTGGAATGTGAATTGGAACGAAATCGCCAATAGATAAGACCATTTTACAATTTGGGCCCTAGTTAGAAGCAGAGCCTAAGGTGTAAATTATCGATAGTCCATATTTCGGAAACTATAAGAGATAATGCAATTTGGCAACCGGCAATGTAATTAGCATGCCGAATATTACTTGGAATGTGAATTGGAACGAAATCGCCAATAGATAAGACCATTTTACAATTTGGGCCCAAGTTAGAAGCAGAGCCTAAGGTGTAAATTATCGATAGTCCATATCTCGGAAACTATAAGAGATAATGCAATTTGGCAACCGGCAATGTAATTAGCATGCCGAATATTACTTGGAATGTGAATTGGAACGAAATCGCCAATAGATAAGACCATTTTACAATTTGGGCCCAAGTTAGAAGCAGAGCCTAAGGTGTAAATTATTGATAGTCCATATCTCGGAAACTATAAGAGATAATGCAATTTCGCAACCGACAATGTGATTAGCATGCCGAATATTACTTGGAGTGTGAATTGGAACGAAATCGCTAATAGGTAAGACCATTTTACAATTTGGGCCCAAGTTAGAAGCAGAGCCTAAGGTGTAAATTATCGATAGTCCATATCTCGGAAACTATAAGAGATAATGCAATTTGGCAACCGGCAATGTAATTAGCATGCCGAATATTACTTGGAATGTGAATTGGAACGAAATCGCCAATAGATAAGGCCATTTTACAATTTGGGCCCAAGTTAGAAGCAGAGCCTAAGGTGTAAATTATCGATAGTCCATATCTCGGAAACTATAAGAGATAATGCAATTTGGCAACCGGCAATGTAATTAGCATGCCGAATATTACTTGGAATGTGAATTGGAACGAAATCGCCAATAGATAAGACCATTTTACAATTTGGGCCCAAGTTAGAAGCAGAGCCTAAGGTGTAAATTATTGATAGTCCATATCTCGGAAACTATAAGAGATAATGCAATTTCGCAACCGGCAATGTAATTAGCATGCCGAATATTACTTGGAGTGTGAATTGGAACGAAATCGCCAATAGATAAGACCATTTTACAATTTGGGCCCAAGTTAGAAGCAGAGCCTAAGGTGTAAATTATCGATAGTCCATATCTTGGTAACTATAAGAGATAATGCAATTTGGCAACCGGCAATGTAATTAGCATGCCGAATATTACTTGGAATGTGAATTGGAACGAAATCGCCAATAGATAAGACCATTTTACAATTTGGGCCCAAGTTAGAAGCAGAGCCTAAGGTGTAAATTATCGATAGTCCATATCTCGGAAACTATAAGAGATAATGCAATTTGGCAACCGGCAATGTAATTAGCATGCCGAATATTACTTGGAATGTGAATTGGAACGAAATCGCCAATAGATAAGACCATTTTACAATTTGGGCTCAAATTAGAAGCAGAGCCTAAGGTGTAAATTATCGATAGTCCATATCTCGGAAACTATAAGAGATAATGCAATTTGGCAACCGGCAATGTAATTAGCATGCCGAATATTACTTGGAATGTGAATTGGAACGAAATCGCCAATAGATAAGACCATTTTACAATTTGGGCCCAAGTTAGAAGCAGAGCCTAAGGTGTAAATTATCGATAGTCCATATCTCGGAAACTATAAGAGATAATGCAATTTGGCAACCGGCAATGTAATTAGCATGCCGAATATTACTTGGAGTGTGAATTGGAACGAAATCGCCAATAGATAAGACCATTTTACAATTTGGGCCCAAGTTAGAAGCAGAGCCTAAGGTGTAAATTATCGATAGTCCATATCTCGGAAACTATAAGAGATAATGCAATTTGGCAACCGGCAATGTAATTAGCATGCCGAATATTACTTGGAATGTGAATTGGAACGAAATCGCCAATAGATAAGACCATTTTACAATTTGGGCCCAAGTTAGAAGCAGAGCCTAAGGTGTAAATTATCGATAGTCCATATCTCGGAAACTATAAGAGATAATGCAATTTGGCAACCGGCAATGTAATTAGCATGCCGAATATTACTTGGAATGTGAATTGGAACGAAATCGCCAATAGATAAGGCCATTTTACAATTTGGGCCCAAGTTAGAAGCAGAGCCTAAGGTGTAAATAATTGATAGTCCATATCTCGGAAACTATAAGAGATAATGCAATTTCGCAACCGGCAATGTAATTAGCATGCCGAATATCACTTGGAATGTGAATTGGGACGAAATCGCCAATAGATAAGACCATTTTACAATTTGGGCCCAAGTTAGAAGCAGAGCCTAAGGTGTAAATTATCGATAGTCCATATCTCGGAAACTATAAGAGATAATGCAATTTGGCAACCCGCAATGTAATTAGCATGCCGAATATTACTTGGAATGTGAATTGGAACGAAATCGCCAATAGATAAGACCATTTTACAATTTGGGCCCAAGTTAGAAGCAGAGCCTAAGATGTAAATTATCGATAGTCCATATCTCGGATACTATAAGAGATAATGCAATTTGGCAACCGGCAATGTAATTAGCATGCCGAATATTACTTGGAATGTGAATTGGAACGAAATCGCCAATAGATAAGACCATTTTACAATTTGGGCCCAAGTTAGAAGCAGAGCCTAAGGTGTAAATTATTGATAGTCCATATCTCGGAAACTATAAGAGATAATTCAATTTGGCAACCGGCAATGTAATTAGCATGCCGGATATTACTTGGAATGTGAATTGGAACGAAATCGCCAATAGATAAGACCATTTTACAATTTGGGCCCAAGTTAGAAGCAGAGCCTAAGGTGTAAATTATCGATAGTCCATATCTCGGAAACTATAAGAGATAATGCAATTTGGCAACCGGCAATGTAATTAGCATGCCGAATATTACTTGGATTGTGAATTGGAACGAAATCGCCAATAGATAAGACGATTTTACAATTTGGGCCCAAGTTAGAAGCAGAGCCTAAGATGTAAATTATCGATAGTCCATATCTCGGAAACTATAAGAGATAATGCAATTTGGCAACCGGCAATGTAATTAGCATGCCGAATATTACTTGGAATGTGAATTGGAACGAAATCGCCAATAGATAAGACCATTTTACAATTTGGGCCCAAGTTAGAAGCAGAGCCTAAGGTGTAAATTATCGATAGTCCATATCTCGGAAACTATAAGAGATAATGCAATTTGGCAACCGGCAATGTAATTAGCATGCCGAATATTACTTGGAATGTGAATTGGAACGAAATCGCCAATAGAGAAGACCATTTTACAATTTGGGCCCAAGTTAGAAGCAGAGCCTAAGGTGTAAATTATCGATAGTCCATATCTCGGAAACTAAAAGAGATAATGCAATTTGGCAACCGGCAATGTAATTAGCATGCCGAATATTACTTGGAATGTGAATTGGAACGAAATCGCCAATAGAGAAGACCATTTTACAATTTGGGCCCAAGTTAGAAGCAGAGCCTAAGGTGTAAATTATCGATAGTCCATATCTCGGAAACTATAAGAGATAATGCAATTTGGCAACCGGCAATGTAATTAGCATGCCGAATATTACTTGGAATGTGAATTGGAACGAAATCGCCAATAGATAAGACCATTTTACAATTTGGGCCCAAGTTAGAAGCAGAGCCTAAGGTGTAAATTATCGATAGTCCATATCTCGGAAACTATAAGAGGTAATGCAATTTGGCAACCGGCAATGTAATTAGCATGCCGAATATTACTTGGAATGTGAATTGGAACGAAATCGCCAATAGATAAGACCATTTTACAATTTGGGCCCAAGTTAGAAGCAGAGCCTAAGGTGTAAATTATCGATAGTACATATCTCGGAAACTATAAGAGGTAATGCAATTTGGCAAGCGGCAATGTAATTAGCATGCCGAATATTACTTGGAATGTGAATTGGAACGAAATCGCCAATAGAGAAGACCATTTTACAATTTGGGCCCAAGTTAGAAGCAGAGCCTAAGGTGTAAATTATCGATAGTCCATATCTCGGAAACTATAAGAGTTAATGCAATTTGGCAACCGGCAATTTAATTAGCATGCCGAATATTACTTGGAATGTGAATTGGAACGAAATCGCCAATAGATAAGACCATTTTACAATTTGGGCCCAAGTTAGAAGCAGAGCCTAAGGTGTAAATTATCGATAGTCCATATTTCGGAAACTATAAGAGATAATGCAATTTGGCAACCGGCAATGTAATTAGCATGCCGAATATTACTTGGAATGTGAATTGGAACGAAATCGCCAATAGAGAAGACCATTTTACAATTTGGGCCCAAGTTAGAAGCAGAGCCTAAGGTGTAAATTATCGATAGTCCATATCTCGGAAACTATAAGAGTTAATGCAATTTGGCAACCGGCAATGTAATTAGCATGCCGAATATTACTTGGAATATGAATTGGAACGAAATCGCCAATAGGTAAGACCATTTTACAATTTGGGCCCAAGTTAGAAGCAGAGCCTAAGGTGTAAATTATCGATAGTCCATATCTCGGAAACTATAAGAGATAATGCAATTTGGCAAACGGCAATGTAATTAGCATGCCGAATATTACTTGGAATGTGAATTGGAACGAAATCGCCAATAGATAAGACCATTTTACAATTTGGGCCCAAGTTAGAAGCAGAGCCTAAGGTATAAATTATCGATAGTCCATATCTCGGAAACTATAAGAGATAATGCAATTTCGCAACCGGCAATGTAATTAGCATGCCGAATATCACTTGGAATGTGAATTGGGACGAAATCGCCAATAGATAAGACCATTTTACAATTTGGGCCCAAGTTAGAAGCAGAGCCTAAGGTGTAAATTATCGATAGTCCATATCTCGGAAACTATAAGAGATAATTCAATTTGGCAACCGGCAATGTAATTAGCATGCCGAATATTACTTGAAATGTGAATTGGAACGAAATCGCCAATAGATAAGACCATTTTACAATTTGGGCCCAAGTTAGAAGCAGAGCCTAAGGTGTAAATTATCGATAGTCCATATCTCGGAAACTATAAGAGATAATGCAATTTGGCAACCGGCAATGTAATTAGCATGCCGAATATTACTTGGAATGTGAATTGGAACGAAATCGCCAATAGATAAGACCATTTTACAATTTGGGCCCAAGTTATAAGCAGAGCCTATGGTGTAAATTATCGATAGTCCATATCTCGGAAACTATAAGAGATAATGCAATTTGGCAACCGGCAATGTAATTAGCATGCCGAATATTACTTGGAATGTGAATTGGAACGAAATCGCCAATAGATAAGACCATTTTACAATTTGGGCCCAAGTTAGAAGCAGAGCCTAAGGTGTAAATTATCGATAGTCCATATCTCGGAAACTATAAGAGTTAATGCAATTTGGCAACCGGCTATGTAATTAGCATGCCGAATATTACTTGGAATGTGAATTGGAACGAAATCGCCAATAGATAAGACCATTTTACAATTTGGGCCTAAGTTAGAAGCTGAGCCTAAGGTGTAAATTTTCAATAGTCCATATCTCGGAAACTATAAGAGATAATGCAATTTGGCAACCGGCAATGTAATTAGCATGCCGAATATTACTTGGAATGCGAATTGGAACGAAATCGCCAATAGATAAGACCATTTTACAATTTGGGCCCAAGTTAGAAGCAGAGCCTAAGGTGTAAATTATCGATAGTCCATATCTCGGAAACTATAAGAGATAATGCAATTTGGCAACCGGCAATGTAATTAGCATGCCGAATATTACTTGGAATGTGAATTGCAACTAAATCGCCAATAGATAAGACCATTTTACAATTTGGGCCCAAGTTAGAAGCAGAGCCTAAGGTGTAAATTATCGATAGTCCATATCTCGGAAACTATAAGAGATGATGCAATTTGGCAACCGGCAATGTAATTAGCATGCCGAATATTACTTGGAATGTGAATTGGAACGAAATCGCCAATAGATAAGACCATTTTACAATTTGGGCCCAAGTTAGAAGCAGAGCCTAAGGTGTAAATTATCGATAGTCCATATCTCGGAAACTATAAGAGATAATGCAATTTCGCAACCGGCAATGTAATTAGCATGCCGAATATTACTTGGAATGTGAATTGGGACGAAATCGCCAATAGATAAGGCCATTTTACAATTTGGGCCCAAGTTAGAAGCAGAGCCTAAGGTGTAAATTATCGATAGTCCATATCTCAGAAACTATAAGAGATAATGCAATTTGGCAACCGGCAATGTAATTAGCATGCCGAATATTACTTGGAATGTGAATTGGAACGAAATCGCCAATAGATAAGACCATTTTACAATATGGGCCCAAGTTAGAAGCAGAGCCTAAGGTGTAAATTATCGATAGTCCATATCTCGGGAACTATAAGAGATAATGCAATTTGGCAACCGGCAATGTAATTAGCATGCCGAATATTACTTGGAATGTGAATTGGAACGAAATCGCCAATAGATAAGACCATTTTACAATTTGGGCCCAAGTTAGAAGCAGAGCCTAAGGTGTAAATTATCGATAGTCCATATCTCGGAAACTATAAGAGATAATTCAATTTGGCAACCGGCAATGTAATTAGTATGCCGAATATTACTTGGAATGTGAATTGGAACGAAATCGCCAATAGATAAGACCATTTTACAATTTGGGCTCAAGTTAGAAGCAGAGCCTAAGGTGTAAATTATCGATAGTCCATATCTCGGAAACTATAAGAGATAATGCAATTTGGCAACCGGCAATGTAATTAGCATGCCGAATATTACTTGGAATGTGAATTGGAACGAAATCGCCAATAGATAAGACCATTTTACAATTTGGGCCCAAGTTAGAAGCAGAGCCTAAGGTGTAAATTATCGATAGTCCCTATCTCGGAAACTATAAGAGATAATGCAATTTGGCAACCGGCAATGTAATTAGCATGCCGAATATTACTTGGAATGTGAATTGGAACGAAATCGCCAATAGGTAAGACCATTTTACAATTTGGGCCCAAGTTAGAAGCAGAGCCTAAGGTGTAAATTATCGATAGTCCATATCTCGGAAGCTATAAGAGATAATTCAATTTGGCAACCGGCAATGTAATTAGCATGCCGAATATTACTTGGAATGTGAATTGGAACGAAATCGCCAATAGATAAGACCATTTTACAATTTGGGCCCAAGTTAGAAGCAGAGCCTAAGGTGTAAATTATCGATAGTCCATATCTCGGAAACTATAAGAGATAATGCAATTTGGCAACCGGCAATGTAATTAGCATGCCGAATATTACTTGGAATGTGAATTGGAACGAAATCGCCAATAGATAAGATCATTTTACAATTTGGGCCCAAGTTAGAAGCAGAGCCTAAGGTGTAAATTATCGATAGTCCATATCTCGGAAACTATAAGAGATAATGCAATTTGGCAACCGGCAATGTAATTAGCATGCCGAATATTACTTGGAATGTGAATTGGAACGAAATCGCCAATAGATAAGGCCATTTTACAATTTGGGCCCAAGTTAGAAGCAGAGCCTTAGGTGTAAATTAACGATAGTTAATATCTCGGAAACTATAAGAGATAATGCAATTTGGCAACCGGCAATGTAATTAGCATGCCGAATATTACTTGGAATGTGAATTGGAACGAAATCGCCAATAGATAAGACCATTTTACAATTTGGGCCCAAGTTAGAAGCAGAGCCTAAGGTGTAAATTATCGATAGTCCATATCTCGGAAACTATAAGAGATAATGCAATTTGGCAACCGGCAATGTAATTAGCATGCCGAATATTACTTGGAATGTGAATTGGAACGAAATCGCCAATAGATAAGACCATTTTACAATTTGGGCCCAAGTTAGAAGCAGAGCCTAAGGTGTAAATTATCGATAGTCCATATCTCGGAAACTATAAGAGATAATTCAATTTGGCAACCGGCAATGTAATTAGCATGCCGAATATTACTTGGAATGTGAATTGGAACGAAATCGCCAATAGATAAGACCATTTTACAATTTGGGAGCAAGTTAGAAGCAGAGCCTAAGGTGTAAATTATCGATAGTCCATATCTCGGAAACTATAAGAGATAATGCAATTTGGCAACCGGCAATGTAATTAGCATGCCAAATATTACTTGGAATGTGAATTGGAACGAAATCGCCAATAGATAAGACCATTTTACAATTTGGGCCCAAGTTAGAAGCAGAGCCTATGGTGTAAATTATCGATGGTCCATATCTCGGAAACTATAAGAGATAATGCAATTTGGCAACCGGCAATGTAATTAGCATGCCGAATATTACTTGGAATGTGAATTGGAACGAAATCGCCAATAGATAAGACCATTTTACAATTTGGGCCCAAGTTAGAAGCAGAGACTAAGGTGTAAATTATCGATAGTCCATATCTCGGAAACTATAAGAGATAATGCAATTTGGCAACCGGCAATGTAATTAGCATGCCGAATATTACTTGGAATGTGAATTGGAACGAAATCGCCAATAGATAAGACCATTTTACAATTTGGGCCCAAGTTATAAGCAGAGCCTATGGTGTAAATTATCGATAGTCCATATCTCGGAAACTATAAGAGTTAATGCAATTTGGCAACCGGCAATGTAATTAGCATGCCGAATATTACTTGGAATGTGAATTGGAACGAAATCGCCAATAGATAAGACCATTTTACAATTTGGGCCCAAGTTAGAAGCAGAGACTAAGGTGTAAATTATCGATAGTCCATATCTCGGAAACTATAAGAGATAATGCAATTTGGCAACCGGCAATGTAATTAGCATGCCGAATATTACTTGGAATGTGAATTGGAACGAAATCGCCAATAGATAAGACCATTTTACAATTTGGGCCCAAGTTAGAAGCAGAGCCTAAGGTGTAAATTATCGATAGTCCATATCTCGGAAACTATAAGAGTTAATGCAATTTGGCAACCGGCAATGTAATTAGCATGCCGAATATTACTTGGAATGTGAATTGGAACGAAATCGCCAATAGATAAGACCATTTTACAATTTGGGCCCAAGTTAGAAGCAGAGCCTAAGGTGTAAATTATCGATAGTCCATATCTCGGAAACTATAAGAGATAATGCAATTTGGCAACCGGCAATGTAATTAGCATGCCGAATATTACTTGGAATGTGAATTGGAACGAAATTGCCAATAGATAAGACCATTTTACAATTTGGGCCCAAGTTAGAAGCAGAGCCTAAGGTGTAAATTATCGATAGTCCATATCTCTGAAACTATAAGAGATAATGCAATTTCGCAACCGGCAATGTAATTAGCATGCCGAATATTACTTGGAATGTGAATTGGGACGAAATCGCCAATAGATAAGACCATTTTACAATTTGGGCCCAAGTTAGAAGCAGAGCCTAAGGTGTAAATTATCGATAGTCCATATCTCTGAAACTATAAGAGATAATGCAATTTCGCAACCGGCAATGTAATTAGCATGCCGAATATTACTTGGAATGTGAATTGGAACGAAATTGCCAATAGATAAGACCATTTTACAATTTGGGCCCAAGTTAGAAGCAGAGCCTAAGGTGTAAATTATCGATAGTCCATATCTCTGAAACTATAAGAGATAATGCAATTTGGCAACCGGCAATGTAATTAGCATGCCGAATATTACTTGGAATGTGAATTGGAACGAAATTGCCAATAGATAAGACCATTTTACAATTTGGGCCCAAGTTAGAAGCAGAGCCTAAGGTGTAAATTATCGATAGTCCATATCTCAGAAACTATAAGAGATAATGCAATTTGGCAACCGGCAATGTAATTAGCATGCCGAATATTACTTGGAATGTGAATTGGAACGAAATCGCCAATAGATAAGGCCATTTTACAATTTGGGCCCAAGTTAGAAGCAGAGCCTAAGGTGTAAATTATCGATAGTCCATATCTCAGAAATTATAAGAGATAATGCAATTTGGCAACCGGCAATGTAATTAGCATGCCGAATATTACTTGGAATGTGAATTGGAACGAAATCGCCAATAGATAAGACCATTTTACAATTTGGGCCCAAGTTAGAAGCAGAGCCTAAGGTGTAAATTATCGATAGTCCATATCTCGGAAACTATAAGAGATAATGCAATTTGGCAACCGGCAATGTAATTAGCATGCCGAATATTACTTGGAATGTGAATTGGAACGAAATTGCCAATAGATAAGACCATTTTACAATTTGGGCCCAAGTTAGAAGCAGAGCCTAAGGTGTAAATTATCGATAGTCCATATCTCTGAAACTATAAGAGATAATGCAATTTCGCAACCGGCAATGTAATTAGCATGCCGAATATTACTTGGAATGTGAATTGGGACGAAATCGCCAATAGATAAGGCCATTTTACAATTTGGGCCCAAGTTAGAAGCAGAGCCTAAGGTGTAAATTATCGATAGTCCATATCTCAGAAACTATAAGAGATAATGCAATTTGGCAACCGGCAATGTAATTAGCATGCCGAATATTACTTGGAATGTGAATTGGAACGAAATCGCCAATAGATAAGACCATTTTACAATATGGGCCCAAGTTAGAAGCAGAGCCTAAGGTGTAAATTATTGATAGTCCATATCTCGGAAACTATAAGAGATAATGCAATTTCGCAACCGGCAATGTAATTAGCATGCCGAATATTACTTGGAGTGTGAATTGGAACGAAATCGCCAATAGATAAGACCATTTTACAATTTGGGCCCAAGTAAGAAGCAGAGCCTAAGGTGTAAATTATCGATAGTCCATATCTCGGAAACTATAAGAGATAATGCAATTTGGCAACCGGCAATGTAATTAGCATGCCGAATATTACTTGGAATGTGAATTGGAACGAAATCGCCAATAGATAAGACCATTTTACAATTTGGGCCCAAGTTAGAAGCAGAGCCTAAGGTGTAAATTATCGATAGTCCATATCTCGGAAACTATAAGAGGTAATGCAATTTGGCAACAGGCAATGTAATTAGCATGCCGAATATTACTTGGAATGTGAATTGGAACGAAATCGTCAATAGATAAGACCATTTTACAATTTGGGCCCAAGTTAGAAGCAGAGCCTAAGGTGTAAATTATCGATAGTCCATATCTCGGAAACTATAAGGGATAATGCAATTTGGCAACCGGCAATGTAATTAGCATGCCGAATATTACTTGGAATGTGAATTGGAACGAAATCGCCAATAGATAAAACCATTTTACAATTTGGGCCCAAGTTAGAAGCAGAGCCTAAGGTATAAATTATCGATAGTCCATATCTCGGAAACTATAAGAGATAATGCAATTTGGCAACCGGCAATGTAATTAGCATGCCGAATATTACTTGGAATGTGAATTGGAACGAAATCGCCAATAGATAAGACCATTTTACAATTTGGGCCCAAGTTAGAAGCAGAGCCTAAGGTGTAAATTATCGATAGTCCATATCTCGGAAACTATAAGAGATAATGCAATTTCGCAACCGGCAATGTAATTAGCATGCCGAATATCACTTCGAATGTGAATTGGGACGAAATCGCCAATAGATAAGACCATTTTACAATTTGGGCCCAAGTTAGAAGCAGAGCCTAAGGTGTAAATTATCGATAGTCCATATCTCGGAAACTATAAGAGATAATGCAATTTGGCAACCGGCAATGTAATTAGCATGCCGAATATTACTTGGAATGTGAATTGGAACGAAATCGCCAATAGATAAGACCATTTTACAATTTGGGCCCAAGTTAGAAGCAGAGCCTAAGGTGTAAATTGTCGATAGTCCATATCTCGGAAACTATAAGAGATAATGCAATTTGGCAACCGGCAATGTAATTAGCATGCCGAATATTACTTGGAATGTGAAATGGAACGAAATCGCCAATAGGTAAGACCATTTTACAATTTGGGCCCAAGTTAGAAGCAGAGCCTAAGGTGTAAATTATCGATAGTCCATATCTCGGAAACTATAAGAGATAATTCAATTTGGCAACCGGCAATGTAATTAGCATGCCGAATATTACTTGGAATGTGAATTGGAACGAAATCGCCAATAGATAAGACCATTTTACAATTTGGGCTCAAGTTAGAAGCAGAGCCTAAGGTGTAAATTATCGATAGTCCATATCTCGGAAACTATAAGAGATAATGCAATTTGGCAACCGGCAATGTAATTAGAATGCCGAATATTACTTGGAATGTGAATTGGAACGAAATCGCCAATAGATAAGACCATTTTACAATTTGGGCCCAAGTTAGAAGCAGAGCCTAAGGTGTAAATTATCGATAGTCCCTATCTCGGAAACTATAAGAGATAATGCAATTTGGCAACCGGCAATGTAATTAGCATGCCGAATATTACTTGGAATGTGAATTGGAACGAAATCGCCAATAGGTAAGACCATTTTACAATTTGGGCCCAAGTTAGAAGCAGAGCCTAAGGTGTAAATTATCGATAGTCCATATCTCGGAAACTATAAGAGATAATTCAATTTGGCAACCGGCAATGTAATTAGCATGCCGAATATTACTTGGACTGTGAATTGGAACGAAATCGCCAATAGATAAGACCATTTTACAATTTGGGCCCAAGTTAGAAGCAGAGCCTAAGGTGTAAATTATCGATAGTCCATATCTCTGAAACTATAAGAGATAATGCAATTTCGCAACCGGTAATGTAATTAGCATGCCGAATATTACTTGGAATGTGAATTGGGACGAAATCGCCAATAGATAAGGCCATTTTACAATTTGGGCCCAAGTTAGAAGCAGAGCCTAAGGTGTAAATTATCGATAGTCCATATCTCGGAAACTATAAGAGATAATGCAATTTGGCAACCGGCAATGTAATTAGCATGCCGAATATTACTTGGAATGTGAATTGGAACGAAATCGCCAATAGATAAGACCATTTTACAATTTGGGCCCAATTTAGAAGCAGAGCCTAAGGTGTAAATTATTGATAGTCCATATCTCGGAAACTATAAGAGATAATGCAATTTCGCAACCGGCAATGTAATTAGCATGCCGAATATTACTAGGAGTGTGAATTGGAACGAAATCGCCAATAGATAAGACCATTTTACAATTTGGGCCCAAGTTAGAAGCAGAGCCTAAGGTGTAAATTATCGATAGTCCATATCTCGGAAACTATAAGAGATAATGCAATTTGGCAACCGGCAATGTAATTAGCATGCCGAATATTACTTGGAATGTGAATTGGAACGAAATCGCCAATAGATAAGACCATTTTACAATTTGGGCCCAAGTTAGAAGCAGAGCCTAAGGTGTAAATTATCGATAGTCCATATCTCGGAAACTATAAGAGATAATGCAATTTGGCAACCGGCAATGTAATTAGCATGCCGAATATTACTTGGAATGTGAATTGGAACGAAATCGCCAATAGATAAGACCATTTTACAATTTGGGCCCAAGTTAGAAGCAGAGCCTAATGTGTAAATTATCGATAGTCCATATCTCGGAAACTATAAGAGATAATGCAATTTGGCAACCGGCAATGTAATTAGCATGCCGAATATTACTTGGAATGTGAATTGGAACGAAATCGCCAATAGATAAGACCATTTTACAATTTGGGCCCAAGTTAGAAGCAGAGCCTAAGGTGTAAATTATCGATAGTCCATATCTCGGAAACTATAAGAGATAATGCAATTTGGCAACCGGCAATGTAATTAGCATGCCGAATATTACTTGGAATGTGAATTGGAACGAAATCGCCAATAGATAAGACCATTTTACAATTTGGGCCCAAGTTAGAAGCAGAGCCTAAGGTGTAAATTATTGATAGTCCATATCTCGGAAACTATAAGAGATAATGCAATTTCGCAATCGGCAATGTAATTAGCATGCCGAATATCGCTTGGAATGTGAATTGGGACGAAATCGCCAATAGATAAGACCATTTTACAATTTGGGCCCAAGTTAGAATCAGAGCCTAAGGTGTAAATTATCGATAGTCCATATCTCTGAAACTATAAGAGATAATGCAATTTGGCAACCGGCAATGTAATTAGCATGCCGAATATTACTTGGAATGTGAATTGGAATGAAATCGCCAATAGATAAGACCATTTTACAATTTGGGCGCAAGTTAGAAGCAGAGCCTAAGATGTAAATTATCGATAGTCCATATCTCGGAAACTATAAGAGATAATGCAATTTGGCAAACGGCAATGTAATTAGCATGCCGAATATTACTTGGAATGTGAATTGGAACGAAATCGCCAATAGATAAGACCATTTTACAATTTGGGCCCAAGTTAGAAGCAGAGCCTAAGGTGTAAATTATCGATAGTCCATATCTCGGAAACTATAAGAGATAATGCAATTTGGCAACCGGCAATGTAATTAGCATGCCGAATATTACTTGGAATGTGAATTGGAACGAAATCGCCAATAGATAAGACCATTTTACAATTTGGGCCCAAGTTAGAAGCAGAGCCTAAGGTGTAAATTATCGATAGTCCATATCTCGGAAACTATAAGAGATAATTCAATTTGGCAACCGGCAATGTTATTAGCATGCCGGATATTACTTGGAATGTGAATTGGAACGAAATCGCCAATTGATAAGACCATTTTACAATTTGGGCCCAAGTTAGAAGCAGAGCCTAAGGTGTAAATTATCGATAGTCCATATCTCGGAAACTATAAGAGATAATGCAATTTGGCAACCGGCAATGTAATTAGCATGCCGAATATTACTTGGAATGTGAATTGGAACGAAATCGCCAATAGATAAGACGATTTTACAATTTGGGCCCAAGTTAGAAGCAGAGCCTAAGATGTAAATTATCGATAGTCCATATCTCGGAAACTATAAGAGATAATGCAATTTGGCAACCGGCAATGTAATTAGCATGCCGAATATTACTTGGAATGTGAATTGGAACGAAATCGCCAATAGATAAGACCATTTTACAATTTGGGCCCAAGTTAGAAGCAGAGCCTAAGGTGTAAATTATCGATAGTCCATATCTCGGAAACTATAAGAGATAATGCAATTTGGCAACCGGCAATGTAATTAGCATGCCGAATATTACTTGGAATGTGAATTGGAACGAAATCGCCAATAGGTAAGACCATTTTACAATTTGGGCCCAAGTTAGAAGCAGAGCCTAAGGTGTAAATTATCGATAGTCCATATCTCGGAAACTATAAGAGATAATGCAATTTGGCAACCGGCAATGTAATTAGCATGCCGAATATTACTTGGAATGTGAATTGGAACGAAATCGCCAATAGAGAAGACCATTTTACAATTTGGGCCCAAGTTAGAAGCAGAGCCTAAGGTGTAAATTATCGATAGTCCATATCTCGGAAACTATAAGAGATAATGCAATTTGGTAACCGGCAATGTAATTAGCATGCCGAATATTACTTGGAATGTGAATTGGAACGAAATCGCCAATAGAGAAGACCATTTTACAATTTGGGCCCAAGTTAGAAGCAGAGCCTAAGGTGTAAATTATCGATAGTCCATATCTCGGAAACTATAAGAGATAATGCAATTTGGCAACCGGCAATGTAATTAGCATGACGAATATTACTTGGAATGTGATTTGGAACGAAATCGCCAATAGATAAGACCATTTTACAATTTGGGCCCAAGTTAGAAGCAGAGCCTAAGGTGTAAATTATCGATAGTCCATATCTCGGAAACTATAAGAGATAATGCAATTTGGCAACCGGCAATGTAATTAGCATGCCGAATATTACTTGGAATGTGAATTGGAACGAAATCGCCAATAGAGAAGACCATTTTACAATTTGGGCCCAAGTTAGAAGCAGAGCCTAAGGTGTAAATTATCGATAGTCCATATCTCGGAAACTATAAGAGATAATGCAATTTGGCAACCGGCAATGTAATTAGCATGCCGAATATTACTTGGAATGTGAATTGGAACGAAAACGCCAATAGATAAGACCATTTTACAATTTGGGCCCAAGTTAGAAGCAGAGGCTAAGGTGTAAATTATCGATAGTCCATATCTCGGAAACTATAAGAGATAATGCAATTTGGCAACCGGCAATGAAATTAGCATGCCGAATATTACTTGGAGTGTGAATTGGAACGAAATCGCCAATAGATAAGACCATTTTACAATTTGGGCCCAAGTTAGAAGCAGAGCCTAAGGTGTAAATTATCGATAGTCCATATCTCGGAAACTATAAGAGATAATGCAATTTGGCAACCGGCAATGTAATTAGCATGCCGAATATTACTTGGAATGTGAATTGGAACGAAATCGCCAATAGATAAGACCATTTTACAATTTGGGCCCAAGTTAGAAGCAGAGCCTAAGGTGTAAATTATTGATAGTCCATATCTCGGAAACTATAAGAGATAATGCAATTTCGCAACCGGCAATGTAATTAGCATGCCGAATATTACTTGGAGTGTGAATTGGAACGAAATCGCCAATAGATAAGACCATTTTACAATTTGGGCCCAAGTTAGAAGCAGAGCCTAAGGTGTAAATTATCGATAGTCCATATCTCGGAAACTATAAGAGATAATGCAATTTGGCAACCGGCAATGTAATTAGCATGCCGAATATTACTTGGAATGTGAATTGGAACGAATTCGCCAATAGGTAAGACCATTTTACAATTTGGGCCCAAGTTAGAAGCAGAGCCTAAGGTGTAAATTATCGATAGTCCATATCTCGGAAACTATAAGAGATAATTCAATTTGGCAACCGGCAATGTAATTAGCATGCCGAATATTACTTGGAATGTGAATTGGAACGAAATCGCCAATAGATAAGACCATTTTACAATTTGGGCCCAAGTTAGAAGCAGAGCCTAAGGTGTAAATTATCGATAGTCCATATCTCGGAAACTATAAGAGATAATGCAATTTGGCAACCGGCAATGTAATTAGCATGCCGAATATTACTTGGAATGTTAATTGGAACGAAATCGCCAATAGATAAGACCATTTTACAATTTGGGCCCAAGTTAGAAGCAGAGCCTAAGGTGTAAATTATCGATAGTCCATAACTCGGAAACTATAAGAGATAATGCAATTTGGCAACCGGCAATATAATTAGCATGCCGAATATTACTTGGAATGTGAATTGGAACGAAATCGCCAATAGATAAGGCCATTTTACAATTTGGGCCCAAGTTAGAAGCAGAGCCTATGGTGTAAATTATCGATAGTCCATATCTCGGAAACTATAAGAGATAATGCAATTTGGCAACCGGCAATGAAATTAGCATGCCGAATATTACTTGGAATGTGAATTGGAACGAAATCGCCAATAGATAAGACCATTTTACAATTTGGGCCCAAGTTAGAAGCAGAGCCTAAGGTGTAAATTATCGATAGTCCATATCTCGGAAACTATAAGAGTTAATGCAATTTGGCAACCGGCAATGTAATCAGCATGCCGAATATTACTTGGAATGTGAATTGGAACGAAATCGCCAATAGATAAGACCATTTTACAATTTGGGCCCAAGTTAGAAGCAGAGCCTAAGGTGTAAAGTATCGATAGTCCATATCTCGGAAACTATAAGAGATAATGCAATTTGGCAACCGGCAATGTAATTAGCATGCCGAATATTACTTGGAATGTGAATTGGAACGAAATTGCCAATAGATAAGACCATTTTACAATTTGGGCCCAAGTTAGAAGCAGAGCCTAAGGTGTAAATTATCGATAGTCCATATCTCTGAAACTATAAGAGATAATGCAATTTCGCAACCGGCAATGTAATTAGCATGCCGAATATTACTTGGAATGTGAATTGGGACGAAATCGCCAATAGATAAGGCCATTTTACAATTTGGGCCCAAGTTAGAAGCAGAGCCTAAGGTGTAAATTATCGATAGTCCATATCTCGGAAACTATAAGAGATAATGCAATTTCGCAACCGGCAATGTAATTAGCATGCCGAATATTACTAGGAGTGTGAATTGGAACGAAATCGCCAATAGATAAGACCATTTTACAATTTGGGCCCAAATTAGAAGCAGAGCCTAAGGTGTAAATTATCGATAGTCCATATCTCGGAAACTATAAGAGATAATGCAATTTGGCAACCGGCAATGTAATTAGCATGCCGAATATTACTTGGAATGTGAATTGGAACGAAATCGCCAATAGATAAGACCATTTTACAATTTGGGCCCAAGTTAGAAGCAGAGCCTAAGGTGTAAATTATCGATAGTCCATATCTCGGAAACTATAAGAGATAATGCAATTTGGCAACCGGCAATGTAATTAGCATGCCGAATATTACTTGGAATGTGAA
Organism: Rhynchophorus ferrugineus; assembly: GCF_030347505.1. NCBI lineage: Eukaryota > Metazoa > Arthropoda > Insecta > Coleoptera > Curculionidae > Rhynchophorus > Rhynchophorus ferrugineus. The sequence goes on from NW_027472694.1 coordinate 291,526, forward strand.
TTGGAACGAAATTGCCAATAGATAAGACCATTTTACAATTTGGGCCCAAGTTAGAAGCAGAGCCTAATGTGTAAATTATCGATAGTCCATATCTCGGAAACTATAAGAGATAATGCAATTTGGCAACCGGCAATGTAATTAGCATGCCGAATATTACTTGGAATGTGAATTGGAACGAAATCGCCAATAGATAAGACCATTTTACAATTTGGGCCCAAGTTAGAAGCAGAGCCTAAGGTGTAAATTATCGATAGTCCATATCTCGGAAACTATAAGAGATAATGCAATTTGGCAACCGGCAATGTAATTAGCATGCCGAATATTACTTGGAATGTGAATTGGAACGAAATCGCCAATAGATAAGACCATTTTACAATTTGGGCCCAAGTTAGAAGCAGAGCCTAAGGTGTAAATTATTGATAGTCCATATCTCGGAAACTATAAGAGATAATGCAATTTCGCAATCGGCAATGTAATTAGCATGCCGAATATCACTTGGAATGTGAATTGGGACGAAATCGCCAATAGATAAGACCATTTTACAATTTGGGCCCAAGTTAGAAGCAGAGCTAAGGTGTAAATTATCGATAGTCCATATCTCGGAAACTATAAGAGATAATGCAATTTGGCAACCGGCAATGTAATTAGCATGCCGAATATTACTTGGAATGTGAATTGGAACGAAATCGCCAATAGATAAGACCATTTTACAATTTGGGCCCAAGTTAGAAGCAGAGCCTAAGGTGTAAATTATCGAGAGTCCATATCTCGGAAACTATAAGAGATAATGCAATTTGGCAACCGGCAATGTAATTAGCATGCCGAATATTACTTGGAGTGTGAATTGGAACGAAATCGCCAATAGATAAGACCATTTTACAATTTGGGCCCAAGTTAGAAGCAGAGCCTAAGGTGTAAATTATCGATAGTCCATATCTCGGAAACTATAAGAGATAATGCAATTTGGCAACCGGCAATGTAATTAGCATGCCGAATATTACTTGGAATGTGAATTGCAACTAAATCGCCAATAGATAAGACCATTTTACAATTTGGGCCCAAGTTAGAAGCAGAGCCTAAGGTGTAAATTATCGATAGTCCATATCTCGGAAACTATAAGAGATAATGCAATTTGGCAACCGGCAATGTAATTAGCATGCCGAATATTACTTGGAATGTGAATTGGAACGAAATCGCCAATAGATAAGACCATTTTACAATTTGGGCCCAAGTTAGAAGCAGAGCCTAAGGTGTAAATTATTGATAGTCCATATCTCGGAAACTATAAGAGCTAATGCAATTTCGCAACCGGTAATGTAATTAGCATGCCGAATATCACTTGGAATGTGAATTGGGACGAAATCACCAATAGATAAGACCATTTTACAATTTGGGCCCAAGTTAGAAGCAGAGCCTAAGGTGTAAATTATCGATAGTCCATATCTCGGAAACTATAAGAGATAATGCAATTTGGCAACCGGCAATGTAATTAGCATGCCGAATATTACTTGGAATGTGAATTGGAACGAAATCGCCAATAGATAAGACCATTTTACAATTTGGGCCCAAGTTAGAAGCAGAGCCTAAGGTGTAAATTATCGTTAGTCCATATCTCGGAAACTATAAGAGATAATGCAATTTGGCAACCGGCAATGTAATTAGCATGCCGAATATTACTTGGAATGTGAATTGGAACGAAATCGCCAATAGATAAGACCATTTTACAATTTGGGCCCAAGTTAGAAGCAGAGCCTAAGGTGTAAATTATTGATAGTCCATATCTCGGAAACTATAAGAGATTATGCAATTTCGCAACCGGCAATGTAATTAGCATGCCGAATATCGCTTGGAATGTGAATTGGGACGAAATCGCCAATAGATAAGACCATTTTACAATTTGGGCCCAAGTTAGAATCAAAGCCTAAGGTGTAAATTATCGATAGTCCATATCTCTGAAACTATAAGAGATAATGCAATTTGGCAACCGGCAATGTAATTAGCATGCCGAATATTACTTGGAATGTGAATTGGAACGAAATCGCCAATAGATAAGACCATTTTACAATTTGGGCGCAAGTTAGAAGCAGAGCCTAAGATGTAAATTATCGATGGTCCATATCTCGGAAACTATAAGAGATAATGCAATTTGGCAACCGGCAATGTAATTAGCATGCCGAATATTACTTGGAATGTGAATTGGAACGAAATCGCCAATAGATAAGACCATTTTACAATTTGGGCCCAAGTTAGAAGCAGAGCCTAAGGTGTAAATTATCGATAGTCCATATCTCGGAAACTATAAGAGATAATTCAATTTGGCAACCGGCAATGTAATTAGCATGCCGGATATTACTTGGAATGAGAATTGGAACGAAATCGCCAATAGATAAGACCATTTTACAATTTGGGCCCAAGTTAGAAGCAGAGCCTAAGGTGTAAATTATCGATAGTCCATATCTCGGAAACTATAAGAGATAATGCAATTTGGCAACCGGCAATGTAATTAGCATGCCGAATATTACTTGGAATGTGAATTGGAACGAAATCGCCAATAGATAAGACGATTTTACAATTTGGGCCCAAGTTAGAAGCAGAGCCTAAGATGTAAATTATCGATAGTCCATATCTCGGAAACTATAAGAGATAATGCAATTTGGCAACCGGCAATGTAATTAGCATGCCGAATATTACTTGGAATGAGAATTGGAACGAAATCGCCAATAGATAAGACCATTTTACAATTTGGGCCCAAGTTAGAAGCAGAGCCTAAGGTGTAAATTATCGATAGTCCATATCTCGGAAACTATAAGAGATAATGCAATTTGGCAACCGGCAATGTAATTAGCATGCCGAATATTACTTGGAATGTGAATAGGAACGAAATCGCCAATAGGTAAGACCATTTTACAATTTGGGCCCAAGTTAGAAGCAGAGCCTAAGGTGTAAATTATCGATAGTCCATATCTCGGAAACTATAAGAGATAATGCAATTTGGCAACCGGCAATGTAATTAGCATGCCGAATATTACTTGGAATGTGAATTGGAACGAAATCGCCAATAGATAAGACGATTTTACAATTTGGGCCCAAGTTAGAAGCAGAGCCTAAGGTGTAAATTATCGATAGTCCATATCTCGGAAACTATAAGAGATAATGCAATTTGGCAACCGGCAATGTAATTAGCATGCCGAATATTACTTGGAATGTGAATTGGAACGAAATCGCCAATAGAGAAGACCATTTTACAATTTGGGCCCAAGTTAGAAGCAGAGCCTAAGGTGTAAATTATCGATAGTCCATATCTTGGAAACTATAAGAGATAATGCAATTTGGCAACCGGCAATGTAATTAGCATGCCGAATATTACTTGGAATGTGAATTGGAACGAAATCGCCAATAGAGAAGACCATTTTACAATTTGGGCCCAAGTTAGAAGCAGAGCCTAATGTGTAAATTATCGATAGTCCATATCTCGGAAACTATTAGAGATAATGCAATTTGGCAACCGGCAATGTAATTAGCATGACGAATATTACTTGGAATGTGAATTGGAACGAAATCGCCAATAGATAAGACCATTTTACAATTTGGGCCCAAGTTAGAAGCAGAGCCTAAGGTGTAAATTATCGATAGTCCATATCTCGGAAACTATAAGAGATAATGCAATTTGGCAACCGGCAATGTAATTAGCATGCCGAATATTACTTGGAATGTGAATTGGAACGAAATCGCCAATAGAGAAGACCATTTTACAATTTGGGCCCAAGTTAGAAGCAGAGCCTAAGGTGTAAATTATCGATAGTCCATATCTCGGAAACTATAAGAGATAATGCAATTTGGCAACCGGCAATGTAATTAGCATGCCGAATATTACTTGGAATGTGAATTGGAACGAAAACGCCAATAGATAAGACCATTTTACAATTTGGGCCCAAGTTAGAAGCAGAGCCTAAGGTGTAAATTATCGATAGTCCATATCTCGGAAACTATAAGAGATAATTCAATTTGGCAACCGGCAATGTAATTAGCATGCCGAATATTACTTGGAATGTGAATTGGAACGAAATCGCCAATAGATAAGACCATTTTACAATTTGGGCCCAAGTTAGAAGCAGAGCCTAAGGTGTAAATTATCGATAGTCCATATCTCGGAAACTATAAGAGATAATTCAATTTGGCAACCGGCAATGTAATTAGCATGCCGAATATTACTTGGAATGTGAATTGGAACGAAATCGCCAATAGATAAGACCATTTTACAATTTGGGAGCAAGTTAGAAGCAGAGCCTAAGGTGTAAATTATCGATAGTCCATATCTCGGAAACTATAAGAGATAATGCAATTTGGCAACCGGCAATGTAATTAGCATGCCAAATATTACTTGGAATGTGAATTGGAACGAAATCGCCAATAGATAAGACCATTTTACAATTTGGGCCCAAGTTAGAAGCAGAGCCTATGGTGTAAATTATCGATGGTCCATATCTCGGAAACTATAAGAGATAATGCAATTTGGCAACCGGCAATGTAATTAGCATGCCGAATATTACTTGGAATGTGAATTGGAACGAAATCGCCAATAGATAAGACCATTTTACAATTTGGGCCCAAGTTAGAAGCAGAGACTAAGGTGTAAATTATCGATAGTCCATATCTCGGAAACTATAAGAGATAATGCAATTTGGCAACCGGCAATGTAATTAGCATGCCGAATATTACTTGGAATGTGAATTGGAACGAAATCGCCAATAGATAAGACCATTTTACAATTTGGGCCCAAGTTAGAAGCAGAGACTAAGGTGTAAATTATCGATAGTCCATATCTCGGAAACTATAAGAGATAATGCAATTTGGCAACCGGCAATGTAATTAGCATGCCGAATATTACTTGGAATGTGAATTGGAACGAAATCGCCAATAGATAAGACCATTTTACAATTTGGGCCCAAGTTATAAGCAGAGCCTATGGTGTAAATTATCGATAGTCCATATCTCGGAAACTATAAGAGTTAATGCAATTTGGCAACCGGCAATGTAATTAGCATGCCGAATATTACTTGGAATGTGAATTGGAACGAAATCGCCAATAGATAAGACCATTTTACAATTTGGGCCCAAGTTAGAAGCAGAGCCTAAGGTGTAAATTATCGATAGTCCATATCTCTGAAACTATAAGAGATAATGCAATTTCGCAACCGGCAATGTAATTAGCATGCCGAATATTACTTGGAATGTGAATTGGGACGAAATCGCCAATAGATAAGGCCATTTTACAATTTGGGCCCAAGTTAGAAGCAGAGCCTAAGGTGTAAATTATCGATAGTCCATATCTCGGAAACTATAAGAGATAATGCAATTTCGCAACCGGCAATGTAATTAGCATGCCGAATATTACTAGGAGTGTGAATTGGAACGAAATCGCCAATAGATAAGACCATTTTACAATTTGGGCCCAAATTAGAAGCAGAGCCTAAGGTGTAAATTATCGATAGTCCATATCTCGGAAACTATAAGAGATAATGCAATTTGGCAACCGGCAATGTAATTAGCATGCCGAATATTACTTGGAATGTGAATTGGAACGAAATCGCCAATAGATAAGACCATTTTACAATTTGGGCCCAAGTTAGAAGCAGAGCCTAAGGTGTAAATTATCGATAGTCCATATCTCGGAAACTATAAGAGATAATGCAATTTGGCAACCGGCAATGTAATTAGCATGCCGAATATTACTTGGAATGTGAATTGGAACGAAATTGCCAATAGATAAGACCATTTTACAATTTGGGCCCAAGTTAGAAGCAGAGCCTAATGTGTAAATTATCGATAGTCCATATCTCGGAAACTATAAGAGATAATGCAATTTGGCAACCGGCAATGTAATTAGCATGCCGAATATTACTTGGAATGTGAATTGGAACGAAATCGCCAATAGATAAGACCATTTTACAATTTGGGCCCAAGTTAGAAGCAGAGCCTAAGGTGTAAATTATCGATAGTCCATATCTCGGAAACTATAAGAGATAATGCAATTTGGCAACCGGCAATGTAATTAGCATGCCGAATATTACTTGGAATGTGAATTGGAACGAAATCGCCAATAGATAAGACCATTTTACAATTTGGGCCCAAGTTAGAAGCAGAGCCTAAGGTGTAAATTATTGATAGTCCATATCTCGGAAACTATAAGAGATAATGCAATTTCGCAATCGGCAATGTAATTAGCATGCCGAATATCACTTGGAATGTGAATTGGGACGAAATCGCCAATAGATAAGACCATTTTACAATTTGGGCCCAAGTTAGAAGCAGAGCTAAGGTGTAAATTATCGATAGTCCATATCTCGGAAACTATAAGAGATAATGCAATTTGGCAACCGGCAATGTAATTAGCATGCCGAATATTACTTGGAATGTGAATTGGAACGAAATCGCCAATAGATAAGACCATTTTACAATTTGGGCCCAAGTTAGAAGCAGAGCCTAAGGTGTAAATTATCGAGAGTCCATATCTCGGAAACTATAAGAGATAATGCAATTTGGCAACCGGCAATGTAATTAGCATGCCGAATATTACTTGGAGTGTGAATTGGAACGAAATCGCCAATAGATAAGACCATTTTACAATTTGGGCCCAAGTTAGAAGCAGAGCCTAAGGTGTAAATTATCGATAGTCCATATCTCGGAAACTATAAGAGATAATGCAATTTGGCAACCGGCAATGTAATTAGCATGCCGAATATTACTTGGAATGTGAATTGCAACTAAATCGCCAATAGATAAGACCATTTTACAATTTGGGCCCAAGTTAGAAGCAGAGCCTAAGGTGTAAATTATCGATAGTCCATATCTCGGAAACTATAAGAGATAATGCAATTTGGCAACCGGCAATGTAATTAGCATGCCGAATATTACTTGGAATGTGAATTGGAACGAAATCGCCAATAGATAAGACCATTTTACAATTTGGGCCCAAGTTAGAAGCAGAGCCTAAGGTGTAAATTATTGATAGTCCATATCTCGGAAACTATAAGAGCTAATGCAATTTCGCAACCGGTAATGTAATTAGCATGCCGAATATCACTTGGAATGTGAATTGGGACGAAATCACCAATAGATAAGACCATTTTACAATTTGGGCCCAAGTTAGAAGCAGAGCCTAAGGTGTAAATTATCGATAGTCCATATCTCGGAAACTATAAGAGATAATGCAATTTGGCAACCGGCAATGTAATTAGCATGCCGAATATTACTTGGAATGTGAATTGGAACGAAATCGCCAATAGATAAGACCATTTTACAATTTGGGCCCAAGTTAGAAGCAGAGCCTAAGGTGTAAATTATCGTTAGTCCATATCTCGGAAACTATAAGAGATAATGCAATTTGGCAACCGGCAATGTAATTAGCATGCCGAATATTACTTGGAATGTGAATTGGAACGAAATCGCCAATAGATAAGACCATTTTACAATTTGGGCCCAAGTTAGAAGCAGAGCCTAAGGTGTAAATTATTGATAGTCCATATCTCGGAAACTATAAGAGATTATGCAATTTCGCAACCGGCAATGTAATTAGCATGCCGAATATCGCTTGGAATGTGAATTGGGACGAAATCGCCAATAGATAAGACCATTTTACAATTTGGGCCCAAGTTAGAATCAAAGCCTAAGGTGTAAATTATCGATAGTCCATATCTCTGAAACTATAAGAGATAATGCAATTTGGCAACCGGCAATGTAATTAGCATGCCGAATATTACTTGGAATGTGAATTGGAACGAAATCGCCAATAGATAAGACCATTTTACAATTTGGGCGCAAGTTAGAAGCAGAGCCTAAGATGTAAATTATCGATGGTCCATATCTCGGAAACTATAAGAGATAATGCAATTTGGCAACCGGCAATGTAATTAGCATGCCGAATATTACTTGGAATGTGAATTGGAACGAAATCGCCAATAGATAAGACCATTTTACAATTTGGGCCCAAGTTAGAAGCAGAGCCTAAGGTGTAAATTATCGATAGTCCATATCTCGGAAACTATAAGAGATAATTCAATTTGGCAACCGGCAATGTAATTAGCATGCCGGATATTACTTGGAATGAGAATTGGAACGAAATCGCCAATAGATAAGACCATTTTACAATTTGGGCCCAAGTTAGAAGCAGAGCCTAAGGTGTAAATTATCGATAGTCCATATCTCGGAAACTATAAGAGATAATGCAATTTGGCAACCGGCAATGTAATTAGCATGCCGAATATTACTTGGAATGTGAATTGGAACGAAATCGCCAATAGATAAGACGATTTTACAATTTGGGCCCAAGTTAGAAGCAGAGCCTAAGATGTAAATTATCGATAGTCCATATCTCGGAAACTATAAGAGATAATGCAATTTGGCAACCGGCAATGTAATTAGCATGCCGAATATTACTTGGAATGAGAATTGGAACGAAATCGCCAATAGATAAGACCATTTTACCATTTGGGCCCAAGTTAGAAGCAGAGCCTAAGGTGTAAATTATCGATAGTCCATATCTCGGAAACTATAAGAGATAATGCAATTTGGCAACCGGCAATGTAATTAGCATGCCGAATATTACTTGGAATGTGAATAGGAACGAAATCGCCAATAGGTAAGACCATTTTACAATTTGGGCCCAAGTTAGAAGCAGAGCCTAAGGTGTAAATTATCGATAGTCCATATCTCGGAAACTATAAGAGATAATGCAATTTGGCAACCGGCAATGTAATTAGCATGCCGAATATTACTTGGAATGTGAATTGGAACGAAATCGCCAATAGATAAGACGATTTTACAATTTGGGCCCAAGTTAGAAGCAGAGCCTAAGGTGTAAATTATCGATAGTCCATATCTCGGAAACTATAAGAGATAATGCAATTTGGCAACCGGCAATGTAATTAGCATGCCGAATATTACTTGGAATGTGAATTGGAACGAAATCGCCAATAGAGAAGACCATTTTACAATTTGGGCCCAAGTTAGAAGCAGAGCCTAAGGTGTAAATTATCGATAGTCCATATCTTGGAAACTATAAGAGATAATGCAATTTGGCAACCGGCAATGTAATTAGCATGCCGAATATTACTTGGAATGTGAATTGGAACGAAATCGCCAATAGAGAAGACCATTTTACAATTTGGGCCCAAGTTAGAAGCAGAGCCTAATGTGTAAATTATCGATAGTCCATATCTCGGAAACTATTAGAGATAATGCAATTTGGCAACCGGCAATGTAATTAGCATGACGAATATTACTTGGAATGTGAATTGGAACGAAATCGCCAATAGATAAGACCATTTTACAATTTGGGCCCAAGTTAGAAGCAGAGCCTAAGGTGTAAATTATCGATAGTCCATATCTCGGAAACTATAAGAGATAATGCAATTTGGCAACCGGCAATGTAATTAGCATGCCGAATATTACTTGGAATGTGAATTGGAACGAAATCGCCAATAGAGAAGACCATTTTACAATTTGGGCCCAAGTTAGAAGCAGAGCCTAAGGTGTAAATTATCGATAGTCCATATCTCGGAAACTATAAGAGATAATGCAATTTGGCAACCGGCAATGTAATTAGCATGCCGAATATTACTTGGAATGTGAATTGGAACGAAAACGCCAATAGATAAGACCATTTTACAATTTGGGCCCAAGTTAGAAGCAGAGCCTAAGGTGTAAATTATCGATAGTCCATATCTCGGAAACTATAAGAGATAATTCAATTTGGCAACCGGCAATGTAATTAGCATGCCGAATATTACTTGGAATGTGAATTGGAACGAAATCGCCAATAGATAAGACCATTTTACAATTTGGGCCCAAGTTAGAAGCAGAGCCTAAGGTGTAAATTATCGATAGTCCATATCTCGGAAACTATAAGAGATAATTCAATTTGGCAACCGGCAATGTAATTAGCATGCCGAATATTACTTGGAATGTGAATTGGAACGAAATCGCCAATAGATAAGACCATTTTACAATTTGGGAGCAAGTTAGAAGCAGAGCCTAAGGTGTAAATTATCGATAGTCCATATCTCGGAAACTATAAGAGATAATGCAATTTGGCAACCGGCAATGTAATTAGCATGCCAAATATTACTTGGAATGTGAATTGGAACGAAATCGCCAATAGATAAGACCATTTTACAATTTGGGCCCAAGTTAGAAGCAGAGCCTATGGTGTAAATTATCGATGGTCCATATCTCGGAAACTATAAGAGATAATGCAATTTGGCAACCGGCAATGTAATTAGCATGCCGAATATTACTTGGAATGTGAATTGGAACGAAATCGCCAATAGATAAGACCATTTTACAATTTGGGCCCAAGTTAGAAGCAGAGACTAAGGTGTAAATTATCGATAGTCCATATCTCGGAAACTATAAGAGATAATGCAATTTGGCAACCGGCAATGTAATTAGCATGCCGAATATTACTTGGAATGTGAATTGGAACGAAATCGCCAATAGATAAGACCATTTTACAATTTGGGCCCAAGTTATAAGCAGAGCCTATGGTGTAAATTATCGATAGTCCATATCTCGGAAACTATAAGAGTTAATGCAATTTGGCAACCGGCAATGTAATTAGCATGCCGAATATTACTTGGAATGTGAATTGGAACGAAATCGCCAATAGATAAGACCATTTTACAATTTGGGCCCAAGTTAGAAGCAGAGACTAAGGTGTAAATTATCGATAGTCCATATCTCGGAAACTATAAGAGATAATGCAATTTGGCAACCGGCAATGTAATTAGCATGCCGAATATTACTTGGAATGTGAATTGGAACGAAATCGCCAATAGATAAGACCATTTTACAATTTGGGCCCAAGTTAGAAGCAGAGCCTAAGGTGTAAATTATCGATAGTCCATATCTCGGAAACTATAAGAGTTAATGCAATTTGGCAACCGGCAATGTAATTAGCATGCCGAATATTACTTGGAATGTGAATTGGAACGAAATCGCCAATAGATAAGACCATTTTACAATTTGGGCCCAAGTTAGAAGCAGAGCCTAAGGTGTAAATTATCGATAGTCCATATCTCGGAAACTATAAGAGATAATGCAATTTGGCAACCGGCAATGTAATTAGCATGCCGAATATTACTTGGAATGTGAATTGGAACGAAATTGCCAATAGATAAGACCATTTTACAATTTGGGCCCAAGTTAGAAGCAGAGCCTAAGGTGTAAATTATCGATAGTCCATATCTCTGAAACTATAAGAGATAATGCAATTTCGCAACCGGCAATGTAATTAGCATGCCGAATATTACTTGGAATGTGAATTGGGACGAAATCGCCAATAGATAAGACCATTTTACAATTTGGGCCCAAGTTAGAAGCAGAGCCTAAGGTGTAAATTATCGATAGTCCATATCTCTGAAACTATAAGAGATAATGCAATTTCGCAACCGGCAATGTAATTAGCATGCCGAATATTACTTGGAATGTGAATTGGAACGAAATTGCCAATAGATAAGACCATTTTACAATTTGGGCCCAAGTTAGAAGCAGAGCCTAAGGTGTAAATTATCGATAGTCCATATCTCTGAAACTATAAGAGATAATGCAATTTGGCAACCGGCAATGTAATTAGCATGCCGAATATTACTTGGAATGTGAATTGGAACGAAATTGCCAATAGATAAGACCATTTTACAATTTGGGCCCAAGTTAGAAGCAGAGCCTAAGGTGTAAATTATCGATAGTCCATATCTCAGAAACTATAAGAGATAATGCAATTTGGCAACCGGCAATGTAATTAGCATGCCGAATATTACTTGGAATGTGAATTGGAACGAAATCGCCAATAGATAAGGCCATTTTACAATTTGGGCCCAAGTTAGAAGCAGAGCCTAAGGTGTAAATTATCGATAGTCCATATCTCAGAAATTATAAGAGATAATGCAATTTGGCAACCGGCAATGTAATTAGCATGCCGAATATTACTTGGAATGTGAATTGGAACGAAATCGCCAATAGATAAGACCATTTTACAATTTGGGCCCAAGTTAGAAGCAGAGCCTAAGGTGTAAATTATCGATAGTCCATATCTCGGAAACTATAAGAGATAATGCAATTTGGCAACCGGCAATGTAATTAGCATGCCGAATATTACTTGGAATGTGAATTGGAACGAAATTGCCAATAGATAAGACCATTTTACAATTTGGGCCCAAGTTAGAAGCAGAGCCTAAGGTGTAAATTATCGATAGTCCATATCTCTGAAACTATAAGAGATAATGCAATTTCGCAACCGGCAATGTAATTAGCATGCCGAATATTACTTGGAATGTGAATTGGGACGAAATCGCCAATAGATAAGGCCATTTTACAATTTGGGCCCAAGTTAGAAGCAGAGCCTAAGGTGAAAATTATCGATAGTCCATATCTCAGAAACTATAAGAGATAATGCAATTTGGCAACCGGCAATGTAATTAGCATGCCGAATATTACTTGGAATGTGAATTGGAACGAAATCGCCAATAGATAAGACCATTTTACAATATGGGCCCAAGTTAGAAGCAGAGCCTAAGGTGTAAATTATTGATAGTCCATATCTCGGAAACTATAAGAGATAATGCAATTTCGCAACCGGCAATGTAATTAGCATGCCGAATATTACTTGGAGTGTGAATTGGAACGAAATCGCCAATAGATAAGACCATTTTACAATTTGGGCCCAAGTAAGAAGCAGAGCCTAAGGTGTAAATTATCGATAGTCCATATCTCGGAAACTATAAGAGATAATGCAATTTGGCAACCGGCAATGTAATTAGCATGCCGAATATTACTTGGAATGTGAATTGGAACGAAATCGCCAATAGATAAGACCATTTTACAATTTGGGCCCAAGTTAGAAGCAGAGCCTAAGGTGTAAATTATCGATAGTCCATATCTCGGAAACTATAAGGGATAATGCAATTTGGCAACCGGCAATGTAATTAGCATGCCGAATATTACTTGGAATGTGAATTGGAACGAAATCGCCAATAGATAAAACCATTTTACAATTTGGGCCCAAGTTAGAAGCAGAGCCTAAGGTATAAATTATCGATAGTCCATATCTCGGAAACTATAAGAGATAATGCAATTTGGCAACCGGCAATGTAATTAGCATGCCGAATATTACTTGGAATGTGAATTGGAACGAAATCGCCAATAGATAAGACCATTTTACAATTTGGGCCCAAGTTAGAAGCAGAGCCTAAGGTGTAAATTATCGATAGTACATATCTCGGAAACTATAAGAGATAATGCAATTTCGCAACCGGCAATGTAATTAGCATGCCGAATATCACTTCGAATGTGAATTGGGACGAAATCGCCAATAGATAAGACCATTTTACAATTTGGGCCCAAGTTAGAAGCAGAGCCTAAGGTGTAAATTATCGATAGTCCATATCTCGGAAACTATAAGAGATAATGCAATTTGGCAACCGGCAATGTAATTAGCATGCCGAATATTACTTGGAATGTGAATTGGAACGAAATCGCCAATAGATAAGACCATTTTACAATTTGGGCCCAAGTTAGAAGCAGAGCCTAAGGTGTAAATTGTCGATAGTCCATATCTCGGAAACTATAAGAGATAATGCAATTTGGCAACCGGCAATGTAATTAGCATGCCGAATATTACTTGGAATGTGAAATGGAACGAAATCGCCAATAGGTAAGACCATTTTACAATTTGGGCCCAAGTTAGAAGCAGAGCCTAAGGTGTAAATTATCGATAGTCCATATCTCGGAAACTATAAGAGATAATTCAATTTGGCAACCGGCAATGTAATTAGCATGCCGAATATTACTTGGAATGTGAATTGGAACGAAATCGCCAATAGATAAGACCATTTTACAATTTGGGCTCAAGTTAGAAGCAGAGCCTAAGGTGTAAATTATCGATAGTCCATATCTCGGAAACTATAAGAGATAATGCAATTTGGCAACCGGCAATGTAATTAGAATACCGAATATTACTTGGAATGTGAATTGGAACGAAATCGCCAATAGATAAGACCATTTTACAATTTGGGCCCAAGTTAGAAGCAGAGCCTAAGGTGTAAATTATCGATAGTCCCTATCTCGGAAACTATAAGAGATAATGCAATTTGGCAACCGGCAATGTAATTAGCATGCCGAATATTACTTGGAATGTGAATTGGAACGAAATCGCCAATAGGTAAGACCATTTTACAATTTGGGCCCAAGTTAGAAGCAGAGCCTAAGGTGTAAATTATCGATAGTCCATATCTCGGAAACTATAAGAGATAATTCAATTTGGCAACCGGCAATGTAATTAGCATGCCGAATATTACTTGGACTGTGAATTGGAACGAAATCGCCAATAGATAAGACCATTTTACAATTTGGGCCCAAGTTAGAAGCAGAGCCTAAGGTGTAAATTATCGATAGTCCATATCTCTGAAACTATAAGAGATAATGCAATTTCGCAACCGGTAATGTAATTAGCATGCCGAATATTACTTGGAATGTGAATTGGGACGAAATCGCCAATAGATAAGGCCATTTTACAATTTGGGCCCAAGTTAGAAGCAGAGCCTAAGGTGTAAATTATCGATAGTCCATATCTCGGAAACTATAAGAGATAATGCAATTTGGCAACCGGCAATGTAATTAGCATGCCGAATATTACTTGGAATGTGAATTGGAACGAAATCGCCAATAGATAAGACCATTTTACAATTTGGGCCCAATTTAGAAGCAGAGCCTAAGGTGTAAATTATTGATAGTCCATATCTCGGAAACTATAAGAGATAATGCAATTTCGCAATCGGCAATGTAATTAGCATGCCGAATATCGCTTGGAATGTGAATTGGGACGAAATCGCCAATAGATAAGACCATTTTACAATTTGGGCCCAAGTTAGAATCAGAGCCTAAGGTGTAAATTATCGATAGTCCATATCTCTGAAACTATAAGAGATAATGCAATTTGGCAACCGGCAATGTAATTAGCATGCCGAATATTACTTGGAATGTGAATTGGAATGAAATCGCCAATAGATAAGACCATTTTACAATTTGGGCGCAAGTTAGAAGCAGAGCCTAAGATGTAAATTATCGATAGTCCATATCTCGGAAACTATAAGAGATAATGCAATTTGGCAAACGGCAATGTAATTAGCATGCCGAATATTACTTGGAATGTGAATTGGAACGAAATCGCCAATAGATAAGACCATTTTACAATTTGGGCCCAAGTTAGAAGCAGAGCCTAAGGTGTAAATTATCGATAGTCCATATCTCGGAAACTATAAGAGATAATGCAATTTGGCAACCGGCAATGTAATTAGCATGCCGAATATTACTTGGAATGTGAATTGGAACGAAATCGCCAATAGATAAGACCATTTTACAATTTGGGCCCAAGTTAGAAGCAGAGCCTAAGGTGTAAATTATCGATAGTCCATATCTCGGAAACTATAAGAGATAATTCAATTTGGCAACCGGCAATGTTATTAGCATGCCGGAAATTACTTGGAATGTGAATTGGAACGAAATCGCCAATTGATAAGACCATTTTACAATTTGGGCCCAAGTTAGAAGCAGAGCCTAAGGTGTAAATTATCGATAGTCCATATCTCGGAAACTATAAGAGATAATGCAATTTGGCAACCGGCAATGTAATTAGCATGCCGAATATTACTTGGAATGTGAATTGGAACGAAATCGCCAATAGATAAGACGATTTTACAATTTGGGCCCAAGTTAGAAGCAGAGCCTAAGATGTAAATTATCGATAGTCCATATCTCGGAAACTATAAGAGATAATGCAATTTGGCAACCGGCAATGTAATTAGCATGCCGAATATTACTTGGAATGTGAATTGGAACGAAATCGCCAATAGATAAGACCATTTTACAATTTGGGCCCAAGTTAGAAGCAGAGCCTAAGGTGTAAATTATCGATAGTCCATATCTCGGAAACTATAAGAGATAATGCAATTTGGCAACCGGCAATGTAATTAGCATGCCGAATATTACTTGGAATGTGAATTGGAACGAAATCGCCAATAGGTAAGACCATTTTACAATTTGGGCCCAAGTTAGAAGCAGAGCCTAAGGTGTAAATTATCGATAGTCCATATCTCGGAAACTATAAGAGATAATGCAATTTGGCAACCGGCAATGTAATTAGCATGCCGAATATTACTTGGAATGTGAATTGGAACGAAATCGCCAATAGAGAAGACCATTTTACAATTTGGGCCCAAGTTAGAAGCAGAGCCTAAGGTGTAAATTATCGATAGTCCATATCTCGGAAACTATAAGAGATAATGCAATTTGGTAACCGGCAATGTAATTAGCATGCCGAATATTACTTGGAATGTGAATTGGAACGAAATCGCCAATAGAGAAGACCATTTTACAATTTGGGCCCAAGTTAGAAGCAGAGCCTAAGGTGTAAATTATCGATAGTCCATATCTCGGAAACTATAAGAGATAATGCAATTTGGCAACCGGCAATGTAATTAGCATGACGAATATTACTTGGAATGTGATTTGGAACGAAATCGCCAATAGATAAGACCATTTTACAATTTGGGCCCAAGTTAGAAGCAGAGCCTAAGGTGTAAATTATCGATAGTCCATATCTCGGAAACTATAAGAGATAATGCAATTTGGCAACCGGCAATGTAATTAGCATGCCGAATATTACTTGGAATGTGAATTGGAACGAAATCGCCAATAGAGAAGACCATTTTACAATTTGGGCCCAAGTTAGAAGCAGAGCCTAAGGTGTAAATTATCGATAGTCCATATCTCGGAAACTATAAGAGATAATGCAATTTGGCAACCGGCAATGTAATTAGCATGCCGAATATTACTTGGAATGTGAATTGGAACGAAAACGCCAATAGATAAGACCATTTTACAATTTGGGCCCAAGTTAGAAGCAGAGGCTAAGGTGTAAATTATCGATAGTCCATATCTCGGAAACTATAAGAGATAATGCAATTTGGCAACCGGCAATGAAATTAGCATGCCGAATATTACTTGGAGTGTGAATTGGAACGAAATCGCCAATAGATAAGACCATTTTACAATTTGGGCCCAAGTTAGAAGCAGAGCCTAAGGTGTAAATTATCGATAGTCCATATCTCGGAAACTATAAGAGATAATGCAATTTGGCAACCGGCAATGTAATTAGCATGCCGAATATTACTTGGAATGTGAATTGGAACGAAATCGCCAATAGATAAGACCATTTTACAATTTGGGCCCAAGTTAGAAGCAGAGCCTAAGGTGTAAATTATTGATAGTCCATATCTCGGAAACTATAAGAGATAATGCAATTTCGCAACCGGCAATGTAATTAGCATGCCGAATATTACTTGGAGTGTGAATTGGAACGAAATCGCCAATAGATAAGACCATTTTACAATTTGGGCCCAAGTTAGAAGCAGAGCCTAAGGTGTAAATTATCGATAGTCCATATCTCGGAAACTATAAGAGATAATGCAATTTGGCAACCGGCAATGTAATTAGCATGCCGAATATTACTTGGAATGTGAATTGGAACGAATTCGCCAATAGGTAAGACCATTTTACAATTTGGGCCCAAGTTAGAAGCAGAGCCTAAGGTGTAAATTATCGATAGTCCATATCTCGGAAACTATAAGAGATAATTCAATTTGGCAACCGGCAATGTAATTAGCATGCCGAATATTACTTGGAATGTGAATTGGAACGAAATCGCCAATAGATAAGACCATTTTACAATTTGGGCCCAAGTTAGAAGCAGAGCCTAAGGTGTAAATTATCGATAGTCCATATCTCGGAAACTATAAGAGATAATGCAATTTGGCAACCGGCAATGTAATTAGCATGCCGAATATTACTTGGAATGTTAATTGGAACGAAATCGCCAATAGATAAGACCATTTTACAATTTGGGCCCAAGTTAGAAGCAGAGCCTAAGGTGTAAATTATCGATAGTCCATAACTCGGAAACTATAAGAGATAATGCAATTTGGCAACCGGCAATATAATTAGCATGCCGAATATTACTTGGAATGTGAATTGGAACGAAATCGCCAATAGATAAGGCCATTTTACAATTTGGGCCCAAGTTAGAAGCAGAGCCTATGGTGTAAATTATCGATAGTCCATATCTCGGAAACTATAAGAGATAATGCAATTTGGCAACCGGCAATGAAATTAGCATGCCGAATATTACTTGGAATGTGAATTGGAACGAAATCGCCAATAGATAAGACCATTTTACAATTTGGGCCCAAGTTAGAAGCAGAGCCTAAGGTGTAAATTATCGATAGTCCATATCTCGGAAACTATAAGAGTTAATGCAATTTGGCAACCGGCAATGTAATCAGCATGCCGAATATTACTTGGAATGTGAATTGGAACGAAATCGCCAATAGATAAGACCATTTTACAATTTGGGCCCAAGTTAGAAGCAGAGCCTAAGGTGTAAAGTATCGATAGTCCATATCTCGGAAACTATAAGAGATAATGCAATTTGGCAACCGGCAATGTAATTAGCATGCCGAATATTACTTGGAATGTGAATTGGAACGAAATTGCCAATAGATAAGACCATTTTACAATTTGGGCCCAAGTTAGAAGCAGAGCCTAAGGTGTAAATTATCGATAGTCCATATCTCTGAAACTATAAGAGATAATGCAATTTCGCAACCGGCAATGTAATTAGCATGCCGAATATTACTTGGAATGTGAATTGGGACGAAATCGCCAATAGATAAGGCCATTTTACAATTTGGGCCCAAGTTAGAAGCAGAGCCTAAGGTGTAAATTATCGATAGTCCATATCTCGGAAACTATAAGAGATAATGCAATTTCGCAACCGGCAATGTAATTAGCATGCCGAATATTACTAGGAGTGTGAATTGGAACGAAATCGCCAATAGATAAGACCATTTTACAATTTGGGCCCAAATTAGAAGCAGAGCCTAAGGTGTAAATTATCGATAGTCCATATCTCGGAAACTATAAGAGATAATGCAATTTGGCAACCGGCAATGTAATTAGCATGCCGAATATTACTTGGAATGTGAATTGGAACGAAATCGCCAATAGATAAGACCATTTTACAATTTGGGCCCAAGTTAGAAGCAGAGCCTAAGGTGTAAATTATCGATAGTCCATATCTCGGAAACTATAAGAGATAATGCAATTTGGCAACCGGCAATGTAATTAGCATGCCGAATATTACTTGGAATGTGAATTGGAACGAAATTGCCAATAGATAAGACCATTTTACAATTTGGGCCCAAGTTAGAAGCAGAGCCTAATGTGTAAATTATCGATAGTCCATATCTCGGAAACTATAAGAGATAATGCAATTTGGCAACCGGCAATGTAATTAGCATGCCGAATATTACTTGGAATGTGAATTGGAACGAAATCGCCAATAGATAAGACCATTTTACAATTTGGGCCCAAGTTAGAAGCAGAGCCTAAGGTGTAAATTATCGATAGTCCATATCTCGGAAACTATAAGAGATAATGCAATTTGGCAACCGGCAATGTAATTAGCATGCCGAATATTACTTGGAATGTGAATTGGAACGAAATCGCCAATAGATAAGACCATTTTACAATTTGGGCCCAAGTTAGAAGCAGAGCCTAAGGTGTAAATTATTGATAGTCCATATCTCGGAAACTATAAGAGATAATGCAATTTCGCAATCGGCAATGTAATTAGCATGCCGAATATCACTTGGAATGTGAATTGGGACGAAATCGCCAATAGATAAGACCATTTTACAATTTGGGCCCAAGTTAGAAGCAGAGCTAAGGTGTAAATTATCGATAGTCCATATCTCGGAAACTATAAGAGATAATGCAATTTGGCAACCGGCAATGTAATTAGCATGCCGAATATTACTTGGAATGTGAATTGGAACGAAATCGCCAATAGATAAGACCATTTTACAATTTGGGCCCAAGTTAGAAGCAGAGCCTAAGGTGTAAATTATCGAGAGTCCATATCTCGGAAACTATAAGAGATAATGCAATTTGGCAACCGGCAATGTAATTAGCATGCCGAATATTACTTGGAGTGTGAATTGGAACGAAATCGCCAATAGATAAGACCATTTTACAATTTGGGCCCAAGTTAGAAGCAGAGCCTAAGGTGTAAATTATCGATAGTCCATATCTCGGAAACTATAAGAGATAATGCAATTTGGCAACCGGCAATGTAATTAGCATGCCGAATATTACTTGGAATGTGAATTGCAACTAAATCGCCAATAGATAAGACCATTTTACAATTTGGGCCCAAGTTAGAAGCAGAGCCTAAGGTGTAAATTATCGATAGTCCATATCTCGGAAACTATAAGAGATAATGCAATTTGGCAACCGGCAATGTAATTAGCATGCCGAATATTACTTGGAATGTGAATTGGAACGAAATCGCCAATAGATAAGACCATTTTACAATTTGGGCCCAAGTTAGAAGCAGAGCCTAAGGTGTAAATTATTGATAGTCCATATCTCGGAAACTATAAGAGCTAATGCAATTTCGCAACCGGTAATGTAATTAGCATGCCGAATATCACTTGGAATGTGAATTGGGACGAAATCACCAATAGATAAGACCATTTTACAATTTGGGCCCAAGTTAGAAGCAGAGCCTAAGGTGTAAATTATCGATAGTCCATATCTCGGAAACTATAAGAGATAATGCAATTTGGCAACCGGCAATGTAATTAGCATGCCGAATATTACTTGGAATGTGAATTGGAACGAAATCGCCAATAGATAAGACCATTTTACAATTTGGGCCCAAGTTAGAAGCAGAGCCTAAGGTGTAAATTATCGTTAGTCCATATCTCGGAAACTATAAGAGATAATGCAATTTGGCAACCGGCAATGTAATTAGCATGCCGAATATTACTTGGAATGTGAATTGGAACGAAATCGCCAATAGATAAGACCATTTTACAATTTGGGCCCAAGTTAGAAGCAGAGCCTAAGGTGTAAATTATTGATAGTCCATATCTCGGAAACTATAAGAGATTATGCAATTTCGCAACCGGCAATGTAATTAGCATGCCGAATATCGCTTGGAATGTGAATTGGGACGAAATCGCCAATAGATAAGACCATTTTACAATTTGGGCCCAAGTTAGAATCAAAGCCTAAGGTGTAAATTATCGATAGTCCATATCTCTGAAACTATAAGAGATAATGCAATTTGGCAACCGGCAATGTAATTAGCATGCCGAATATTACTTGGAATGTGAATTGGAACGAAATCGCCAATAGATAAGACCATTTTACAATTTGGGCGCAAGTTAGAAGCAGAGCCTAAGATGTAAATTATCGATGGTCCATATCTCGGAAACTATAAGAGATAATGCAATTTGGCAACCGGCAATGTAATTAGCATGCCGAATATTACTTGGAATGTGAATTGGAACGAAATCGCCAATAGATAAGACCATTTTACAATTTGGGCCCAAGTTAGAAGCAGAGCCTAAGGTGTAAATTATCGATAGTCCATATCTCGGAAACTATAAGAGATAATTCAATTTGGCAACCGGCAATGTAATTAGCATGCCGGATATTACTTGGAATGAGAATTGGAACGAAATCGCCAATAGATAAGACCATTTTACAATTTGGGCCCAAGTTAGAAGCAGAGCCTAAGGTGTAAATTATCGATAGTCCATATCTCGGAAACTATAAGAGATAATGCAATTTGGCAACCGGCAATGTAATTAGCATGCCGAATATTACTTGGAATGTGAATTGGAACGAAATCGCCAATAGATAAGACGATTTTACAATTTGGGCCCAAGTTAGAAGCAGAGCCTAAGATGTAAATTATCGATAGTCCATATCTCGGAAACTATAAGAGATAATGCAATTTGGCAACCGGCAATGTAATTAGCATGCCGAATATTACTTGGAATGAGAATTGGAACGAAATCGCCAATAGATAAGACCATTTTACAATTTGGGCCCAAGTTAGAAGCAGAGCCTAAGGTGTAAATTATCGATAGTCCATATCTCGGAAACTATAAGAGATAATGCAATTTGGCAACCGGCAATGTAATTAGCATGCCGAATATTACTTGGAATGTGAATTGGAACGAAATCGCCAATAGGTAAGACCATTTTACAATTTGGGCCCAAGTTAGAAGCAGAGCCTAAGGTGTAAATTATCGATAGTCCATATCTCGGAAACTATAAGAGATAATGCAATTTGGCAACCGGCAATGTAATTAGCATGCCGAATATTACTTGGAATGTGAATTGGAACGAAATCGCCAATAGATAAGACGATTTTACAATTTGGGCCCAAGTTAGAAGCAGAGCCTAAGGTGTAAATTATAGATAGTCCATATCTCGGAAACTATAAGAGATAATGCAATTTGGCAACCGGCAATGTAATTAGCATGCCGAATATTACTTGGAATGTGAATTGGAACGAAATCGCCAATAGAGAAGACCATTTTACAATTTGGGCCCAAGTTAGAAGCAGAGCCTAAGGTGTAAATTATCGATAGTCCATATCTTGGAAACTATAAGAGATAATGCAATTTGGCAACCGGCAATGTAATTAGCATGCCGAATATTACTTGGAATGTGAATTGGAACGAAATCGCCAATAGAGAAGACCATTTTACAATTTGGGCCCAAGTTAGAAGCAGAGCCTAATGTGTAAATTATCGATAGTCCATATCTCGGAAACTATAAGAGATAATGCAATTTGGCAACCGGCAATGTAATTAGCATGACGAATATTACTTGGAATGTGAATTGGAACGAAATCGCCAATAGATAAGACCATTTTACAATTTGGGCCCAAGTTAGAAGCAGAGCCTAAGGTGTAAATTATCGATAGTCCATATCTCGGAAACTATAAGAGATAATGCAATTTGGCAACCGGCAATGTAATTAGCATGCCGAATATTACTTGGAATGTGAATTGGAACGAAATCGCCAATAGAGAAGACCATTTTACAATTTGGGCCCAAGTTAGAAGCAGAGCCTAAGGTGTAAATTATCGATAGTCCATATCTCGGAAACTATAAGAGATAATGCAATTTGGCAACCGGCAATGTAATTAGCATGCCGAATATTACTTGGAATGTGAATTGGAACGAAAACGCCAATAGATAAGACCATTTTACAATTTGGGCCCAAGTTAGAAGCAGAGGCTAAGGTGTAAATTATCGATAGTCCATATCTCGGAAACTATAAGAGATAATACAATTTGGCAACCGGCAATGAAATTAGCATGCCGAATATTACTTGGAATTTAATTGGAACGAAATCGCCAATAGATAAGACCATTTTACAATTTGGGCCCAAGTTAGAAGCAGAGCCTAAGGTGTAAATTATCGATAGTCCATATCTCGGAAACTATAAGAGATAATGCAATTTGGCAACCGGCAATGTAATTAGCATGCCGAATATTACTTGGAATGTGAATTGGAACGAAATCGCCAATAGATAAGACCATTTTACAATTTGGGCCCAAGTTAGAAGCAGAGCCTAAGGTGTAAATTATTGATAGTCCATATCTCGGAAACTATAAGAGATAATGCAATTTCGCAACCGGCAATGTAATTAGCATGCCGAATATTACTTGGAGTGTGAATTGGAACGAAATCGCCAATAGATAAGACCATTTTACAATTTGGGCCCAAGTTAGAAGCAGAGCCTAAGGTGTAAATTATCGATAGTCCATATCTCGGAAACTATAAGAGATAATGCAATTTGGCAACCGGCAATGTAATTAGCATGCCGAATATTACTTGGAATGTGAATTGGAACGAAATCGCCAATAGATAAGACCATTTTACAATTTGGGCTCAAGTTAGAAGCAGAGCCTAAGGTGTAAATTATCGATAGTCCATATCTCGGAAACTATAAGAGATAATGCAATTTGACAACCGGCAATGTAATTAGCATGCCGAGTATTACTTGGAATGTGAATTGGAACGAAATCGCCAATAGATAAGACCATTTTACAATTTGGGCCCAAGTTAGAAGCAGAGCCTAAGGTGTAAATTATCGATAGTCCATATCTCGGAAACTATAAGAGATAATGCAATTTGGCAACCGGCAAAGTAATTAGCATGCCGAATATTACTTGGAATGTGAATTGGAACGAAATCGCCAATAGATAAGACCATTTTACAATTTGGGCCCAAGTTAGAAGCAGAGCCTAAGGTGTAAATTATTGATAGTCCATATCTCGGAAACTATAAGAGATAATGCAATTTCGCAATCGGCAATGTAATTAGCATGCCGAATATCACTTGGAATGTGAATTGGGACGAAATCGCCAATAGATAAGACCATTTTACAATTTGGGCCCAAGTTAGAAGCAGAGCCTAAGGTGTAAATTATCGATAGTCCATATCTCGGAAACTATAAGAGATAATGCAATTTGGCAACCGGCAATGTAATTAGCATGCCGAATATTACTTGGAATGTGAATTGGAACGAAATCGCCAATAGATAAGACCATTTTACAATTTGGGCCCAAGTTAGAAGCAGAGCCTAAGGTGTAAATTATCGAGAGTCCATATCTCGGAAACTATAAGAGATAATGCAATTTGGCAACCGGCAATGTAATTAGCATGCCGAATATTACTTGGAATGTGAATTGGAACGAAATCGCCAATAGATAAGACCATTTTACAATTTGGGCCCAAGTTAGAAGCAGAGCCTAAGATGTAAATTATCGAGAGTCCATATCTCGGAAACTATAAGAGATAATGCAATTTGGCAACCGGCAATGTAATTAGCATGCCGAATATTACTTGGAATGTGAATTGGAACGAAATCGCCAATAGATAAGACCATTTTACAATTTGGGCCTAAGTTAGAAGCAGAGCCTAAGGTGTAAATTATCGATAGTCCATATCTCGGAAACTATAAGAGATAATGCAATTTGGCAACCGGCAATGTAATTAGCATGCCGAATATTACTTGGAATGTGAATTGGAACGAAATCGCCAATAGATAAGACCATTTTACAATTTGGGCCCAAGTTAGAAGCAGAGCCTAAGGTGTAAATTATTGATAGTCCATATCTCGGAAACTATAAGAGATAATGCAATTTCGCAACCGGCAATGTAATTAGCATGCCGAATATCACTTGGAGTGTGAATTGGGGCGAAATCGCCAATAGATAAGACCATTTTACAATTTGGGCCCAAGTTAGAAGCAGAGCCTAAGGTGTAAATTATCGATAGTCCATATCTCGGAAACTATAAGAGATAATGCAATTTGGCAACCGGCAATGTAATTAGCATGCCGAATATTACTTGGAATGTGAATTGGAACGAAATCGCCAATAGATAAGACCATTTTACAATTTGGGCCCAAGTTAGAAGCAGAGCCTAAGGTGTAAATTATCGATAGTCCATATCTCGGAAACTATAAGAGATAATGCAATTTGGCAACCGACAATGTAATTAGCATGCCGAATATTACTTGGAATGTGAATTGGAACGAAATCGCCAATAGGTAAGACCATTTTACAATTTGGGCCCAAGTTAGAAGCAGAGCCTAAGGTGTAAATTATCGATAGTCCATATCTCGGAAACTATAAGAGATAATTCAATTTGGCAACCGGCAATGTAATTAGCATGCCGAATATTACTTGGAATGTGAATTGGAACGAAATCGCCAATAGATAAGACCATTTTACAATTTGGGCCCAAGTTAGAAGCAGAGCCTAAGGTGTAAATTATCGATAGTCCATATCTCGGAAACTATAAGAGATAATGCAATTTGGCAACCGGCAATGTAATTAGCATGCCGAATATTACTTGGAATGTGAATTGGAACGAAATCGCCAATAGATAAGACCATTTTACAATTTGGGCCCAAGTTAGAAGCAGAGCCTAAGGTGTAAATTATCGATAGTCCATATCTCGGAAACTATAAGAGATAATGCAATTTGGCAACCGGCAATGTAATTAGCATGCCGAATATTACTTGGAATGTGAATTGGAACGAAATCGCCAATAGGTAAGACCATTTTACAATTTGGGCCCAAGTTAGAAGCAGAGCCTAAGGTGTAAATTATCGATAGTCCATATCTCGGAAACTATAAGAGATAATTCAATTTGGCAACCGGCAATGTAATTAGCATGCCGAATATTACTTGGAATGTGAATTGGAACGAAATCGCCAATAGATAAGACCATTTTACAATTTGGGCCCAAGTTAGAAGCAGAGCCTAAGGTGTAAATTATCGATAGTCCATATCTCGGAAACTATAAGAGATAATGCAATTTGGCAACCGGCAATGTAATTAGCATGCCGAATATTACTTGGAATGTGAATTGGAACGAAATCGCCAATAGATAAGACCATTTTACAATTTGGGCCCAAGTTAGAAGCAGAGCCTAAGGTGTAAATTATCGATAGTCCATATCTCGGAAACTATAAGAGATAATGCAATTTGGCAACCGGCAATGTAATTAGCATGCCGAATATTACTTGGACTGTGAATTGGAACGAAATCGCCAATAGATAAGGCCATTTTACAATTTGGGCCAAAATTAGAAGCAGAGCCTATGGTGTAAATTATCGATAGTCCATATCTCGGAAACTATAAGAGATAATGCAATTTGGCAACCGGCAATGTAATTAGCATGCCGAATATTACTTGGAATGTGAATTGGAACGAAATCGCCAATAGATAAGACCATTTTACAATTTGGGCCCAAGTTAGAAGCAGAGCCTAAGGTGTAAATTATCGATAGTCCATATCACGGAAACTATAAGAGATAATGCAATTTGGCAACCGGCAATGTAATTAGCATGCCGAATATTACTTGGAATGTGAATTGGAACGAAATCGCCAATAGATAAGGCCATTTTACAATTTGGGCCAAAGTTAGAAGCAGAGCCTATGGTGTAAATTATCGATAGTCCATATCTCGGAAACTATAAGAGATAATGCAATTTGGCAACCGGCAATGTAATTAGCATGCCGAATATTACTTGGAATGTGAATTGGAACGAAATCGCCAATAGATAAGACCATTTTACAATTTGGGCCCAAGTTAGAAGCAGAGCCTAAGGTGTAAATTATCGATAGTCCATATCTCGGAAACTATAAGAGATAATTCAATTTGGCAACCGGCAATGTAATTAGCATGCCGAATATTACTTGGAGTGTGAATTGGAACGAAATCGCCAATAGATAAGACCATTTTACAATTTGGGCCCAAGTTAGAAGCAGAGCCTAAGGTGTAAATTATCGATAGTCCATATCTCGGAAACTATAAGAGATAATGCAATTTGGCAACCGGCAATGTAATTAGCATGCCGAATATTACTTGGAATGTGAATTGGAACGAAATCGCCAATAGATAAGACCATTTTACAATTTGGGCCCAAGTTAGAAGCAGAGCCTAAGGTGTAAATTATCGATAGTCCATATCTCGGAAACTATAAGAGATAATGCAATTTGACAACCGGCAATGTAATTAGCATGCCGAGTATTACTTGGAATGTGAATTGGAACGAAATCGCCAATAGATAAGACCATTTTACAATTTGGGCCCAAGTTAGAAGCAGAGCCTAAGGTGTAAATTATCGATAGTCCATATCTCGGAAACTATAAGAGATAATGCAATTTGGCAACCGGCAATGTAATTAGCATGCCGAATATTACTTGGACTGTGAATTGGAACGAAATCGCCAATAGATAAGGCCATTTTACAATTTGGGCCAAAATTAGAAGCAGAGCCTATGGTGTAAATTATCGATAGTCCATATCTCGGAAACTATAAGAGATAATGCAATTTGGCAACCGGCAATGTAATTAGCATGCCGAATATTACTTGGAATGTGAATTGGAACGAAATCGCCAATAGATAAGACCATTTTACAATTTGGGCCCAAGTTAGAAGCAGAGCCTAAGGTGTAAATTATCGATAGTCCATATCACGGAAACTATAAGAGATAATGCAATTTGGCAACCGGCAATGTAATTAGCATGCCGAATATTACTTGGAATGTGAATTGGAACGAAATCGCCAATAGATAAGGCCATTTTACAATTTGGGCCAAAGTTAGAAGCAGAGCCTATGGTGTAAATTATCGATAGTCCATATCTCGGAAACTATAAGAGATAATGCAATTTGGCAACCGGCAATGTAATTAGCATGCCGAATATTACTTGGAATGTGAATTGGAACGAAATCGCCAATAGATAAGACCATTTTACAATTTGGGCCCAAGTTAGAAGCAGAGCCTAAGGTGTAAATTATCGATAGTCCATATCTCGGAAACTATAAGAGATAATTCAATTTGGCAACCGGCAATGTAATTAGCATGCCGAATATTACTTGGAGTGTGAATTGGAACGAAATCGCCAATAGATAAGACCATTTTACAATTTGGGCCCAAGTTAGAAGCAGAGCCTAAGGTGTAAATTATCGATAGTCCATATCTCGGAAACTATAAGAGATAATGCAATTTGGTAACCGGCAATGTAATTAGCATGCCGAATATTACTTGGAGTGTGAATTGGAACGAAATCGCCAATAGATAAGACCATTTTACAATTTGGGCCCAAGTTAGAAGCAGAGCCTAAGGTGTAAATTATCGATAGTCCATATCTCGGAAACTATAAGAGATAATGCAATTTGACAACCGGCAATGTAATTAGCATGCCGAGTATTACTTGGAATGTGAATTGGAACGAAATCGCCAATAGATAAGACCATTTTACAATTTGGGCCCAAGTTAGAAGCAGAGCCTAAGGTGTA
The DNA here is from genome assembly GCF_030347505.1 of Rhynchophorus ferrugineus. Taxonomy (NCBI): domain Eukaryota; kingdom Metazoa; phylum Arthropoda; class Insecta; order Coleoptera; family Curculionidae; genus Rhynchophorus; species Rhynchophorus ferrugineus. The sequence goes on from NW_027472694.1 coordinate 320,325, forward strand.
AATTATCGATAGTCCATATCTCGGAAACTATAAGAGATAATGCAATTTGGCAACCGGCAATGTAATTAGCATGCCGAATATTACTTGGAATGTGAATTGGAACGAAATCGCCAATAGATAAGACCATTTTACAATTTGGGCCCAAGTTAGAAGCAGAGCCTAAGGTGTAAATTATTGATAGTCCATATCTCGGAAACTATAAGAGATAATGCAATTTCGCAATCGGCAATGTAATTAGCATGCCGAATATTACTTGGAATGTGAATTGGGACGAAATCGCCAATAGATAAGAGCATTTTACAATTTGGGCCCAAGTTAGAAGCAGAGCCTAAGGTGTAAATTATCGATAGTCCATATCTCGGAAACTATAAGAGATAATGCAATTTGGCAACCGGCAATGTAATTAGCATGCCGAATATTACTTGGAATGTGAATTGGAACGAAATCGCCAATAGATAAGACCATTTTACAATTTGGGCCCAAGTTAGAAGCAGAGCCTAAGGTGTAAATTATCGAGAGTCCATATCTCGGAAACTATAAGAGATAATGCAATTTGGCAACCGGCAATGTAATTAGCATGCCGAATATTACTTGGAATGTGAATTGGAACGAAATCGCCAATAGATAAGACCATTTTACAATTTGGGCCCAAGTTAGAAGCAGAGCCTAAGATGTAAATTATCGAGAGTCCATATCTCGGAAACTATAAGAGATAATGCAATTTGGCAACCGGCAATGTAATTAGCATGCCGAATATTACTTGGAATGTGAATTGGAACGAAATCGCCAATAGATAAGACCATTTTACAATTTGGGCCTAAGTTAGAAGCAGAGCCTAAGGTGTAAATTATCGATAGTCCATATCTCGGAAACTATAAGAGATAATGCAATTTGGCAACCGGCAATGTAATTAGCATGCCGAATATTACTTGGAATGTGAATTTGAACGAAATCGCCAATAGATAAGACCATTTTACAATTTGGGCCCAAGTTAGAAGCAGAGCCTAAGGTGTAAATTATTGATAGTCCATATCTCGGAAACTATAAGAGATAATGCAATTTCGCAACCGGCAATGTAATTAGCATGCCGAATATCACTTGGAATGTGAATTGGGGCGAAATCGCCAATAGATAAGACCATTTTACAATTTGGGCCCAAGTTAGAAGCAGAGCCTAAGGTGTAAATTATCGATAGTCCATATCTCGGAAACTATAAGAGATAATGCCATTTGGCAACCGGCAATGTAATTAGCATGCCGAATATTACTTGGAATGTGAATTGGAACGAAATCGCCAATAGATAAGACCATTTTACAATTTGGGCCCAAGTTAGAAGCAGAGCCTAAGGTGTAAATTATCGATAGTCCATATCTCGGAAACTATAAGAGATAATGCAATTTGGCAACCGGCAATGTAATTAGCATGCCGAATATTACTTGAAATGTGAATTGGAACGAAATCGCCAATAGGTAAGACCATTTTACAATTTGGGCCCAAGTTAGAAGCAGAGCCTAAGGTGTAAATTATCGATAGTCCATATCTCGGAAACTATAAGAGATAATTCAATTTGGCAACCGGCAATGTAATTAGCATGCCGAATATTACTTGGAATGTGAATTGGAACGAAATCGCCAATAGATAAGACCATTTTACAATTTGGGCCCAAGTTAGAAGCAGAGCCTAAGGTGTAAATTATCGATAGTCCATATCTCGGAAACTATAAGAGATAATGCAATTTGGCAACCGGCAATGTAATTAGCATGCCGAATATTACTTGGAATGTGAATTGGAACGAAATCGCCAATAGATAAGACCATTTTACAATTTGGGCCCAAGTTAGAAGCAGAGCCTAAGGTGTAAATTATCGATAGTCCATATCTCGGAAACTATAAGAGATAATGCAATTTGGCAACCGGCAATGTAATTAGCATGCCGAATATTACTTGGAATGTGAATTGGAACGAAATCGCCAATAGATAAGGCCATTTTACAATTTGGGCCCAAGTTAGAAGCAGAGCCTATGGTGTAAATTATCGATAGTCCATATCTCGGAAACTATAAGAGATAATGCAATTTGGCAACCGGCAATGTAATTAGCATGCCGAATATTACTTGGAATGTGAATTGGAACGAAATCGCCAATAGATAAGACCATTTTACAATTTGGGCCCAAGTTAGAAGCAGAGCCTAAGGTGTAGATTATCGATAGTCCATATCTCGGAAACTATAAGAGTTAATGCAATTTGGCAACCGGCAATGTAATTAGCATGCCGAATATTACTTGGAATGTGAATTGGAACGAAATCGCCAATAGATAAGACCATTTTACAATTTGGGCCCAAGTTAGAAGCAGAGCCTAAGGTGTAAATTATCGATAGTCCATATCTCGGAAACTATAAGAGATAATGCAATTTGGCAACCGGCAATGTAATTAGCATGCCGAATATTACTTGGAATGTGAATTGGAACGAAATCGCCAATAGATAAGACCATTTTACAATTTGGGAGCAAGTTAGAAGCAGAGCCTAAGGTGTAAATTATCGATAGTCCATATCTCGGAAACTATAAGAGATAATGCAATTTGGCAACCGGCAATGTAATTAGCATGCCGAATATTACTTGGAATGTGAATTGGAACGAAATCGACAATATATAAGACCATTTTACAATTTGGGCCCAAGTTAGAAGCAGAGCCTAAGGTGTAAATTATCGATAGTCCATATCTCGGAAACTATAAGAGATCATTCAATTTGGCAACCGGCAATGTAATTAGCATGCCGAATATTACTTGGAATGTGAAGTGGAACGAAATCGCCAATAGATAAGACCATTTTACAATTTGGGCCCAAGTTAGAAGCAGAGCCTAAGGTGTAAATTATCGATAGTCCATATCTCGGAAACTATAAGAGATAATGCTATTTGGCAACCGGCAATGTAATTAGCATGCCGAATATTACTTGGAATGTGAATTGGAACGAAATCGCCAATAGATAAGACCATTTTACAATTTGGGAGCAAGTTAGAAGTAGAGCCGAAGGTGTAAATTATCGATAGTCCATATCTCGGAAACTATAAGAGACAATGCAATTTGGCAACCGGCAATGTAATTAGCATGCCGAATATTACTTGGAATGTGAATTGGAACGAAATCGCCAATAGATAAGACCATTTTACAATTTGGGCCCAAGTTAGAAGCAGAGCCTATGGTGTAAATTATCGATAGTCCATATCTCGGAAACTATAAGAGATAATGCAATTTGGCAACCGGCAATGTAATTAGCATGCCGAATATTACTTGGAATGTGAATTGGAACGAAATCGCCAATAGATAAGACCATTTTACAATTTGGGCCCAAGTTAGAAGCAGAGCCTAAGGTGTAAATTATCGATAGTCCATATCTCGGAAACTATAAGAGATAATGCAATTTGGCAACCGGCAATGTAATTAGCATGCCGAATATTACTTGGAATGTGAATTGGAACGAAATCGCCAATAGGTAAGACCATTTTACAATTTGGGCCCAAGTTAGAAGCAGAGCCTAAGGTGTAAATTATCGATAGTCCATATCTCGGAAACTATAAGAGATAATTCAATTTGGCAACCGGCAATGTAATTAGCATGCCGAATATTACTTGGGATGTGAATTGGAACGAAATCGCCAATAGATAAGACCATTTTACAATTTGGGCCCAAGTTAGAAGCAGAGCCTAAGGTGTAAATTATCGATAGTCCATATCTCGGAAACTATAAGAGATAATGCAATTTGGCAACCGGCAATGTAATTAGCATGCCGAATATTACTTGGAATGTGAATTGGAACGAAATCGCCAATAGATAAGACCATTTTACAATTTGGGCCCAAGTTAGAAGCAGAGCCTAAGGTGTAAATTATCGATAGTCCATATCTCGGAAACTATAAGAGATAATGCAATTTGGCAACCGGCAATGTAATTAGCATGCCGAATATTACTTGGAATGTGAATTGGAACGAAATCGCCAATAGATAAGGCCATTTTACAATTTGGGCCAAAGTTAGAAGCAGAGCCTATGGTGTAAATTATCGATAGTCCATATCTCGGAAACTATAAGAGATAATGCAATTTGGCAACCGGCAATGTAATTAGCATGCCGAATATTACTTGGAATGTGAATTGGAACGAAATCGCCAATAGATAAGACCATTTTACAATTTGGGCCCAAGTTAGAAGCAGAGCCTAAGGTGTAAATTATCGATAGTCCATATCTCGGAAACTATAAGAGTTAATGCAATTTGGCAACCGGCAATGTAATTAGCATGCCAAATATTACTTGGAATGTGAATTGGAACGAAATCGCCAATAGATAAGACCATTTTACAATTTGGGCCCAAGTTAGAAGCAGAGCCTAAGGTGTAAATTATCGATAGTCCATATCTCGGAAACTATAAGAGATAATGCAATTTGGCAACCGGCAATATAATTAGCATGCCGAATATTACTTGGAATGTGAAGTGGAACGAAATCGCCAATAGATAAGACCATTTTACAATTTGGGCCCAAGTTAGAAGCAGAGCCTAAGGTGTAAATTATCGATAGTCCATATCCCGGAACCTATAAGAGATAATGCAATTTGGCAACCGGCAATGTAATTAGCATGCCGAATATTACTTGGATTGTGAATTGGAACGAAATCGCCAATAGATAAGACCATTTTACAATTTGGGAGCAAGTTAGAAGTAGAGCCGAAGGTGTAAATTATCGATAGTCCATATCTCGGAAACTATAAGAGACAATGCAATTTGGCAACCGGCAATGTAATTAGCATGCCGAATATTACTTGGAATGTGAATTGGAACGAAATCGCCAATAGATAAGACCATTTTACAATTTGGGCCCAAGTTAGAAGCAGAGCCTATGGTGTAAATTATCGATAGTCCATATCTCGGAAACTATAAGAGATAATGCAATTTGGCAACCGGCAATGTAATTAGCATGCCGAATATTACTTGGAATGTGAATTGGAACGAAATCGCCAATAGATAAGACCATTTTACAATTTGGGCCCAAGTTAGAAGCAGAGCCTAAGGTGTAAATTATCGATAGTCCATATCTCGGAAACTATAAGAGATAATGCAATTTGGCAACCGGCAATGTAATTAGCATGCCGAATATTACTTGGAATGTGAATTGGAACGAAATCGCCAATAGGTAAGACCATTTTACAATTTGGGCCCAAGTGAGAAGCAGAGCCTAAGGTGTAAATTATCGATAGTCCATATCTCGGAAACTATAAGAGATAATTCAATTTGGCAACCGGAAATGTAATTAGCATGCCGAATATTACTTGGGATGTGAATTGGAACGAAATCGCCAATAGATAAGACCATTTTACAATTTGGGCCCAAGTTAGAAGCAGAGCCTAAGGTGTAAATTATCGATAGTCCATATCTCGGAAACTATAAGAGATAATGCAATTTGGCAACCGGCAATGTAATTAGCATGCCGAATATTACTTGGAATGTGAATTGGAACGAAATCGCCAATAGATAAGACCATTTTACAATTTGGGCCCAAGTTAGAAGCAGAGCCTAAGGTGTAAATTATCGATAGTCCATATCTCGGAAACTATAAGAGATAATGCAATTTGGCAACCGGCAATGTAATTAGCATGCCGAATATTACTTGGAATGTGAATTGGAACGAAATCGCCAATAGATAAGGCCATTTTACAATTTGGGCCAAAGTTAGAAGCAGAGCCTATGGTGTAAATTATCGATAGTCCATATCTCGGAAACTATAAGAGATAATGCAATTTGGCAACCGGCAATCTAATTAGCATGCCGAATATTACTTGGAATGTGAATTGGAACGAAATCGCCAATAGATAAGACCATTTTACAATTTGGGCCCAAGTTAGAAGCAGAGCCTAAGGTGTAAATTATCGATAGTCCATATCTCGGAAACTATAAGAGTTAATGCAATTTGGCAACCGGCAATGTAATTAGCATGCCAAATATTACTTGGAATGTGAATTGGAACGAAATCGCCAATAGATAAGACCATTTTACAATTTGGGCCCAAGTTAGAAGCAGAGCCTAAGGTGTAAATTATCGATAGTCCATATCTCGGAAACTATAAGAGATAATGCAATTTGGCAACCGGCAATGTAATTAGCATGCCGAATATTACTTGGAATGTGAACTGGAACGAAATCGCCAATAGATAAGACCATTTTACAATTTGGGAGCAAGTTAGAAGCAGAGCCTAAGGTGTAAATTATCGATAGTCCATATCTCGGAAACTATAAGAGATAATGCAATTTGGCAACCGGCAATGTAATTAGCATGCCGAATATTACTTGGAATGTGAATTGGAACGAAATCGACAATATATAAGACCATTTTACAATTTGGGCCCAAGTTAGAAGCAGAGCCTAAGGTGTAAATTATCGATAGTCCATATCTCGGAAACTATAAGAGATAATTCAATTTGGCAACCGGCAATGTAATTAGCATGCCGAATATTACTTGGAATGTGAAGTGGAACGAAATCGCCAATAGATAAGACCATTTTACAATTTGGGCCCAAGTTAGAAGCAGAGCCTAAGGTGTAAATTATCGATAGTCCATATCTCGGAAACTATAAGAGACAATGCAATTTGGCAACCGGCAATGTAATTAGCATGCCGAATATTACTTGGAATGTGAATTGGAACGAAATCGCCAATAGATAAGACCATTTTACAATTTGGGCCCAAGTTAGAAGCAGAGCCTATGGTGTAAATTATCGATAGTCCATATCTCGGAAACTATAAGAGATAATGCAATTTGGCAACTGGCAATGTAATTAGCATGCCGAATATTACTTGTAATGTGAATTGGAACGAAATCGCCAATAGATAAGACCATTTTACAATTTGGGCCCAAGTTAGAAGCAGAGCCTAAGGTGTAAATTATCGATAGTCCATATCTCGGAAACTATAAGAGATAATGCAATTTGGCAACCGGCAATGTAATTAGCATGCCGAATATTACTTGGAATGTGAATTGGGACGAAATCGCCAATAGGTAAGACCATTTTACAATTTGGGCCCAAGTTAGAAGCAGAGCCTAAGGTGTAAATTATCGATAGTCCATATCTCGGAAACTATAAGAGATAATTCAATTTGGCAACCGGCAATGTAATTAGCATGCCGAATATTACTTGGAATGTGAATTGGAACGAAATCGCCAATAGATAAGACCATTTTACAATTTGGGCCCAAGTTAGAAGCAGAGCCTAAGGTGTAAATTATCGATAGTCCATATCTCGGAAACTATAAGAGATAATGCAATTTGGCAACCGGCAATGTAATTAGCATGCCGAATATTACTTGGAATGTGAATTGGAACGAAATCGCCAATAGATAAGACCATTTTACAATTTGGGCCCAAGTTAGAAGCAGAGCCTAAGGTGTAAATTATCGATAGTCCATATCTCGGAAACTATAAGAGATAATGCAATTTGGCAACCGGCAATGTAATTAGCATGCCGAATATTACTTGGAATGTGAATTGGAACGAAATCGCCAATAGATAAGGCCATTTTACAATTTGGGCCCAAGTTAGAAGCAGAGCCTATGGTGTAAATTATCGATAGTCCATATCTCGGAAACTATAAGAGATAATGCAATTTGGCAACCGGCAATGTAATTAGCATGCCGAATATTACTTGGAATGTGAATTGGAACGAAATGGCCAATGGATAAGACCATTTTACAATTTGGGCCCAAGTTAGAAGCAGTGCTTAAGGTGTAAATTATCGATAGTCCATATCTCGGAAACTATAAGAGTTAATGCAATTTGGCAACCGGCAATGTAATTAGCATGCCGAATATTACTTGGAATGTGAATTGGAACGAAATCGCCAATAGATAAGACCATTTTACAATTTGGGCCCAAGTTAGAAGCAGAGCCTAAGGTGTAAATTATCGATAGTCCATATCTCGGAAACTATAAGAGATAATTCAATTTGGCAACCGGCAATGTAATTAGCATGCCGAATATTACTTGGAATGTGAAGTGGAACGAAATCGCCAATAGATAAGACCATTTTACAATTTGGGCCCAAGTTAGAAGCAGAGCCTAAGGTGTAAATTATCGATAGTCCATATCTCGGAAACTATAAGAGACAATGCAATTTGGCAACCGGCAATGTAATTAGCATGCCGAATATTACTTGGAATGTGAATTGGAACGAAATCGCCAATAGATAAGACCATTTTACAATTTGGGCCCAAGTTAGAAGCAGAGCCTATGGTGTAAATTATCGATAGTCCATATCTCGGAAACTATAAGAGATAATGCAATTTGGCAACTGGCAATGTAATTAGCATGCCGAATATTACTTGTAATGTGAATTGGAACGAAATCGCCAATAGATAAGACCATTTTACAATTTGGGCCCAAGTTAGAAGCAGAGCCTAAGGTGTAAATTATCGATAGTCCATATCTCGGAAACTATAAGAGATAATGCAATTTGGCAACCGGCAATGTAATTAGCATGCCGAATATTACTTGGAATGTGAATTGGGACGAAATCGCCAATAGGTAAGACCATTTTACAATTTGGGCCCAAGTTAGAAGCAGAGCCTAAGGTGTAAATTATCGATAGTCCATATCTCGGAAACTATAAGAGATAATTCAATTTGGCAACCGGCAATGTAATTAGCATGCCGAATATTTCTTGGAATGTGAATTGGAACGAAATCGCCAATAGATAAGACCATTTTACAATTTGGGCCCAAGTTAGAAGCAGAGCCTAAGGTGTAAATTATCGATAGTCCATATCTCGGAAACTATAAGAGATAATGCAATTTGGCAACCGGCAATGTAATTAGCATGCCGAATATTACTTGGAATGTGAATTGGAACGAAATCGCCAATAGATAAGACCATTTTACAATTTGGGCCCAAGTTAGAAGCAGAGCCTAAGGTGTAAATTATCGATAGTCCATATCTCGGAAACTATAAGAGATAATGCAATTTGGCAACCGGCAATGTAATTAGCATGCCGAATATTACTTGGAATGTGAATTGGAACGAAATCGCCAATAGATAAGGCCATTTTACAATTTGGGCCCAAGTTAGAAGCAGAGCCTATGGTGTAAATTATCGATAGTCCATATCTCGGAAACTATAAGAGATAATGCAATTTGGCAACCGGCAATGTAATTAGCATGCCGAATATTACTTGGAATGTGAATTGGAACGAAATGGCCAATGGATAAGACCATTTTACAATTTGGGCCCAAGTTAGAAGCAGTGCTTAAGGTGTAAATTATCGATAGTCCATATCTCGGAAACTATAAGAGTTAATGCAATTTGGCAACCGGCAATGTAATTAGCATGCCGAATATTACTTGGAATGTGAATTGGAACGAAATCGCCAATAGATAAGACCATTTTACAATTTGGGCCCAAGTTAGAAGCAGAGCCTAAGGTGTAAATTATCGATAGTCCATATCTCGGAAACTATAAGAGATAATTCAATTTGGCAACCGGCAATGTAATTAGCATGCCGAATATTACTTGGAATGTGAATTGGAACGAAATCGCCAATAGATAAGACCATTTTACAATTTGGGCCCAAGTTAGAAGCAGAGCCTAAGGTGTAAATTATCGATAGTCCATATCTCGGAAACTATAAGAGATAATGCAATTTGGCAACCGGCAATGTAATTAGCATGCCGAATATTACTTGGAATGTGAATTGGAACGAAATCGCCAATAGATAAGACCATTTTACCATTTGGGAGCAAGTTAGAAGTAGAGCCTAAGGTGTAAATTATCGATAGTCCATATCTCGGAAACTATAAGAGATAATGCAATTTGGCAACCGGCAATGTAATTAGCATGCCGAATATTACTTGGAATGTGAATTGGAACGAAATCGCCAATAGATAAGACCATTTTACAATTTGGGCCCAAGTTAGAAGCAGAGCCTATGGTGTAAATTATCGATAGTCCATATCTCGGAAACTATAAGAGATAATGCAATTTGGCAACCGGCAATGTAATTAGCATGCCGAATATTACTTGGAATGTGAATTGGAACGAAATCGCCAATAGATAAGACCATTTTACAATTTGGGCCCAAGTTAGAAGCAGAGCCTAAGGTGTAAATTATCGATAGTCCATATCTCGGAAACTATAAGAGATAATGCAATTTGGCAACCGGCAATGTAATTAGCATGCCGAATATTACTTGGAATGTGAATTGGAACGAAATCGCCAATAGATAAGACCATTTTACAATTTGGGCCCAAGTTAGAAGCAGAGCCTAAGGTGTAAATTATCGATAGTCCATATCTCGGAAACTATAAGAGATAATGCAATTTGGCAACCGGCAATGTAATTAGCATGCCGAATATTACTTAGAATGTGAATTGGAACGAAATCGCCAATAGATAAGACCATTTTACAATTTGGGCCCAAGTTAGAAGCAGAGCCTAAGGTGTAAATTATTGATAGTCCATATCTCGGAAACTATAAGAGATAATGCAATTTCGCAACCGGCAATGTAATTAGCATGCCGAATATCACTTGGAATGTGAATTGGGACGAAATCGCCAATAGATAAGACCATTTTACAATTTGGGCCAAAGTTAGAAGCAGAGCCTAAGGTGTAAATTATCGATAGTCCATATCTCGGAAACTATAAGATATAATGCAATTTGGCAACCGGCAATGTAATTAGCATGCCGAATATTACTTGGAATATGAATTGGAACGAAATCGCCAATAGATAAGACCATTTTACAATTTGGGCCCAAGTTAGAAGCAGAGCCTAAGGTGTAAATTATCGATAGTCCATATCTCGGAAACTATAAGAGTTAATGCAATTTGGCAACCGGCAATGTAATTAGCATGCCGAATATTACTTGGAATGTGAATTGGAACGAAGTCGCCAATAGATAAGACCATTTTACAATTTGGGCCCAAGTTAGAAGCAGAGCCTAAGGTGTAAATTATCGATAGTCCATATCTCGGAAACTATAAGAGATAATGCAATTTGGCAACCGGCAATGTAATTAGCATGCCGAATATTACTTGGAATGTGAATTGGAACGAAATCGCCAATAGATAAGGCCATTTTACAACTTGGGCCCAAGTTAGAAGCAGAGCCTATGGTGTAAATTATCGATAGTCCATATCTCGGAAACTATAAGAGATAATGCAATTTGGCAACCGGCAATGTAATTAGCATGCCGAATATTACTTGGAATGTGAATTGGAACGAAATCGCCAATAGATAAGACCATTTTACAATTTGGGCCCAAGTTAGAAGCAGAGCCTAAGGTGTAAATTATCGATAGTCCATATCTCGGAAACTATAAGAGTTAATGCAATTTGGCAACCGGCAATGTAATTAGCATGCCGAATATTACTTGGAATGTGAATTGGAACGAAATCGCCAATAGATAAGACTATTTTACAATTTGGGCCCAAGTTAGAAGCAGAGCCTAAGGTGTAAATTATCGATAGTCCATATCTCGGAAACTATAAGAGATAATTCAATTTGGCAACCGGCAATGAAATTAGCATGCCGAATATTACTTGGAATGTGAAGTGGAACGAAATCGCCAATAGATAAGACCATTTTACAATTTGGGCCCAAGTTAGAAGCAGAGCCTAAGGTGTAAATTATCGATAGTCCATATCTCGGAAACTATAAGAGTTAATGCAATTTGGCAACCGGCAATGTAATTAGCATGCCGAATATTACTTGGAATGTGAATTGGAACGAAATCGCCAATAGATAAGACTATTTTACAATTTGGGCCCAAGTTAGAAGCAGAGCCTAAGGTGTAAATTATCGATAGTCCATATCTCGGAAACTATAAGAGATAATGCAATTTGGCAACCGGCAATGTAATTAGCATGCCGAATATTACTTGGAATGTGAATTGGAACGAAATCGCCAATAGATAAGACCATTTTACAATTTGGGAGCAAGTTAGAAGTAGAGCCTAAGGTGTAAATTATCGATAGTCCATATCTCGGAAACTATAAGAGATAATGCAATTTGGCAACCGGCAATGTAATTAGCATGCCGAATATTACTTGGAATGTGAATTGGAACGAAATCGCCAATAGATAAGACCATTTTACAATTTGGGAGCAAGTTAGAAGTAGAGCCTAAGGTGTAAATTATCGATAGTCCATATCTCGGAAACTATAAGAGATAATGCAATTTGGCAACCGGCAATGTAATTAGCATGCCGAATATTACTTGGAATGTGAATTGGAACGAAATCGCCAATAGATAAGACCATTTTACAATTTGGGCCCAAGTTAGAAGCAGAGCCTATGGTGTAAATTATCGATAGTCCATATCTCGGAAACTATAAGAGATAATGCAATTTGGCAACCGGCAATGTAATTAGCATGCCGAATATTACTTGGAATGTGAATTGGAACGAAATCGCCAATAGATAAGACCATTTTACAATTTGGGCCCAAGCTAGAAGCAGAGCCTAAGGTGTAAATTATCGATAGTCCATATCTCGGAAACTATAAGAGATAATGCAATTTGGCAACCGGCAATGTAATTAGCATGCCGAATATTACTTGGAATGTGAATTGGAACGAAATCGCCAATAGATAAGACCATTTTACAATTTGGGCCCAAGTTAGAAGCAGAGCCTAAGGTGTAAATTATCGATAGTCCATATCTCGGAAACTATAAGAGATAATGCAATTTGGCAACCGGCAATGTAATTAGCATGCCGAATATTACTTGGAATGTGAATTGGAACGAAATCGCCAATAGATAAGACCATTTTACAATTTGGGCCCAAGTTAGAAGCAGAGCCTAAGGTGTAAATTATTGATAGTCCATATCTCGGAAACTATAAGAGATAATGCAATTTCGCAACCGGCAATGTAATTAGCATGCCGAATATCACTTGGAATGTGAATTGGGACGAAATCGCCAATAGATAAGACCATTTTACAATTTGGGCCCAAGTTAGAAGCAGAGCCTAAGGTGTAAATTATCGATAGTCCATATCTCGGAAACTATAAGAGATAATGCAATTTGGCAACCGGCAATGTAATTAGCATGCCGAATATTACTTGGAATGTGAATTGGAACGAAATCGCCAATAGATAAGACCATTTTACAATTTGGGCCCAAGTTAGAAGCAGAGCCTAAGGTGTAAATTATCGATAGTCCATATCTCGGAAACTATAAGAGTTAATGCAATTTGGCAACCGGCAATGTAATTAGCATGCCGAATATTACTTGGAATGTGAATTGGAACGAAATCGCCAATAGATAAGACCATTTTACAATTTGGGCCCAAGTTAGAAGCAGAGCCTAAGGTGTAAATTATCGATAGTCCATATCTCGGAAACTATAAGAGATAATGCAATTTGGCAACCGGCAATGTAATTAGCATGCCGAATATTACTTGGAATGTGAATTGGAACGAAATCGCCAATAGATAAGACCATTTTACAATTTGGGCCCAAGTTAGAAGCAGAGCCTAAGGTGTAAATTATCGATAGTCCATATCTCGGAAACTATAAGAGATAATGCAATTTGGCAACCGGCAATGTAATTAGCATGCCGAATATTACTTGGAATGTGAATTGGAACGAAATCGCCAATAGATAAGACCATTTTACAATTTGGGCCCAAGTTAGAAGCAGAGCCTAAGGTGTAAATTATCGATAGTCCATATCTCGGAAACTATAAGAGATAATGCAATTTGGCAACCGGCAATGTAATTAGCATGCCGAATATTACTTGGAATGTGAATTGGAACGAAATCGCCAATAGATAAGGCCATTTTACAATTTGGGCCAAAGTTAGAAGCAGAGCCTATGGTGTAAATTATCGATAGTCCATATCTCGGAAACTATAAGAGATAATGCAATTTGGCAACCGGCAATGTAATTAGCATGCCGAATATTACTTGGAATGTGAATTGGAACGAAATCGCCAATAGATAAGACCATTTTACAATTTGGGCCCAAGTTAGAAGCAGAGCCTAAGGTGTAAATTATCGATAGTCCATATCTCGGAAACTATAAGAGATAATTCAATTTGGCAACCGGCAATGTAATTAGCATGCCGAATATTACTTGGAGTGTGAATTGGAACGAAATCGCCAATAGATAAGACCATTTTACAATTTGGGCCCAAGTTTGAAGCAGAGCCTAAGGTGTAAATTATCGATAGTCCATATCTCGGAAACTATAAGAGATAATGCAATTTGGCAACCGGCAATGTAATTAGCATGCCGAATATTACTTGGAATGTGAATTGGAACGAAATCGCCAATAGATAAGACCATTTTACAATTTGGGCCCAAGTTAGAAGCAGAGCCTAAGGTGTAAATTATCGATAGTCCATATCTCGGAAACTATAAGAGATAATGCAATTTGACAACCGGCAATGTAATTAGCATGCCGAGTATTACTTGGAATGTGAATTGGAACGAAATCGCCAATAGATAAGACCATTTTACAATTTGGGCCCAAGTTAGAAGCAAAGCCTAAGGTGTAAATTATCGATAGTCCATATCTCGGAAACTATAAGAGATAATGCAATTTGGCAACCGGCAATGTAATTAGCATGCCGAATATTACTTGGAATGTGAATTGGAACGAAATCGCCAATAGATAAGACCATTTTACAATTTGGGCCCAAGTTAGAAGCAGAGCCTAAGGTGTAAATTATTGATAGTCCATATCTCGGAAACTATAAGAGATAATGCAATTTCGCAATCGGCAATGTAATTAGCATGCCGAATATCACTTGGAATGTGAATTGGGACGAAATCGCCAATAGATAAGACCATTTTACAATTTGGGCCCAAGTTAGAAGCAGAGCCTAAGGTGTAAATTATCGATAGTCCATATCTCGGAAACTATAAGAGATAAGCAATTTGGCAACCGGCAATGTAATTAGCATGCCGAATATTACTTGGAATGTGAATTGGAACGAAATCGCCAATAGATAAGACCATTTTACAATTTGGGCCCAAGTTAGAAGCAGAGCCTAAGGTGTAAATTATCGATAGTCCATATCTCGGAAACTATAAGAGATAATGCAATTTGGCAACCGGCATTGTAATTAGCATGCCGAATATTACTTGGAATGTGAATTGGAACGAAATCGCCAATAGATAAGACCATTTTACAATTTGGGCCCAAGTTAGAAGCAGAGCCTAAGGTGTAAATTATCGATAGTCCATATCTCGGAAACTATAAGAGATAATGCAATTTGGCAACCGGCAATGTAATTAGCATGCCGAATATTACTTGGAATGTGAATTGGAACGAAATCGCCAATAGATAAGACCATTTTACAATTTGGGCCCAAGTTAGAAGCAGAGCCTAAGGTGTAAATTATCGATAGTCCATATCTCGGAAACTATAAGAGATAATGCAATTTGGCAACCGGCAATGTAATTAGCATGCCGAATATTACTTGTAATGTGAATTGGAACGAAATCGCCAATAGATAAGACCATTTTACAATTTGGGAGCAAGTTAGAAGCAGAGCCTAAGGTGTAAATTATCGATAGTCCATATCTCGGAAACTATAAGAGATAATGCAATTTGGCAACCGGCAATGTAATTAGCATGCCGAATATTACTTGGAATGTGAATTGGAACGAAATCGACAATATATAAGACCATTTTACAATTTGGGCCCAAGTTAGAAGCAGAGCCTAAGGTGTAAATTATCGATAGTCCATATCTCGGAAACTATAAGAGATAATTCAATTTGGCAACCGGCAATGTAATTAGCATGCCGAATATTACTTGGTATGTGAAGTGGAACGAAATCGCCAATAGATAAGACCATTTTACAATTTGGGCCCAAGTTAGAAGCAGAGCCTAAGGTGTAAATTATCGATAGTCCATATCCCGGAACCTATAAGAGATAATGCAATTTGGCAACCGGCAATGTAATTAGCATGCCGAATATTACTTGGATTGTGAATTGGAACGAAATCGCCAATAGATAAGACCATTTTACAATTTGGGAGCAAGTTAGAAGTAGAGCCGAAGGTGTAAATTATCGATAGTCCATATCTCGGAAACTATAAGAGACAATGCAATTTGGCAACCGGCAATGTAATTAGCATGCCGAATATTACTTGGAATGTGAATTGGAACGAAATCGCCAATAGATAAGACCATTTTACAATTTGGGCCCAAGTTAGAAGCAGAGCCTATGGTGTAAATTATCGATAGTCCATATCTCGGAAACTATAAGAGATAATGCAATTTGGCAACCGGCAATGTAATTAGCATGCCGAATATTACTTGGAATGTGAATTGGAACGAAATCGCCAATAGATAAGACCATTTTACAATTTGGGCCCAAGTTAGAAGCAGAGCCTAAGGTGTAAATTATCGATAGTCCATATCTCGGAAACTATAAGAGATAATGCAATTTGGCAACCGGCAATGTAATTAGCATGCCGAATATTACTTGGAATGTGAATTGGAACGAAATCGCCAATAGGTAAGACCATTTTACAATTTGGGCCCAAGTTAGAAGCAGAGCCTAAGGTGTAAATTATCGATAGTCCATATCTCGGAAACTATAAGAGATAATTCAATTTGGCAACCGGAAATGTAATTAGCATGCCGAATATTACTTGGGATGTGAATTGGAACGAAATCGCCAATAGATAAGACCATTTTACAATTTGGGCCCAAGTTAGAAGCAGAGCCTAAGGTGTAAATTATCGATAGTCCATATCTCGGAAACTATAAGAGATAATGCAATTTGGCAACCGGCAATGTAATTAGCATGCCGAATATTACTTGGAATGTGAATTGGAACGAAATCGCCAATAGATAAGACCATTTTACAATTTGGGCCCAAGTTAGAAGCAGAGCCTAAGGTGTAAATTATCGATAGTCCATATCTCGGAAACTATAAGAGATAATGCAATTTGGCAACCGGCAATGTAATTAGCATGCCGAATATTACTTGGAATGTGAATTGGAACGAAATCGCCAATAGATAAGGCCATTTTACAATTTGGGCCAAAGTTAGAAGCAGAGCCTATGGTGTAAATTATCGATAGTCCATATCTCGGAAACTATAAGAGATAATGCAATTTGGCAACCGGCAATGTAATTAGCATGCCGAATATTACTTGGAATGTGAATTGGAACGAAATCGCCAATAGATAAGACCATTTTACAATTTGGGCCCAAGTTAGAAGCAGAGCCTAAGGTGTAAATTATCGATAGTCCATATCTCGGAAACTATAAGAGTTAATGCAATTTGGCAACCGGCAATGTAATTAGCATGCCAAATATTACTTGGAATGTGAATTGGAACGAAATCGCCAATAGATAAGACCATTTTACAATTTGGGCCCAAGTTAGAAGCAGAGCCTAAGGTGTAAATTATCGATAGTCCATATCTCGGAAACTATAAGAGATAATGCAATTTGGCAACCGGCAATGTAATTAGCATGCCGAATATTACTTGGAATGTGAACTGGAACGAAATCGCCAATAGATAAGACCATTTTACAATTTGGGAGCAAGTTAGAAGCAGAGCCTAAGGTGTAAATTATCGATAGTCCATATCTCGGAAACTATAAGAGATAATGCAATTTGGCAACCGGCAATGTAATTAGCATGCCGAATATTACTTGGAATGTGAATTGGAACGAAATCGACAATATATAAGACCATTTTACAATTTGGGCCCAAGTTAGAAGCAGAGCCTAAGGTGTAAATTATCGATAGTCCATATCTCGGAAACTATAAGAGATAATTCAATTTGGCAACCGGCAATGTAATTAGCATGCCGAATATTACTTGGAATGTGAAGTGGAACGAAATCGCCAATAGATAAGACCATTTTACAATTTGGGCCCAAGTTAGAAGCAGAGCCTAAGGTGTAAATTATCGATAGTCCATATCTCGGAAACTATAAGAGACAATGCAATTTGGCAACCGGCAATGTAATTAGCATGCCGAATATTACTTGGAATGTGAATTGGAACGAAATCGCCAATAGATAAGACCATTTTACAATTTGGGCCCAAGTTAGAAGCAGAGCCTATGGTGTAAATTATCGATAGTCCATATCTCGGAAACTATAAGAGATAATGCAATTTGGCAACTGGCAATGTAATTAGCATGCCGAATATTACTTGTAATGTGAATTGGAACGAAATCGCCAATAGATAAGACCATTTTACAATTTGGGCCCAAGTTAGAAGCAGAGCCTAAGGTGTAAATTATCGATAGTCCATATCTCGGAAACTATAAGAGATAATGCAATTTGGCAACCGGCAATGTAATTAGCATGCCGAATATTACTTGGAATGTGAATTGGGACGAAATCGCCAATAGGTAAGACCATTTTACAATTTGGGCCCAAGTTAGAAGCAGAGCCTAAGGTGTAAATTATCGATAGTCCATATCTCGGAAACTATAAGAGATAATTCAATTTGGCAACCGGCAATGTAATTAGCATGCCGAATATTACTTGGAATGTGAATTGGAACGAAATCGCCAATAGATAAGACCATTTTACAATTTGGGCCCAAGTTAGAAGCAGAGCCTAAGGTGTAAATTATCGATAGTCCATATCTCGGAAACTATAAGAGATAATGCAATTTGGCAACCGGCAATGTAATTAGCATGCCGAATATTACTTGGAATGTGAATTGGAACGAAATCGCCAATAGATAAGACCATTTTACAATTTGGGCCCAAGTTAGAAGCAGAGCCTAAGGTGTAAATTATCGATAGTCCGTATCTCGGAAACTATAAGAGATAATGCAATTTGGCAACCGGCAATGTAATTAGCATGCCGAATATTACTTGGAATGTGAATTGGAACGAAATCGCCAATAGATAAGGCCATTTTACAATTTGGGCCCAAGTTAGAAGCAGAGCCTATGGTGTAAATTATCGATAGTCCATATCTCGGAAACTATAAGAGATAATGCAATTTGGCAACCGGCAATGTAATTAGCATGCCGAATATTACTTGGAATGTGAATTGGAACGAAATGGCCAATGGATAAGACCATTTTACAATTTGGGCCCAAGTTAGAAGCAGTGCTTAAGGTGTAAATTATCGATAGTCCATATCTCGGAAACTATAAGAGTTAATGCAATTTGGCAACCGGCAATGTAATTAGCATGCCGAATATTACTTGGAATGTGAATTGGAACGAAATCGCCAATAGATAAGACCATTTTACAATTTGGGCCCAAGTTAGAAGCAGAGCCTAAGGTGTAAATTATCGATAGTCCATATCTCGGAAACTATAAGAGATAATTCAATTTGGCAACCGGCAATGTAATTAGCATGCCGAATATTACTTGGAATGTGAAGTGGAACGAAATCGCCAATAGACAAGACCATTTTACAATTTGGGCCCAAGTTAGAAGCAGAGCCTAAGGTGTAAATTATCGATAGTCCATATCTCGGAAACTATAAGAGACAATGCAATTTGGCAACCGGCAATGTAATTAGCATGCCGAATATTACTTGGAATGTGAATTGGAACGAAATCGCCAATAGATAAGACCATTTTACAATTTGGGCCCAAGTTAGAAGCAGAGCCTATGGTGTAAATTATCGATAGTCCATATCTCGGAAACTATAAGAGATAATGCAATTTGGCAACTGGCAATGTAATTAGCATGCCGAATATTACTTGTAATGTGAATTGAAACGAAATCGCCAATAGATAAGACCATTTTACAATTTGGGCCCAAGTTAGAAGCAGAGCCTAAGGTGTAAATTATCGATAGTCCATATCTCGGAAACTATAAGAGATAATGCAATTTGGCAACCGGCAATGTAATTAGCATGCCGAATATTACTTGGAATGTGAATTGGAACGAAATCGCCAATAGATAAGACCATTTTACAATTTGGGCCCAAGTTAGAAGCAGAGCCTAAGGTGTAAATTATCGATAGTCCATATCTCGGAAACTATAAGAGATAATGCAATTTGGCAACCGGCAATGTAATTAGCATGCCGAATATTACTTGGAATGTGAATTGGAACGAAATCGCCAATAGATAAGACCATTTTACAATTTGGGCCCAAGTTAGAAGCAGAGCCTAAGGTGTAAATTATCGATAGTCCATATCTCGGAAACTATAAGAGATAATGCAATTTGGCAACCGGCAATGTAATTAGCATGCCGAATATTACTTGGAATGTGAATTGGAACGAAATCGCCAATAGATAAGGCCATTTTACAATTTGGGCCCAAGTTAGAAGCAGAGCCTATGGTGTAAATTATCGATAGTCCATATCTCGGAAACTATAAGAGATAATGCAATTTGGCAACCGGCAATGTAATTAGCATGCCGAATATTACTTGGAATGTGAATTGGAACGAAATGGCCAATGGATAAGACCATTTTACAATTTGGGCCCAAGTTAGAAGCAGTGCTTAAGGTGTAAATTATCGATAGTCCATATCTCGGAAACTATAAGAGTTAATGCAATTTGGCAACCGGCAATGTAATTAGCATGCCGAATATTACTTGGAATGTGAATTGGAACGAAATCGCCAATAGATAAGACCATTTTACAATTTGGGCCCAAGTTAGAAGCAGAGCCTAAGGTGTAAATTATCGATAGTCCATATCTCGGAAACTATAAGAGATAATTCAATTTGGCAACCGGCAATGTAATTAGCATGCCGAATATTACTTGGAATGTGAATTGGAACGAAATCGCCAATAGATAAGACCATTTTACAATTTGGGCCCAAGTTAGAAGCAGAGCCTAAGGTGTAAATTATCGATAGTCCATATCTCGGAAACTATCAGAGATAATGCAATTTGGCAACCGGCAATGTAATTAGCATGCCGAATATTACTTGGAATGTGAATTGGAACGAAATCGCCAATAGATAAGACCATTTTACCATTTGGGAGCAAGTTAGAAGTAGAGCCTAAGGTGTAAATTATCGATAGTCCATATCTCGGAAACTATAAGAGATAATGCAATTTGGCAACCGGCAATGTAATTAGCATGCCGAATATTACTTGGAATGTGAATTGGAACGAAATCGCCAATAGATAAGACCATTTTACAATTTGGGCCCAAGTTAGAAGCAGAGCCTATGGTGTAAATTATCGATAGTCCATATCTCGGAAACTATAAGAGATAATGCAATTTGGCAACCGGCAATGTAATTAGCATGCCGAATATTACTTGGAATGTGAATTGGAACGAAATCGCCAATAGATAAGACCATTTTACAATTTGGGCCCAAGTTAGAAGCAGAGCCTAAGGTGTAAATTATCGATAGTCCATATCTCGGAAACTATAAGAGATAATGCAATTTGGCAACCGGCAATGTAATTAGCATGCCGAATATTACTTGGAATGTGAATTGGAACGAAATCGCCAATAGATAAGACCATTTTACAATTTGGGCCCAAGTTAGAAGCAGAGCCTAAGGTGTAAATTATCGATAGTCCATATCTCGGAAACTATAAGAGATAATGCAATTTGGCAACCGGCAATGTAATTAGCATGCCGAATATTACTTAGAATGTGAATTGGAACGAAATCGCCAATAGATAAGACCATTTTACAATTTGGGCCCAAGTTAGAAGCAGAGCCTAAGGTGTAAATTATTGATAGTCCATATCTCGGAAACTATAAGAGATAATGCAATTTCGCAACCGGCAATGTAATTAGCATGCCGAATATCACTTGGAATGTGAATTGGGACGAAATCGCCAATAGATAAGACCATTTTACAATTTGGGCCAAAGTTAGAAGCAGAGCCTAAGGTGTAAATTATCGATAGTCCATATCTCGGAAACTATAAGATATAATGCAATTTGGCAACCGGCAATGTAATTAGCATGCCGAATATTACTTGGAATATGAATTGGAACGAAATCGCCAATAGATAAGACCATTTTACAATTTGGGCCCAAGTTAGAAGCAGAGCCTAAGGTGTAAATTATCGATAGTCCATATCTCGGAAACTATAAGAGTTAATGCAATTTGGCAACCGGCAATGTAATTAGCATGCCGAATATTACTTGGAATGTGAATTGGAACGAAATCGCCAATAGATAAGACCATTTTACAATTTGGGCCCAAGTTAGAAGCAGAGCCTAAGGTGTAAATTATCGATAGTCCATATCTCGGAAACTATAAGAGATAATGCAATTTGGCAACCGGCAATGTAATTAGCATGCCGAATATTACTTGGAATGTGAATTGGAACGAAATCGCCAATAGATAAGGCCATTTTACAACTTGGGCCCAAGTTAGAAGCAGAGCCTATGGTGTAAATTATCGATAGTCCATATCTCGGAAACTATAAGAGATAATGCAATTTGGCAACCGGCAATGTAATTAGCATGCCGAATATTACTTGGAATGTGAATTGGAACGAAATCGCCAATAGATAAGACCATTTTACAATTTGGGAGCAAGTTAGAAGTAGAGCCTAAGGTGTAAATTATCGATAGTCCATATCTCGGAAACTATAAGAGATAATGCAATTTGGCAACCGGCAATGTAATTAGCATGCCGAATATTACTTGGAATGTGAATTGGAACGAAATCGCCAATAGATAAGACCATTTTACAATTTGGGCCCAAGTTAGAAGCAGAGCCTAAGGTGTAAATTATCGATAGTCCATATCTCGGAAACTATAAGAGATAATGCAATTTCGCAATCGGCAATGTAATTAGCATGCCGAATATCACTTGGAATGTGAATTGGGACGAAATCGCCAATAGATAAGACCATTTTACAATTTGGGCCCAAGTTAGAAGCAGAGCCTAAGGTGTAAATTATCGATAGTCCATATCTCGGAAACTATAAGAGATAAGCAATTTGGCAACCGGCAATGTAATTAGCATGCCGAATATTACTTGGAATGTGAATTGGAACGAAATCGCCAATAGATAAGACCATTTTACAATTTGGGCCCAAGTTAGAAGCAGAGCCTAAGGTGTAAATTATCGATAGTCCATATCTCGGAAACTATAAGAGATAATGCAATTTGGCAACCGGCATTGTAATTAGCATGCCGAATATTACTTGGAATGTGAATTGGAACGAAATCGCCAATAGATAAGACCATTTTACAATTTGGGCCCAAGTTAGAAGCAGAGCCTAAGGTGTAAATTATCGATAGTCCATATCTCGGAAACTATAAGAGATAATGCAATTTGGCAACCGGCAATGTAATTAGCATGCCGAATATTACTTGGAATGTGAATTGGAACGAAATCGCCAATAGATAAGACCATTTTACAATTTGGGCCCAAGTTAGAAGCAGAGCCTAAGGTGTAAATTATCGATAGTCCATATCTCGGAAACTATAAGAGATAATGCAATTTGGCAACCGGCAATGTAATTAGCATGCCGAATATTACTTGTAATGTGAATTGGAACGAAATCGCCAATAGATAAGACCATTTTACAATTTGGGAGCAAGTTAGAAGCAGAGCCTAAGGTGTAAATTATCGATAGTCCATATCTCGGAAACTATAAGAGATAATGCAATTTGGCAACCGGCAATGTAATTAGCATGCCGAATATTACTTGGAATGTGAATTGGAACGAAATCGACAATATATAAGACCATTTTACAATTTGGGCCCAAGTTAGAAGCAGAGCCTAAGGTGTAAATTATCGATAGTCCATATCTCGGAAACTATAAGAGATAATTCAATTTGGCAACCGGCAATGTAATTAGCATGCCGAATATTACTTGGAATGTGAAGTGGAACGAAATCGCCAATAGATAAGACCATTTTACAATTTGGGCCCAAGTTAGAAGCAGAGCCTAAGGTGTAAATTATCGATAGTCCATATCCCGGAACCTATAAGAGATAATGCAATTTGGCAACCGGCAATGTAATTAGCATGCCGAATATTACTTGGATTGTGAATTGGAACGAAATCGCCAATAGATAAGACCATTTTACAATTTGGGAGCAAGTTAGAAGTAGAGCCGAAGGTGTAAATTATCGATAGTCCATATCTCGGAAACTATAAGAGACAATGCAATTTGGCAACCGGCAATGTAATTAGCATGCCGAATATTACTTGGAATGTGAATTGGAACGAAATCGCCAATAGATAAGACCATTTTACAATTTGGGCCCAAGTTAGAAGCAGAGCCTATGGTGTAAATTATCGATAGTCCATATCTCGGAAACTATAAGAGATAATGCAATTTGGCAACCGGCAATGTAATTAGCATGCCGAATATTACTTGGAATGTGAATTGGAACGAAATCGCCAATAGATAAGACCATTTTACAATTTGGGCCCAAGTTAGAAGCAGAGCCTAAGGTGTAAATTATCGATAGTCCATATCTCGGAAACTATAAGAGATAATGCAATTTGGCAACCGGCAATGTAATTAGCATGCCGAATATTACTTGGAATGTGAATTGGAACGAAATCGCCAATAGGTAAGACCATTTTACAATTTGGGCCCAAGTTAGAAGCAGAGCCTAAGGTGTAAATTATCGATAGTCCATATCTCGGAAACTATAAGAGATAATTCAATTTGGCAACCGGAAATGTAATTAGCATGCCGAATATTACTTGGGATGTGAATTGGAACGAAATCGCCAATAGATAAGACCATTTTACAATTTGGGCCCAAGTTAGAAGCAGAGCCTAAGGTGTAAATTATCGATAGTCCATATCTCGGAAACTATAAGAGATAATGCAATTTGGCAACCGGCAATGTAATTAGCATGCCGAATATTACTTGGAATGTGAATTGGAACGAAATCGCCAATAGATAAGACCATTTTACAATTTGGGCCCAAGTTAGAAGCAGAGCCTAAGGTGTAAATTATCGATAGTCCATATCTCGGAAACTATAAGAGATAATGCAATTTGGCAACCGGCAATGTAATTAGCATGCCGAATATTACTTGGAATGTGAATTGGAACGAAATCGCCAATAGATAAGGCCATTTTACAATTTGGGCCAAAGTTAGAAGCAGAGCCTATGGTGTAAATTATCGATAGTCCATATCTCGGAAACTATAAGAGATAATGCAATTTGGCAACCGGCAATGTAATTAGCATGCCGAATATTACTTGGAATGTGAATTGGAACGAAATCGCCAATAGATAAGACCATTTTACAATTTGGGCCCAAGTTAGAAGCAGAGCCTAAGGTGTAAATTATCGATAGTCCATATCTCGGAAACTATAAGAGTTAATGCAATTTGGCAACCGGCAATGTAATTAGCATGCCAAATATTACTTGGAATGTGAATTGGAACGAAATCGCCAATAGATAAGACCATTTTACAATTTGGGCCCAAGTTAGAAGCAGAGCCTAAGGTGTAAATTATCGATAGTCCATATCTCGGAAACTATAAGAGATAATGCAATTTGGCAACCGGCAATGTAATTAGCATGCCGAATATTACTTGGAATGTGAACTGGAACGAAATCGCCAATAGATAAGACCATTTTACAATTTGGGAGCAAGTTAGAAGCAGAGCCTAAGGTGTAAATTATCGATAGTCCATATCTCGGAAACTATAAGAGATAATGCAATTTGGCAACCGGCAATGTAATTAGCATGCCGAATATTACTTGGAATGTGAATTGGAACGAAATCGACAATATATAAGACCATTTTACAATTTGGGCCCAAGTTAGAAGCAGAGCCTAAGGTGTAAATTATCGATAGTCCATATCTCGGAAACTATAAGAGATAATTCAATTTGGCAACCGGCAATGTAATTAGCATGCCGAATATTACTTGGAATGTGAAGTGGAACGAAATCGCCAATAGATAAGACCATTTTACAATTTGGGCCCAAGTTAGAAGCAGAGCCTAAGGTGTAAATTATCGATAGTCCATATCTCGGAAACTATAAGAGACAATGCAATTTGGCAACCGGCAATGTAATTAGCATGCCGAATATTACTTGGAATGTGAATTGGAACGAAATCGCCAATAGATAAGACCATTTTACAATTTGGGCCCAAGTTAGAAGCAGAGCCTATGGTGTAAATTATCGATAGTCCATATCTCGGAAACTATAAGAGATAATGCAATTTGGCAACTGGCAATGTAATTAGCATGCCGAATATTACTTGTAATGTGAATTGGAACGAAATCGCCAATAGATAAGACCATTTTACAATTTGGGCCCAAGTTAGAAGCAGAGCCTAAGGTGTAAATTATCGATAGTCCATATCTCGGAAACTATAAGAGATAATGCAATTTGGCAACCGGCAATGTAATTAGCATGCCGAATATTACTTGGAATGTGAATTGGGACGAAATCGCCAATAGGTAAGACCATTTTACAATTTGGGCCCAAGTTAGAAGCAGAGCCTAAGGTGTAAATTATCGATAGTCCATATCTCGGAAACTATAAGAGATAATTCAATTTGGCAACCGGCAATGTAATTAGCATGCCGAATATTACTTGGAATGTGAATTGGAACGAAATCGCCAATAGATAAGACCATTTTACAATTTGGGCCCAAGTTAGAAGCAGAGCCTAAGGTGTAAATTATCGATAGTCCATATATCGGAAACTATAAGAGATAATGCAATTTGGCAACCGGCAATGTAATTAGCATGCCGAATATTACTTGGAATGTGAATTGGAACGAAATCGCCAATAGATAAGACCATTTTACAATTTGGGCCCAAGTTAGAAGCAGAGCCTAAGGTGTAAATTATCGATAGTCCATATCTCGGAAACTATAAGAGATAATGCAATTTGGCAACCGGCAATGTAATTAGCATGC
This sequence comes from Rhynchophorus ferrugineus, assembly GCF_030347505.1. Taxonomy (NCBI): domain Eukaryota; kingdom Metazoa; phylum Arthropoda; class Insecta; order Coleoptera; family Curculionidae; genus Rhynchophorus; species Rhynchophorus ferrugineus. The sequence continues at coordinate 347,099 of NW_027472694.1, forward strand.
CGAATATTACTTGGAATGTGAATTGGAACGAAATCGCCAATAGATAAGGCCATTTTACAATTTGGGCCCAAGTTAGAAGCAGAGCCTATGGTGTAAATTATCGATAGTCCATATCTCGGAAACTATAAGAGATAATGCAATTTGGCAACCGGCAATGTAATTAGCATGCCGAATATTACTTGGAATGTGAATTGGAACGAAATGGCCAATGGATAAGACCATTTTACAATTTGGGCCCAAGTTAGAAGCAGTGCTTAAGGTGTAAATTATCGATAGTCCATATCTCGGAAACTATAAGAGTTAATGCAATTTGGCAACCGGCAATGTAATTAGCATGCCGAATATTACTTGGAATGTGAATTGGAACGAAATCGCCAATAGATAAGACCATTTTACAATTTGGGCCCAAGTTAGAAGCAGAGCCTAAGGTGTAAATTATCGATAGTCCATATCTCGGAAACTATAAGAGATAATTCAATTTGGCAACCGGCAATGTAATTAGCATGCCGAATATTACTTGGAATGTGAAGTGGAACGAAATCGCCAATAGATAAGACCATTTTACAATTTGGGCCCAAGTTAGAAGCAGAGCCTAAGGTGTAAATTATCGATAGTCCATATCTCGGAAACTATAAGAGACAATGCAATTTGGCAACCGGCAATGTAATTAGCATGCCGAATATTACTTGGAATGTGAATTGGAACGAAATCGCCAATAGATAAGACCATTTTACAATTTGGGCCCAAGTTAGAAGCAGAGCCTATGGTGTAAATTATCGATAGTCCATATCTCGGAAACTATAAGAGATAATGCAATTTGGCAACTGGCAATGTAATTAGCATGCCGAATATTACTTGTAATGTGAATTGAAACGAAATCGCCAATAGATAAGACCATTTTACAATTTGGGCCCAAGTTAGAAGCAGAGCCTAAGGTGTAAATTATCGATAGTCCATATCTCGGAAACTATAAGAGATAATGCAATTTGGCAACCGGCAATGTAATTAGCATGCCGAATATTACTTGGAATGTGAATTGGAACGAAATCGCCAATAGATAAGACCATTTTACAATTTGGGCCCAAGTTAGAAGCAGAGCCTAAGGTGTAAATTATCGATAGTCCATATCTCGGAAACTATAAGAGATAATGCAATTTGGCAACCGGCAATGTAATTAGCATGCCGAATATTACTTGGAATGTGAATTGGAACGAAATCGCCAATAGATAAGACCATTTTACAATTTGGGCCCAAGTTAGAAGCAGAGCCTAAGGTGTAAATTATCGATAGTCCATATCTCGGAAACTATAAGAGATAATGCAATTTGGCAACCGGCAATGTAATTAGCATGCCGAATATTACTTGGAATGTGAATTGGAACGAAATCGCCAATAGATAAGGCCATTTTACAATTTGGGCCCAAGTTAGAAGCAGAGCCTATGGTGTAAATTATCGATAGTCCATATCTCGGAAACTATAAGAGATAATGCAATTTGGCAACCGGCAATGTAATTAGCATGCCGAATATTACTTGGAATGTGAATTGGAACGAAATGGCCAATGGATAAGACCATTTTACAATTTGGGCCCAAGTTAGAAGCAGTGCTTAAGGTGTAAATTATCGATAGTCCATATCTCGGAAACTATAAGAGTTAATGCAATTTGGCAACCGGCAATGTAATTAGCATGCCGAATATTACTTGGAATGTGAATTGGAACGAAATCGCCAATAGATAAGACCATTTTACAATTTGGGCCCAAGTTAGAAGCAGAGCCTAAGGTGTAAATTATCGATAGTCCATATCTCGGAAACTATAAGAGATAATTCAATTTGGCAACCGGCAATGTAATTAGCATGCCGAATATTACTTGGAATGTGAATTGGAACGAAATCGCCAATAGATAAGACCATTTTACAATTTGGGCCCAAGTTAGAAGCAGAGCCTAAGGTGTAAATTATCGATAGTCCATATCTCGGAAACTATCAGAGATAATGCAATTTGGCAACCGGCAATGTAATTAGCATGCCGAATATTACTTGGAATGTGAATTGGAACGAAATCGCCAATAGATAAGACCATTTTACCATTTGGGAGCAAGTTAGAAGTAGAGCCTAAGGTGTAAATTATCGATAGTCCATATCTCGGAAACTATAAGAGATAATGCAATTTGGCAACCGGCAATGTAATTAGCATGCCGAATATTACTTGGAATGTGAATTGGAACGAAATCGCCAATAGATAAGACCATTTTACAATTTGGGCCCAAGTTAGAAGCAGAGCCTATGGTGTAAATTATCGATAGTCCATATCTCGGAAACTATAAGAGATAATGCAATTTGGCAACCGGCAATGTAATTAGCATGCCGAATATTACTTGGAATGTGAATTGGAACGAAATCGCCAATAGATAAGACCATTTTACAATTTGGGCCCAAGTTAGAAGCAGAGCCTAAGGTGTAAATTATCGATAGTCCATATCTCGGAAACTATAAGAGATAATGCAATTTGGCAACCGGCAATGTAATTAGCATGCCGAATATTACTTGGAATGTGAATTGGAACGAAATCGCCAATAGATAAGACCATTTTACAATTTGGGCCCAAGTTAGAAGCAGAGCCTAAGGTGTAAATTATCGATAGTCCATATCTCGGAAACTATAAGAGATAATGCAATTTGGCAACCGGCAATGTAATTAGCATGCCGAATATTACTTAGAATGTGAATTGGAACGAAATCGCCAATAGATAAGACCATTTTACAATTTGGGCCCAAGTTAGAAGCAGAGCCTAAGGTGTAAATTATTGATAGTCCATATCTCGGAAACTATAAGAGATAATGCAATTTCGCAACCGGCAATGTAATTAGCATGCCGAATATCACTTGGAATGTGAATTGGGACGAAATCGCCAATAGATAAGACCATTTTACAATTTGGGCCAAAGTTAGAAGCAGAGCCTAAGGTGTAAATTATCGATAGTCCATATCTCGGAAACTATAAGATATAATGCAATTTGGCAACCGGCAATGTAATTAGCATGCCGAATATTACTTGGAATATGAATTGGAACGAAATCGCCAATAGATAAGACCATTTTACAATTTGGGCCCAAGTTAGAAGCAGAGCCTAAGGTGTAAATTATCGATAGTCCATATCTCGGAAACTATAAGAGTTAATGCAATTTGGCAACCGGCAATGTAATTAGCATGCCGAATATTACTTGGAATGTGAATTGGAACGAAATCGCCAATAGATAAGACCATTTTACAATTTGGGCCCAAGTTAGAAGCAGAGCCTAAGGTGTAAATTATCGATAGTCCATATCTCGGAAACTATAAGAGATAATGCAATTTGGCAACCGGCAATGTAATTAGCATGCCGAATATTACTTGGAATGTGAATTGGAACGAAATCGCCAATAGATAAGGCCATTTTACAACTTGGGCCCAAGTTAGAAGCAGAGCCTATGGTGTAAATTATCGATAGTCCATATCTCGGAAACTATAAGAGATAATGCAATTTGGCAACCGGCAATGTAATTAGCATGCCGAATATTACTTGGAATGTGAATTGGAACGAAATCGCCAATAGATAAGACCATTTTACAATTTGGGCCCAAGTTAGAAGCAGAGCCTAAGGTGTAAATTATCGATAGTCCATATCTCGGAAACTATAAGAGTTAATGCAATTTGGCAACCGGCAATGTAATTAGCATGCCGAATATTACTTGGAATGTGAATTGGAACGAAATCGCCAATAGATAAGACTATTTTACAATTTGGGCCCAAGTTAGAAGCAGAGCCTAAGGTGTAAATTATCGATAGTCCATATCTCGGAAACTATAAGAGATAATTCAATTTGGCAACCGGCAATGTAATTAGCATGCCGAATATTACTTGGAATGTGAAGTGGAACGAAATCGCCAATAGATAAGACCATTTTACAATTTGGGCCCAAGTTAGAAGCAGAGCCTAAGGTGTAAATTATCGATAGTCCATATCTCGGAAACTATAAGAGTTAATGCAATTTGGCAACCGGCAATGTAATTAGCATGCCGAATATTACTTGGAATGTGAATTGGAACGAAATCGCCAATAGATAAGACTATTTTACAATTTGGGCCCAAGTTAGAAGCAGAGCCTAAGGTGTAAATTATCGATAGTCCATATCTCGGAAACTATAAGAGATAATGCAATTTGGCAACCGGCAATGTAATTAGCATGCCGAATATTACTTGGAATGTGAATTGGAACGAAATCGCCAATAGATAAGACCATTTTACAATTTGGGAGCAAGTTAGAAGTAGAGCCTAAGGTGTAAATTATCGATAGTCCATATCTCGGAAACTATAAGAGTTAATGCAATTTGGCAACCGGCAATGTAATTAGCATGCCGAATATTACTTGGAATGTGAATTGGAACGAAATCGCCAATAGATAAGACTATTTTACAATTTGGGCCCAAGTTAGAAGCAGAGCCTAAGGTGTAAATTATCGATAGTCCATATCTCGGAAACTATAAGAGATAATTCAATTTGGCAACCGGCAATGTAATTAGCATGCCGAATATTACTTGGAATGTGAAGTGGAACGAAATCGCCAATAGATAAGGCCATTTTACAATTTGGGCCCAAGTTAGAAGCAGAGCCTAAGGTGTAAATTATCGATAGTCCATATCTCGGAAACTATAAGAGATAATTCAATTTGGCAACCGGCAATGTAATTAGCATGCCGAATATTACTTGGAATGTGAAGTGGAACGAAATCGCCAATAGATAAGACCATTTTACAATTTGGGCCCAAGTTAGAAGCAGAGCCTAAGGTGTAAATTATCGATAGTCCATATCTCGGAAACTATAAGAGATAATGCAATTTGGCAACCGGCAATGTAATTAGCATGCCGAATATTACTTGGAATGTGAATTGGAACGAAATCGCCAATAGATAAGACCATTTTACAATTTGGGAGCAAGTTAGAAGTAGAGCCTAAGGTGTAAATTATCGATAGTCCATATCTCGGAAACTATAAGAGATAATGCAATTTGGCAACCGGCAATGTAATTAGCATGCCGAATATTACTTGGAATGTGAATTGGAACGAAATCGCCAATAGATAAGACCATTTTACAATTTGGGCCCAAGTTAGAAGCAGAGCCTATGGTGTAAATTATCGATAGTCCATATCTCGGAAACTATAAGAGATAATGCAATTTGGCAACCGGCAATGTAATTAGCATGCCGAATATTACTTGGAATGTGAATTGGAACGAAATCGCCAATAGATAAGACCATTTTACAATTTGGGCCCAAGTTAGAAGCAGAGCCTAAGGTGTAAATTATCGATAGTCCATATCTCGGAAATTATAAGAGATAATGCAATTTGGCAACCGGCAATGTAATTAGCATGCCGAATATTACTTGGAATGTGAATTGGAACGAAATCGCCAATAGATAAGACCATTTTACAATTTGGGCCCAAGTTAGAAGCAGAGCCTAAGGTGTAAATTATCGATAGTCCATATCTCGGAAACTATAAGAGATAATGCAATTTGGCAACCGGCAATGTAATTAGCATGCCGAATATTACTTGGAATGTGAATTGGAACGAAATCGCCAATAGATAAGACCATTTTACAATTTGGGCCCAAGTTAGAAGCAGAGCCTAAGGTGTAAATTATTGATAGTCCATATCTCGGAAACTATAAGAGATAATGCAATTTCGCAACCGGCAATGTAATTAGCATGCCGAATATCACTTGGAATGTGAATTGGGACGAAATCGCCAATAGATAAGACCATTTTACAATTTGGGCCCAAGTTAGAAGCAGAGCCTAAGGTGTAAATTATCGATAGTCCATATCTCGGAAACTATAAGAGATAATGCAATTTGGCAACCGGCAATGTAATTAGCATGCCGAATATTACTTGGAATGTGAATTGGAACGAAATCGCCAATAGATAAGACCATTTTACAATTTGGGCCCAAGTTAGAAGCAGAGCCTAAGGTGTAAATTATCGATAGTCCATATCTCGGAAACTATAAGAGTTAATGCAATTTGGCAACCGGCAATGTAATTAGCATGCCGAATATTACTTGGAATGTGAATTGGAACGAAATCGCCAATAGATAAGACCATTTTACAATTTGGGCCCAAGTTAGAAGCAGAGCCTAAGGTGTAAATTATCGATAGTCCATATCTCGGAAACTATAAGAGATAATGCAATTTGGCAACCGGCAATGTAATTAGCATGCCGAATATTACTTGGAATGTGAATTGGAACGAAATCGCCAATAGATAAGACCATTTTACAATTTGGGCCCAAGTTAGAAGCAGAGCCTAAGGTGTAAATTATCGATAGTCCATATCTCGGAAACTATAAGAGATAATGCAATTTGGCAACCGGCAATGTAATTAGCATGCCGAATATTACTTGGAATGTGAATTGGAACGAAATCGCCAATAGATAAGACCATTTTACAATTTGGGCCCAAGTTAGAAGCAGAGCCTAAGGTGTAAATTATCGATAGTCCATATCTCGGAAACTATAAGAGATAATGCAATTTGGCAACCGGCAATGTAATTAGCATGCCGAATATTACTTGGAATGTGAATTGGAACGAAATCGCCAATAGATAAGGCCATTTTACAATTTGGGCCAAAGTTAGAAGCAGAGCCTATGGTGTAAATTATCGATAGTCCATATCTCGGAAACTATAAGAGATAATGCAATTTGGCAACCGGCAATGTAATTAGCATGCCGAATATTACTTGGAATGTGAATTGGAACGAAATCGCCAATAGATAAGACCATTTTACAATTTGGGCCCAAGTTAGAAGCAGAGCCTAAGGTGTAAATTATCGATAGTCCATATCTCGGAAACTATAAGAGATAATTCAATTTGGCAACCGGCAATGTAATTAGCATGCCGAATATTACTTGGAGTGTGAATTGGAACGAAATCGCCAATAGATAAGACCATTTTACAATTTGGGCCCAAGTTAGAAGCAGAGCCTAAGGTGTAAATTATCGATAGTCCATATCTCGGAAACTATAAGAGATAATGCAATTTGGCAACCGGCAATGTAATTAGCATGCCGAATATTACTTGGAATGTGAATTGGAACGAAATCGCCAATAGATAAGACCATTTTACAATTTGGGCCCAAGTTAGAAGCAGAGCCTAAGGTGTAAATTATCGATAGTCCATATCTCGGAAACTATAAGAGATAATGCAATTTGACAACCGGCAATGTAATTAGCATGCCGAGTATTACTTGGAATGTGAATTGGAACGAAATCGCCAATAGATAAGACCATTTTACAATTTGGGCCCAAGTTAGAAGCAGAGCCTAAGGTGTAAATTATCGATAGTCCATATCTCGGAAACTATAAGAGATAATGCAATTTGGCAACCGGCAATGTAATTAGCATGCCGAATATTACTTGGAATGTGAATTGGAACGAAATCGCCAATAGATAAGACCATTTTACAATTTGGGCCCAAGTTAGAAGCAGAGCCTAAGGTGTAAATTATCGATAGTCCATATCTCGGAAACTATAAGAGATAATTCAATTTGGCAACCGGCAATGTAATTAGCATGCCGAATATTACTTGGAGTGTGAATTGGAACGAAATCGCCAATAGATAAGACCATTTTACAATTTGGGCCCAAGTTAGAAGCAGAGCCTAAGGTGTAAATTATCGATAGTCCATATCTCGGAAACTATAAGAGATAAGCAATTTGGCAACCGGCAATGTAATTAGCATGCCGAATATTACTTGGAATGTGAATTGGAACGAAATCGCCAATAGATAAGACCATTTTACAATTTGGGCCCAAGTTAGAAGCAGAGCCTAAGGTGTAAATTATCGATAGTCCATATCTCGGAAACTATAAGAGATAATGCAATTTGGCAACCGGCATTGTAATTAGCATGCCGAATATTACTTGGAATGTGAATTGGAACGAAATCGCCAATAGATAAGACCATTTTACAATTTGGGCCCAAGTTAGAAGCAGAGCCTAAGGTGTAAATTATCGATAGTCCATATCTCGGAAACTATAAGAGATAATGCAATTTGGCAACCGGCAATGTAATTAGCATGCCGAATATTACTTGGAATGTGAATTGGAACGAAATCGCCAATAGATAAGACCATTTTACAATTTGGGCCCAAGTTAGAAGCAGAGCCTAAGGTGTAAATTATCGATAGTCCATATCTCGGAAACTATAAGAGATAATGCAATTTGGCAACCGGCAATGTAATTAGCATGCCGAATATTACTTGGAATGTGAATTGGAACGAAATCGCCAATAGATAAGACCATTTTACAATTTGGGAGCAAGTTAGAAGCAGAGCCTAAGGTGTAAATTATCGATAGTCCATATCTCGGAAACTATAAGAGATAATGCAATTTGGCAACCGGCAATGTAATTAGCATGCCGAATATTACTTGGAATGTGAATTGGAACGAAATCGACAATATATAAGACCATTTTACAATTTGGGCCCAAGTTAGAAGCAGAGCCTAAGGTGTAAATTATCGATAGTCCATATCTCGGAAACTATAAGAGATAATTCAATTTGGCAACCGGCAATGTAATTAGCATGCCGAATATTACTTGGAATGTGAAGTGGAACGAAATCGCCAATAGATAAGACCATTTTACAATTTGGGCCCAAGTTAGAAGCAGAGCCTAAGGTGTAAATTATCGATAGTCCATATCCCGGAACCTATAAGAGATAATGCAATTTGGCAACCGGCAATGTAATTAGCATGCCGAATATTACTTGGAATGTGAATTGGAACGAAATCGCCAATAGATAAGACCATTTTACAATTTGGGAGCAAGTTAGAAGTAGAGCCGAAGGTGTAAATTATCGATAGTCCATATCTCGGAAACTATAAGAGACAATGCAATTTGGCAACCGGCAATGTAATTAGCATGCCGAATATTACTTGGAATGTGAATTGGAACGAAATCGCCAATAGATAAGACCATTTTACAATTTGGGCCCAAGTTAGAAGCAGAGCCTAAGGTGTAAATTATCGATAGTCCATATCTCGGAAACTATAAGAGATAATGCAATTTGGCAACCGGCAATGTAATTAGCATGCCGAATATTACTTGGAATGTGAATTGGAACGAAATCGCCAATAGGTAAGACCATTTTACAATTTGGGCCCAAGTTAGAAGCAGAGCCTAAGGTGTAAATTATCGATAGTCCATATCTCGGAAACTATAAGAGATAATTCAATTTGGCAACCGGAAATGTAATTAGCATGCCGAATATTACTTGGGATGTGAATTGGAACGAAATCGCCAATAGATAAGACCATTTTACAATTTGGGCCCAAGTTAGAAGCAGAGCCTAAGGTGTAAATTATCGATAGTCCATATCTCGGAAACTATAAGAGATAATGCAATTTGGCAACCGGCAATGTAATTAGCATGCCGAATATTACTTGGAATGTGAATTGGAACGAAATCGCCAATAGATAAGACCATTTTACAATTTGGGCCCAAGTTAGAAGCAGAGCCTAAGGTGTAAATTATCGATAGTCCATATCTCGGAAACTATAAGAGATAATGCAATTTGGCAACCGGCAATGTAATTAGCATGCCGAATATTACTTGGAATGTGAATTGGAACGAAATCGCCAATAGATAAGGCCATTTTACAATTTGGGCCAAAGTTAGAAGCAGAGCCTATTGTGTAAATTATCGATAGTCCATATCTCGGAAACTATAAGAGATAATGCAATTTGGCAACCGGCAATGTAATTAGCATGCCGAATATTACTTGGAATGTGAATTGGAACGAAATCGCCAATAGATAAGACCATTTTACAATTTGGGCCCAAGTTAGAAGCAGAGCCTAAGGTGTAAATTATCGATAGTCCATATCTCGGAAACTATAAGAGTTAATGCAATTTGGCAACCGGCAATGTAATTAGCATGCCAAATATTACTTGGAATGTGAATTGGAACGAAATCGCCAATAGATAAGACCATTTTACAATTTGGGCCCAAGTTAGAAGCAGAGCCTAAGGTGTAAATTATCGATAGTCCATATCTCGGAAACTATAAGAGATAATGCAATTTGGCCATTTTACAATTTGGGCCCAAGTTAGAAGCAGAGCCTAAGGTGTAAATTATCGATAGTCCATATCTCGGAAACTATAAGAGATAATGCAATTTGGCAACCGGCAATGTAATTAGCATGCCGAATATTACTTGGAATGTGAATTGGAACGAAATCGACAATATATAAGACCATTTTACAATTTGGGCCCAAGTTAGAAGCAGAGCCTAAGGTGTAAATTATCGATAGTCCATATCTCGGAAACTATAAGAGATAATTCAATTTGGCAACCGGCAATGTAATTAGCATGCCGAATATTACTTGGAATGTGAAGTGGAACGAAATCGCCAATAGATAAGACCATTTTACAATTTGGGCCCAAGTTAGAAGCAGAGCCTAAGGTGTAAATTATCGATAGTCCATATCCCGGAACCTATAAGAGATAATGCAATTTGGCAACCGGCAATGTAATTAGCATGCCGAATATTACTTGGAATGTGAATTGGAACGAAATCGCCAATAGATAAGACCATTTTACAATTTGGGAGCAAGTTAGAAGTAGAGCCGAAGGTGTAAATTATCGATAGTCCATATCTCGGAAACTATAAGAGACAATGCAATTTGGCAACCGGCAATGTAATTAGCATGCCGAATATTACTTGGAATGTGAATTGGAACGAAATCGCCAATAGATAAGACCATTTTACAATTTGGGCCCAAGTTAGAAGCAGAGCCTAAGGTGTAAATTATCGATAGTCCATATCTCGGAAACTATAAGAGATAATGCAATTTGGCAACCGGCAATGTAATTAGCATGCCGAATATTACTTGGAATGTGAATTGGAACGAAATCGCCAATAGGTAAGACCATTTTACAATTTGGGCCCAAGTTAGAAGCAGAGCCTAAGGTGTAAATTATCGATAGTCCATATCTCGGAAACTATAAGAGATAATTCAATTTGGCAACCGGAAATGTAATTAGCATGCCGAATATTACTTGGGATGTGAATTGGAACGAAATCGCCAATAGATAAGACCATTTTACAATTTGGGCCCAAGTTAGAAGCAGAGCCTAAGGTGTAAATTATCGATAGTCCATATCTCGGAAACTATAAGAGATAATGCAATTTGGCAACCGGCAATGTAATTAGCATGCCGAATATTACTTGGAATGTGAATTGGAACGAAATCGCCAATAGATAAGACCATTTTACAATTTGGGCCCAAGTTAGAAGCAGAGCCTAAGGTGTAAATTATCGATAGTCCATATCTCGGAAACTATAAGAGATAATGCAATTTGGCAACCGGCAATGTAATTAGCATGCCGAATATTACTTGGAATGTGAATTGGAACGAAATCGCCAATAGATAAGGCCATTTTACAATTTGGGCCAAAGTTAGAAGCAGAGCCTATTGTGTAAATTATCGATAGTCCATATCTCGGAAACTATAAGAGATAATGCAATTTGGCAACCGGCAATGTAATTAGCATGCCGAATATTACTTGGAATGTGAATTGGAACGAAATCGCCAATAGATAAGACCATTTTACAATTTGGGCCCAAGTTAGAAGCAGAGCCTAAGGTGTAAATTATCGATAGTCCATATCTCGGAAACTATAAGAGTTAATGCAATTTGGCAACCGGCAATGTAATTAGCATGCCAAATATTACTTGGAATGTGAATTGGAACGAAATCGCCAATAGATAAGACCATTTTACAATTTGGGCCCAAGTTAGAAGCAGAGCCTAAGGTGTAAATTATCGATAGTCCATATCTCGGAAACTATAAGAGATAATGCAATTTGGCAACCGGCAATGTAATTAGCATGCCGAATATTACTTGGAATGTGAACTGGAACGAAATCGCCAATAGATAAGACCACTTTACAATTTGGGAGCAAGTTAGAAGCAGAGCCTAAGGTGTAAATTATCGATAGTCCATATCTCGGAAACTATAAGAGATAATGCAATTTGGCAACCGGCAATGTAATTAGCATGCCGAATATTACTTGGAATGTGAATTGGAACGAAATCGACAATATATAAGACCATTTTACAATTTGGGCCCAAGTTAGAAGCAGAGCCTAAGGTGTAAATTATCGATAGTCCATATCTCGGAAACTATAAGAGATAATTCAATTTGGCAACCGGCAATGTAATTAGCATGCCGAATATTACTTGGAATGTGAAGTGGAACGAAATCGCCAATAGATAAGACCATTTTACAATTTGGGCCCAAGTTAGAAGCAGAGCCTAAGGTGTAAATTATCGATAGTCCATATCTCGGAAACTATAAGAGACAATGCAATTTGGCAACCGGCAATGTAATTAGCATGCCGAATATTACTTGGAATGTGAATTGGAACGAAATCGCCAATAGATAAGACCATTTTACAATTTGGGCCCAAGTTAGAAGCAGAGCCTATGGTGTAAATTATCGATAGTCCATATCTCGGAAACTATAAGAGATAATGCAATTTGGCAACTGGCAATGTAATTAGCATGCCGAATATTACTTGTAATGTGAATTGGAACGAAATCGCCAATAGATAAGACCATTTTACAATTTGGGCCCAAGTTAGAAGCAGAGCCTAAGGTGTAAATTATCGATAGTCCATATCTCGGAAACTATAAGAGATAATGCAATTTGGCAACCGGCAATGTAATTAGCATGCCGAATATTACTTGGAATGTGAATTGGGACGAAATCGCCAATAGGTAAGACCATTTTACAATTTGGGCCCAAGTTAGAAGCAGAGCCTAAGGTGTAAATTATCGATAGTCCATATCTCGGAAACTATAAGAGATAATTCAATTTGGCAACCGGCAATGTAATTAGCATGCCGAATATTACTTGGAATGTGAATTGGAACGAAATCGCCAATAGATAAGACCATTTTACAATTTGGGCCCAAGTTAGAAGCAGAGCCTAAGGTGTAAATTATCGATAGTCCATATCTCGGAAACTATAAGAGATAATGCAATTTGGCAACCGGCAATGTAATTAGCATGCCGAATATTACTTGGAATGTGAATTGGAACGAAATCGCCAATAGATAAGACCATTTTACAATTTGGGCCCAAGTTAGAAGCAGAGCCTAAGATGTAAATTATCGATAGTCCATATCTCGGAAACTATAAGAGATAATGCAATTTGGCAACCGGCAATGTAATTAGCATGCCGAATATTACTTGGAATGTGAATTGGAACGAAATCGCCAATAGATAAGGCCATTTTACAATTTGGGCCCAAGTTAGAAGCAGAGCCTATGGTGTAAATTATCGATAGTCCATATCTCGGAAACTATAAGAGATAATGCAATTTGGCAACCGGCAATGTAATTAGCATGCCGAATATTACTTGGAATGTGAATTGGAACGAAATCGCCAATGGATAAGACCATTTTACAATTTGGGCCCAAGTTAGAAGCAGAGATTAAGGTGTAAATTATCGATAGTCCATATCTCGGAAACTATAAGAGTTAATGCAATTTGGCAACCGGCAATGTAATTAGCATGCCGAATATTACTTGGAATGTGAATTGGAACGAAATCGCCAATAGATAAGACCATTTTACAATTTGGGCCCAAGTTAGAAGCAGAGCCTAAGGTGTAAATTATCGATAGTCCATATCTCGGAAACTATAAGAGATAATTCAATTTGGCAACCGGCAATGTAATTAGCATGCCGAATATTACTTGGAATGTGAAGTGGAACGAAATCGCCAATAGATAAGACCATTTTACAATTTGGGCCCAAGTTAGAAGCAGAGCCTAAGGTGTAAATTATCGATAGTCCATATCTCGGAAACTATAAGAGATAATGCAATTTGGCAACCGGCAATGTAATTAGCATGCCGAATATTACTTGGAATGTGAATTGGAACGAAATCGCCAATAGATAAGACCATTTTACAATTTGGGAGCAAGTTAGAAGTAGAGCCTAAGGTGTAAATTATCGATAGTCCATATCTCGGAAACTATAAGAGATAATGCAATTTGGCTACCGGCAATGTAATTAGCATGCCGAATATTACTTGGAATGTGAATTGGAACGAAATCGCCAATAGATAAGACCATTTTACAATTTGGGCCCAAGTTAGAAGCAGAGCCTATGGTGTAAATTATCGATAGTCCATATCTCGGAAACTATAAGAGATAATGCAATTTGGCAACCGGCAATGTAATTAGCATGCCGAATATTACTTGGAATGTGAATTGGAACGAAATCGCCAATAGATAAGACCATTTTACAATTTGGGCCCAAGTTAGAAGCAGAGCCTAAGGTGTAAATTATCGATAGTCCATATCTCGGAAACTATAAGAGATAATGCAATTTGGCAACCGGCAATGTAATTAGCATGCCGAATATTACTTGGAATGTGAATTGGAACGAAATCGCCAATAGATAAGACCATTTTACAATTTGGGCCCAAGTTAGAAGCAGAGCCTAAGGTGTAAATTATCGATAGTCCATATCTCGGAAACTATAAGAGATAATGCAATTTGGCAACCGGCAATGTAATTAGCATGCCGAATATTACTTAGAATGTGAATTGGAACGAAATCGCCAATAGATAAGACCATTTTACAATTTGGGCCCAAGTTAGAAGCAGAGCCTAAGGTGTAAATTATTGATAGTCCATATCTCGGAAACTATAAGAGATAATGCAATTTCGCAACCGGCAATGTAATTAGCATGCCGAATATCACTTGGAATGTGAATTGGGACGAAATCGCCAATAGATAAGACCATTTTACAATTTGGGCCAAAGTTAGAAGCAGAGCCTAAGGTGTAAATTATCGATAGTCCCATATCTCGGAAACTATAAGATATAATGCAATTTGGCAACCGGCAATGTAATTAGCATGCCGAATATTACTTGGAATGTGAATTGGAACGAAATCGCCAATAGATAAGACCATTTTACAATTTGGGCCCAAGTTAGAAGCAGAGCCTAAGGTGTAAATTATCGATAGTCCATATCTCGGTAACTATAAGAGTTAATGCAATTTGGCAACCGGCAATGTAATTAGCATGCCGAATATTACTTGGAATGTGAATTGGAACGAAATCGCCAATAGATAAGACCATTTTACAATTTGGGCCCAAGTTAGAAGCAGAGCCTAAGGTGTAAATTATCGATAGTCCATATCTCGGAAACTATAAGAGATAATGCAATTTGGCAACCGGCAATGTAATTAGCATGCCGAATATTACTTGGAATGTGAATTGGAACGAAATCGCCAATAGATAAGACCATTTTACAATTTGGGCCCAAGTTAGAAGCAGAGCCTAAGGTGTAAATTATCGATAGTCCATATCTCGGAAACTATAAGAGATAATGCAATTTGGCAACCGGCAATGTAATTAGCATGCCGAATATTACTTGGAATGTGAATTGGAACGAAATCGCCAATAGATAAGGCCATTTTACAACTTGGGCCCAAGTTAGAAGCAGAGCCTATGGTGTAAATTATCGATAGTCCATATCTCGGAAACTATAAGAGATAATGCAATTTGGCAACCGGCAATGTAATTAGCATGCCGAATATTACTTGGAATGTGAATTGGAACGAAATCGCCAATAGATAAGACCATTTTACAATTTGGGCCCAAGTTAGAAGCAGAGCCTAAGGTGTAAATTATCGATAGTCCATATCTTGGAAACTATAAGAGTTAATGCAATTTGGCAACCGGCAATGTAATTAGCATGCCGAATATTACTTGGAATGTGAATTGGAACGAAATCGCCAATAGATAAGACTATTTTACAATTTGGGCCCAAGTTAGAAGCAGAGCCTAAGGTGTAAATTATCGATAGTCCATATCTCGGAAACTATAAGAGATAATTCAATTTGGCAACCGGCAATGTAATTAGCATGCCGAATATTACTTGGAATGTGAAGTGGAACGAAATCGCCAATAGATAAGACCATTTTACAATTTGGGCCCAAGTTAGAAGCAGAGCCTAAGGTGTAAATTATCGATAGTCCATATCTCGGAAACTATAAGAGTTAATGCAATTTGGCAACCGGCAATGTAATTAGCATGCCGAATATTACTTGGAATGTGAAGTGGAACGAAATCGCCAATAGATAAGGCCATTTTACAATTTGGACCCAAGTTAGAAGCAGAGCCTAAGGTGTAAATTATCGATAGTCCATATCTCGGAAACTATAAGAGTTAATGCAATTTGGCAACCGGCAATGTAATTAGCATGCCGAATATTACTTGGAATGTGAATTGGAACGAAATCGCCAATAGATAAGACTATTTTACAATTTGGGCCCAAGTTAGAAGCAGAGCCTAAGGTGTAAATTATCGATAGTCCATATCTCGGAAACTATAAGAGATAATGCAATTTGGCAACCGGCAATATAATTAGCATGCCGAATATTACTTGGAATGTGAATTGGAACGAAATCGCCAATAGATAAGACCATTTTACAATTTGGGAGCAAGTTAGAAGTAGAGCCTAAGGTGTAAATTATCGATAGTCCATATCTCGGAAACTATAAGAGATAATGCAATTTGGCAACCGGCAATGTAATTAGCATGCCGAATATTACTTGGAATGTGAATTGGAACGAAATCGCCAATAGATAAGACCATTTTACAATTTGGGCCCAAGTTAGAAGCAGAGCCTAAGGTGTAAATTATCGATAGTCCACATCTCGGAAACTATAAGAGATAATGCAATTTGGCAACCGGCAATGTAATTAGCATGCCGAATATTACTTGGAATGTGAATTGGAACGAAATCGCCAATAGATAAGACCATTTTACAATTTGGGCCCAAGTTAGAAGCAGAGCCTATGGTGTAAATTATTGATAGTCCATATCTCGGAAACTATAAGAGATAATGCAATTTCGCAACCGGCAATGTAATTAGCATGCCGAATATCACTTGGAATGTGAATTGGGACGAAATCGCCAATAGATAAGACCATTTTACAATTTGGGCCCAAGTTAGAAGCAGAGCCTAAGGTGTAAATTATCGATAGTCCATATCTCGGAAACTATAAGAGATAATGCAATTTGGCAACCGGCAATGTAATTAGCATGCCGAATATTACTTGGAATGTGAATTGGAACGAAATCGCCAATAGATAAGACCATTTTACAATTTGGGCCCAAGTTAGAAGCAGAGCCTAAGGTGTAAATTATCGATAGTCCATATCTCGGAAACTATAAGAGATAATGCAATTTGGCAACCGGCAATGTAATTAGCATGCCGAATATTACTTGGAATGTGAATTGGAACGAAATCGCCAATAGATAAGACCATTTTACAATTTGGGCCCAAGTTAGAAGCAGAGCCTAAGGTGTAAATTATCGATAGTCCAAATCTCGGAAACTATAAGAGATAATGCAATTTGGCAACCGGCAATGTAATTAGCATGCCGAATATTACTTGGAATGTGAATTGGAACGAAATCGCCAATAGATAAGGCCATTTTACAATTTGGGCCCAAGTTAGAAGCAGAGCCTTAGGTGTAAATTAACGATAGTTAATATCTCGGAAACTATAAGGGATAATGCAATTTGGCAACCGGCAATGTAATTAGCATGCCGAATATTACTTGGAATGTGAATTGGAACGAAATCGCCAATAGATAAGACCATTTTACAATTTGGGCCCAAGTTAGAAGCAGAGCCTAAGGTGTAAATTATTGATAGTCCATATCTCGGAAACTATAAGAGATAATGCAATTTGGCAACCGGCAATGTAATTAGCATGCCGAATATTACTTGGAATGTGAATTGGAACGAAATCGCCAATAGATAAGACCATTTTACAATTTGGGCCCAAGTTAGAAGCAGAGCCTAAGGTGTAAATTATCGATAGTCCATATCTCGGAAACTATAAGAGATAATGCAATTTGGCAACCGGCAATGTAATTAGCATGCCGAATATTACTTGGAATGTGAATTGGAACGAAATCGCCAATAGATAAGACCATTTTACAATTTGGGAGCAAGTTAGAAGCAGAGCCTAAGGTGTAAATTATCGATAGTCCATATCTCGGAAACTATAAGAGATAATGCAATTTGGCAACCGGCAATGTAATTAGCATGCCAAATATTACTTGGAATGTGAATTGGAACGAAATCGCCAATAGATAAGACCATTTTACAATTTGGGCCCAAGTTAGAAGCAGAGCCTATGGTGTAAATTATCGATGGTCCATATCTCGGAAACTATAAGATATAATGCAATTTGGCAACCGGCAATGTAATTAGCATGCCGAATATTACTTGGAATGTGAATTGGAACGAAATCGCCAATAGATAAGACCATTTTACAATTTGGGCCCAAGATAGAAGCAGAGCCTAAGGTGTAAATTATCGATAGTCCATATCTCGGAAACTATAAGAGATAATGCAATTTGGCATCCGGCAATGTAATTAGCATGCCGAATATTACTTGGAATGTGAATTGGAACGGAATCGCTAATAGATAAGACCATTTTACAATTTGGGCCCAAGTTAGAAGCAGAGCCTAAGGTGTAAATTATCGATAGTCCATATCTCGGAAACTATAAGAGATAATGCAATTTCGCAACCGGCAATGTAATTAGCATGCCGAATATTACTTGGAGTGTGAATTGGAACGAAATCGCCAATAGATAAGACCATTTTACAATTTGGGCCCAAGTTTGAAGCAGAGCCTAAGGTGTAAATTATCGATAGTCCATATCTCGGAAACTATAAGAGATAATGCAATTTGGCAACCGGCAATGTAATTAGCATGCCGAATATTACTTGGAATGTGAATTGGAACGAAATCGCCAATAGATAAGACCATTTTACAATTTGGGCCCAAGTTAGAAGCAGAGCCTAAGGTGTAAATTATCGATAGTCCATATCTCGGAAACTATAAGAGATAATGCAATTTGGCAACCGGCAATGTAATTAGCATGCCGAATATTACTTGGAATGTGAATTGGAACGAAATCGCCAATAGATAAGACCATTTTACAATTTGGGCCCAAGTTAGAAGCAGAGCCTAAGGTGTAAATTATAGATAGTCCATATCTCGGAAACTATAAGAGATAATGCAATTTCGCAACCGGCAATGTAATTAGCATGCCGAATATCACTTGGAATGTGAATTGGGACGAAATCGCCAATAGATAAGACCATTTTACAATTTGGGCCCAAGTTAGAAGCAGAGCCTAAGGTGTAAATTATCGATAGTCCATATCTCGGAAACTATAAGAGATAATGCAATTTGGCAACCGGCAATGTAATTAGCATGCCGAATATTACTTGGAATGTGAATTGGAACGAAATCGCCAATAGATAAGACCATTATACAATTTGGGCCCAAGTTAGAAGCAGAGCCTAAGGTGTAAATTATCGATAGTCCATATCTCGGAAACTATAAGAGATAATGCAATTTGGCAACCGGCAATGTAATTAGCATGCCGAATATTACTTGGAATGTGAATTGGAACGAAATCGCCAATAGGTAAGACCATTTTACAATTTGGGCCCAAGTTAGAAGCAGAGCCTAAGGTGTAAATTATCGATAGTCCATATCTCGGAAACTATAAGAGATAATGCAATTTGGCAACCGGCAATGTAATTAGCATGCCGAATATTACTTGGAATGTGAATTGGAACGAAATCGCCAATAGATAAGACCATTTTACAATTTGGGCCCAAGTTAGAAGCAGAGCCTAAGGTGTAAATTATCGATAGTCCATAACTCGGAAACTATAAGAGATAATGCAATTTGGCAACCGGCAATGTAATTAGCATGCCGAATATTACTTGGAATGTGAATTGGAACGAAATCGCCAATAGATAAGGCCATTTTACAATTTGGGCCCAAGTTAGAAGCAGAGCCTATGGTGTAAATTATCGATAGTCCATATCTCGGAAACTATAAGAGATAATGCAATTTGGCAACCGGCAATGAAATTAGCATGCCGAATATTACTTGGAATGTGAATTGGAACGAAATCGCCAATAGATAAGACCATTTTACAATTTGGGCCCAAGTTAGAAGCAGAGCCTAAGGTGTAAATTATCGATAGTCCATATCTCGAAAACTATAAGAGTTAATGCAATTTGGCAACCGGCAATGTAATCAGCATGCCGAATATTACTTGGAATGTGAATTGGAACGAAATCGCCAATAGATAAGACCATTTTACAATTTGGGCCCAAGTTAGAAGCAGAGCCTAAGGTGTAAAGTATCGATAGTCCATATCTCGGAAACTATAAGAGATAATGCAATTTGGCATTCGGCAATGTAATTAGCATGCCGAATATTACTTGGAATGTGAATTGGAACGAAATTGCCAATAGATAAGACAATTTTACAATTTGGGCCCAAGTTAGAAGCAGAGCCTAAGGTGTAAATTATCGATAGTCCATATCTCTGAAACTATAAGAGATAATGCAATTTCGCAACCGGCAATGTAATTAGCATGCCGAATATTACTTGGAATGTGAATTGGAACGAAATCGCCAATAGATAAGACCATTTTACAATTTGGGCCCAATTTAGAAGCAGAGCCTAAGGTGTAAATTATCGATAGTCCATATCCCGGAACCTATAAGAGATAATGCTATTTGGCAACCGGCAATGTAATTAGCATGCCGAATATTGCTTGGAATGTGAATTGGAACGAAATCGCCAATAGATAAGACCATTTTACAATTTGGGAGCAAGTTAGAAGTAGAGCCGAAGGTGTAAATTATCGATAGTCCATATCTCGGAAACTATAAGAGACAATGCAATTTGGCAACCGGCAATGTAATTAGCATGCCGAATATTACTTGGAATGTGAATTGGAACGAAATCGCCAATAGATAAGACCATTTTACAATTTGGGCCCAAGTTAGAAGCAGAGCCTATGGTGTAAATTATCGATAGTCCATATCTCGGAAACTATAAGAGATAATGCAATTTGGCAACCGGCAATGTAATTAGCATGCCGAATATTACTTGGAATGTGAATTGGAACGAAATCGCCAATAGATAAGACCATTTTACAATTTGGGCCCAAGTTAGAAGCAGAGCCTAAGGTGTAAATTATCGATAGTCCATATCTCGGAAACTATAAGAGATAATGCAATTTGGCAACCGGCAATGTAATTAGCATGCCGAATATTACTTGGAATGTGAATTGGAACGAAATCGCCAATAGGTAAGACCATTTTACAATTTGGGCCAAAGTTAGAAGCAGAGCCTATGGTGTAAATTATCGATAGTCCATATCTCGGAAACTATAAGAGATAATGCAATTTCGCAACCGGCAATGTAATTAGCATGCCGAATATTACTTGGAATGTGAATTGGAACGAAATCGCCAATAGATAAGAACATTTTACAATTTGGGCCCAATTTAGAAGCAGAGCCTAAGGTGTAAATTATCGATAGTCCATATCCCGGAACCTATAAGAGATAATGCAATTTGGCAACCGGCAATGTAATTAGCATGCCGAATATTACTTGGAATGTGAATTGGAACGAAATCGCCAATAGATAAGACCATTTTACAATTTGGGAGCAAGTTAGAAGTAGAGCCGAAGGTGTAAATTATCGATAGTCCATATCTCGGAAACTATAAGAGACAATGCAATTTGGCAACCGGCAATGTAATTAGCATGCCGAATATTACTTGGAATGTGAATTGGAAC
The DNA here is from genome assembly GCF_030347505.1 of Rhynchophorus ferrugineus. Lineage (NCBI taxonomy): Eukaryota > Metazoa > Arthropoda > Insecta > Coleoptera > Curculionidae > Rhynchophorus > Rhynchophorus ferrugineus. The sequence goes on from NW_027472694.1 coordinate 368,856, forward strand.
GAAATCGCCAATAGATAAGGCCATTTTACAATTTGGGCCCAAGTTAGAAGCAGAGCCTATGGTGTAAATTATCGATAGTCCATATCTCGGAAACTATAAGAGACAATGCAATTTGGCAACCGGCAATGTAATTAGCATGCCGAATATTACTTGGAATGTGAATTGGAACGAAATCGCCAATAGATAGGACCATTTTACAATTTGGGCCCAAGTTAGAAGCAGAGCCTATGGTGTAAATTATCGATAGTCCATATCTCGGAAACTATAAGAGATAATGCAATTTGGCAACCGGCAATGTAATTAGCATGCCGAATATTACTTGGAATGTGAATTGGAACGAAATCGCCAATAGATAAGACCATTTTACAATTTGGGCCCAAGTTAGAAGCAGAGCCTAAGGTGTAAATTATCGATAGTCCATATCTCGGAAACTATAAGAGATAATGCAATTTGGCAACCGGCAATGTAATTAGCATGCCGAATATTACTTGGAATGTGAATTGGAACGAAATCGCCAATAGGTAAGACCATTTTACAATTTGGGCCCAAGTTAGAAGCAGAGCCTAAGGTGTAAATTATCGATAGTCCATATCTCGGAAACTATAAGAGATAATTCAATTTGGCAACCGGAAATGTAATTAGCATGCCGAATATTACTTGGGATGTGAATTGGAACGAAATCGCCAATAGATAAGACCATTTTACAATTTGGGCCCAAGTTAGAAGCAGAGCCTAAGGTGTAAATTATCGATAGTCCATATCTCGGAAACTATAAGAGATAATGCAATTTGGCAACCGGCAATGTAATTAGCATGCCGAATATTACTTGGAATGTGAATTGGAACGAAATCGCCAATAGATAAGACCATTTTACAATTTGGGCCCAAGTTAGAAGCAGAGCCTAAGGTGTAAATTATCGATAGTCCATATCTCGGAAACTATAAGAGATAATGCAATTTGGCAACCGGCAATGTAATTAGCATGCCGAATATTACTTGGAATGTGAATTGGAACGAAATCGCCAATAGATAAGGCCATTTTACAATTTGGGCCAAAGTTAGAAGCAGAGCCTATGGTGTAAATTATCGATAGTCCATATCTCGGAAACTATAAGAGATAATGCAATTTGGCAACCGGCAATGTAATTAGCATGCCGAATATTACTTGGAATGTGAATTGGAACGAAATCGCCAATAGATAAGACCATTTTACAATTTGGGCCCAAGTTAGAAGCAGAGCCTAAGGTGTAAATTATCGATAGTCCATATCTCGGAAACTATAAGAGTTAATGCAATTTGGCAACCGGCAATGTAATTAGCATGCCAAATATTACTTGGAATGTGAATTGGAACGAAATCGCCAATAGATAAGACCATTTTACAATTTGGGCCCAAGTTAGAAGCAGAGCCTAAGGTGTAAATTATCGATAGTCCATATCTCGGAAACTATAAGAGATCATGCAATTTGGCAACCGGCAATGTAATTAGCATGCCGAATATTACTTGGAATGTGAACTGGAACGAAATCGCCAATAGATAAGACCATTTTACAATTTGGGAGCAAGTTAGAAGCAGAGCCTAAGGTGTAAATTATCGATAGTCCATATCTCGGAAACTATAAGAGATAATGCAATTTGGCAACCGGCAATGTAATTAGCATGCCGAATATTACTTGGAATGTGAATTGGAACGAAATCGACAATATATAAGACCATTTTACAATTTGGGCCCAAGTTAGAAGCAGAGCCTAAGGTGTAAATTATCGATAGTCCATATCTCGGAAACTATAAGAGATAATTCAATTTGGCAACCGGCAATGTAATTAGCATGCCGAATATTACTTGGAATGTGAAGTGGAACGAAATCGCCAATAGATAAGACCATTTTACAATTTGGGCCCAAGTTAGAAGCAGAGCCTAAGGTGTAAATTATCGATAGTCCATATCTCGGAAACTATAAGAGACAATGCAATTTGGCATCCGGCAATGTAATTAGCATGCCGAATATTACTTGGAATGTGAATTGGAACGAAATCGCCAATAGATAAGACCATTTTACAATTTGGGCCCAAGTTAGAAGCAGAGCCTATGGTGTAAATTATCGATAGTCCATATCTCGGAAACTATAAGAGATAATGCAATTTGGCAACTGGCAATGTATTTAGCATGCCGAATATTACTTGTAATGTGAATTGGAACGAAATCGCCAATAGATAAGACCATTTTACAATTTGGGCCCAAGTTAGAAGCAGAGCCTAAGGTGTAAATTATCGATAGTCCATATCTCGGAAACTATAAGAGATAATGCAATTTGGCAACCGGCAATGTAATTAGCATGCCGAATATTACTTGGAATGTGAATTGGGACGAAATCGCCAATAGGTAAGACCATTTTACAATTTGGGCCCAAGTTAGAAGCAGAGCCTAAGGTGTAAATTATCGATAGTCCATATCTCGGAAACTATAAGAGATAATTCAATTTGGCAACCGGCAATGTAATTAGCATGCCGAATATTACTTGGAATGTGAATTGGAACGAAATCGCCAATAGATAAGACCATTTTACAATTTGGGCCCAAGTTAGAAGCAGAGCCTAAGGTGTAAATTATCGATAGTCCATATCTCGGAAACTATAAGAGATAATGCAATTTGGCAACCGGCAATGTAATTAGCATGCCGAATATTACTTGGAATGTGAATTGGAACGAAATCGCCCATAGATAAGACCATTTTACAATTTGGGCCCAAGTTAGAATCAGAGCCTAAGGTGTAAATTATCGATAGTCCATATCTCGGAAACTATAAGAGATAATGCAATTTGGCAACCGGCAATGTAATTAGCATGCCGAATATTACTTGGAATGTGAATTGGAACGAAATCGCCAATAGATAAGGCCATTTTACAATTTGGGCCCAAGTTAGAAGCAGAGCCTATGGTGTAAATTATCGATAGTCCATATCTCGGAAACTATAAGAGATAATGCAATTTGGCAACCGGCAATGTAATTAGCATGCCGAATATTACTTGGAATGTTAATTGGAACGAAATCGCCAATGGATAAGACCATTTTACAATTTGGGCCCAAGTTAGAAGCAGAGCTTAAGGTGTAAATTATCGATAGTCCATATCTCGGAAACTATAAGAGTTAATGCAATTTGGCAACCGGCAATGTAATTAGCATGCCGAATATTACTTGGAATGTGAATTGGAACGAAATCGCCAATAGATAAGACCATTTTACAATTTGGGCCCAAGTTAGAAGCAGAGCCTAAGGTGTAAATTATCGATAGTCCATATCTCGGAAACTATAAGAGATAATTCAATTTGGCAACCGGCAATGTAATTAGCATGCCGAATATTACTTGGAATGTGAAGTGGAACGAAATCGCCAATAGATAAGACCATTTTACAATTTGGGCCCAAGTTAGAAGCAGAGCCTAAGGTGTAAATTATCGATAGTCCATATCTCGGAAACTATAAGAGATAATGCAATTTGGCAACCGGCAATGTAATTAGCATGCCGAATATTACTTGGAATGTGAATTGGAACGAAATCGCCAATAGATAAGACCATTTTACAATTTGGGAGCAAGTTAGAAGTAGAGCCTAAGGTGTAAATTATCGATAGTCCATATCTCGGAAACTATAAGAGATAATGCAATTTGGCAAACGGCAATGTAATTAGCATGCCGAATATTACTTGGAATGTGAATTGGAACGAAATCGCCAATAGATAAGACCATTTTACAATTTGGGCCCAAGTTAGAAGCAGAGCCTATGGTGTAAATTATCGATAGTCCATATCTCGGAAACTATAAGAGATAATGCAATTTGGCAACCGGCAATGTAATTAGCATGCCGAATATTACTTAGAATGTGAATTGGAACGAAATCGCCAATAGATAAGACCATTTTACAATTTGGGCCCAAGTTAGAAGCAGAGCCTAAGGTGTAAATTATCGATAGTCCATATCTCGGAAACTATAAGAGATAATGCAATTTGGCAACCGGCAATGTAATTAGCATGCCGAATATTACTTAGAATGTGAATTGGAACGAAATCGCCAATAGATAAGACCATTTTACAATTTGGGCCCAAGTTAGAAGCAGAGCCTAAGGTGTAAATTATCGATAGTCCATATCTCGGAAACTATAAGAGATAATGCAATTTGGCAACCGGCAATGTAATTAGCATGCCGAATATTACTTGGAATGTGAATTGGAACGAAATCGCCAATAGATAAGACCATTTTACAATTTGGGCCCAAGTTAGAAGCAGAGCCTAAGGTGTAAATTATCGATAGTCCATATCTCGGAAACTATAAGAGATAATGCAATTTCGCAACCGGCAATGTAATTAGCATGCCGAATATTACTTGGAATGTGAATTGGAACGAAATCGCCAATAGATAAGACCATTTTACAATTTGGGCCCAATTTAGAAGCAGAGCCTAAGGTGTAAATTATCGATAGTCCATATCCCGGAACCTATAGGAGATAATGCTATTTGGCAACCGGCAATGTAATTAGCATGCCGAATATTGCTTGGAATGTGAATTGGAACGAAATCGCCAATAGATAAGACCATTTTACAATTTGGGAGCAAGTTAGAAGTAGAGCCGAAGGTGTAAATTATCGATAGTCCATATCTCGGAAACTATAAGAGACAATGCAATTTGGCAACCGGCAATGTAATTAGCATGCCGAATATTACTTGGAATGTGAATTGGAACGAAATCGCCAATAGATAAGACCATTTTACAATTTGGGCCCAAGTTAGAAGCAGAGCCTATGGTGTAAATTATCGATAGTCCATATCTCGGAAACTATAAGAGATAATGCAATTTGGCAACCGGCAATGTAATTAGCATGCCGAATATTACTTGGAATGTGAATTGGAACGAAATCGCCAATAGATAAGACCATTTTACAATTTGGGCCCAAGTTAGAAGCAGAGCCTAAGGTGTAAATTATCGATAGTCCATATCTCGGAAACTATAAGAGATAATGCAATTTGGCAACCGGCAATGTAATTAGCATGCCGAATATTACTTGGAATGTGAATTGGAACGAAATCGCCAATAGATAAGACCATTTTACAATTTGGGCCCAAGTTAGAAGCAGAGCCTAAGGTGTAAATTATCGATAGTCCATATCTCGGAAACTATAAGAGATAATGCAATTTGGCAACCGGCAATGTAATTAGCATGCCGAATATTACTTAGAATGTGAATTGGAACGAAATCGCCAATAGATAAGACCATTTTACAATTTGGGCCCAAGTTAGAAGCAGAGCCTAAGGTGTAAATTATTGATAGTCCATATCTCGGAAACTATAAGAGATAATGCAATTTCGCAACCGGCAATGTAATTAGCATGCCGAATATCACTTGGAATGTGAATTGGGACGAAATCGCCAATAGATAAGACCATTTTACAATTTGGGCCAAAGTTAGAAGCAGAGCCTAAGGTGTAAATTATCGATAGTCCATATCTCGGAAACTATAAGATATAATGCAATTTGGCAACCGGCAATGTAATTAGCATGCCGAATATTACTTGGAATGTGAATTGGAACGAAATCGCCAATAGATAAGACCATTTTACAATTTGGGCCCAAGTTAGAAGCAGAGCCTAAGGTGTAAATTATCGATAGTCCATATCTCGGAAACTATAAGAGTTAATGCAATTTGGCAACCGGCAATGTAATTAGCATGCCGAATATTACTTGGAATGTGAATTGGAACGAAATCGCCAATAGATAAGACCATTTTACAATTTGGGCCCAAGTTAGAAGCAGAGCCTAAGGTGTAAATTATCGATAGTCCATATCTCGGAAACTATAAGAGATAATGCAATTTGGCAACCGGCAATGTAATTAGCATGCCGAATATTACTTGGAATGTGAATTGGAACGAAATCGCCAATAGATAAGACCATTTTACAATTTGGGCCCAAGTTAGAAGCAGAGCCTAAGGTGTAAATTATCGATAGTCCATATCTCGGAAACTATAAGAGATAATGCAATTTGGCAACCGGCAATGTAATTAGCATGCCGAATATTACTTGGAATGTGAATTGGAACGAAATCGCCAATAGATAAGGCCATTTTACAACTTGGGCCCAAGTTAGAAGCAGAGCCTATGGTGTAAATTATCGATAGTCCATATCTCGGAAACTATAAGAGATAATGCAATTTGGCAACCGGCAATGTAATTAGCATGCCGAATATTACTTGGAATGTGAATTGGAACGAAATCGCCAATAGATAAGACCATTTTACAATTTGGGCCCAAGTTAGAAGCAGAGCCTAAGGTGTAAATTATCGATAGTCCATATCTCGGAAACTATAAGAGTTAATGCAATTTGGCAACCGGCAATGTAATTAGCATGCCGAATATTACTTGGAATGTGAATTGGAACGAAATCGCCAATAGATAAGACTATTTTACAATTTGGGCCCAAGTTAGAAGCAGAGCCTAAGGTGTAAATTATCGATAGTCCATATCTCGGAAACTATAAGAGATAATTCAATTTGGCAACCGGCAATGTAATTAGCATGCCGAATATTACTTGGAATGTGAAGTGGAACGAAATCGCCAATAGATAAGACCATTTTACAATTTGGGCCCAAGTTAGAAGCAGAGCCTAAGGTGTAAATTATCGATAGTCCATATCTCGGAAACTATAAGAGTTAATGCAATTTGGCAACCGGCAATGTAATTAGCATGCCGAATATTACTTGGAATGTGAAGTGGAACGAAATCGCCAATAGATAAGGCCATTTTACAATTTGGGCCCAAGTTAGAAGCAGAGCCTAAGGTGTAAATTATCGATAGTCCATATCTCGGAAACTATAAGAGTTAATGCAATTTGGCAACCGGCAATGTAATTAGCATGCCGAATATTACTTGGAATGTGAATTGGAACGAAATCGCCAATAGATAAGACTATTTTACAATTTGGGCCCAAGTTAGAAGCAGAGCCTAAGGTGTAAATTATCGATAGTCCATATCTCGGAAACTATAAGAGATAATGCAATTTGGCAACCGGCAATATAATTAGCATGCCGAATATTACTTGGAATGTGAATTGGAACGAAATCGCCAATAGATAAGACCATTTTACAATTTGGGAGCAAGTTAGAAGTAGAGCCTAAGGTGTAAATTATCGATAGTCCATATCTCGGAAACTATAAGAGATAATGCAATTTGGCAACCGGCAATGTAATTAGCATGCCGAATATTACTTGGAATGTGAATTGGAACGAAATCGCCAATAGATAAGACCATTTTACAATTTGGGCCCAAGTTAGAAGCAGAGCCTAAGGTGTAAATTATCGATAGTCCACATCTCGGAAACTATAAGAGATAATGCAATTTGGCAACCGGCAATGTAATTAGCATGCCGAATATTACTTGGAATGTGAATTGGAACGAAATCGCCAATAGATAAGACCATTTTACAATTTGGGCCCAAGTTAGAAGCAGAGCCTATGGTGTAAATTATTGATAGTCCATATCTCGGAAACTATAAGAGATAATGCAATTTCGCAACCGGCAATGTAATTAGCATGCCGAATATCACTTGGAATGTGAATTGGGACGAAATCGCCAATAGATAAGACCATTTTACAATTTGGGCCCAAGTTAGAAGCAGAGCCTAAGGTGTAAATTATCGATAGTCCATATCTCGGAAACTATAAGAGATAATGCAATTTGGCAACCGGCAATGTAATTAGCATGCCGAATATTACTTGGAATGTGAATTGGAACGAAATCGCCAATAGATAAGACCATTTTACAATTTGGGCCCAAGTTAGAAGCAGAGCCTAAGGTGTAAATTATCGATAGTCCATATCTCGGAAACTATAAGAGATAATGCAATTTGGCAACCGGCAATGTAATTAGCATGCCGAATATTACTTGGAATGTGAATTGGAACGAAATCGCCAATAGATAAGACCATTTTACAATTTGGGCCCAAGTTAGAAGCAGAGCCTAAGGTGTAAATTATCGATAGTCCAAATCTCGGAAACTATAAGAGATAATGCAATTTGGCAACCGGCAATGTAATTAGCATGCCGAATATTACTTGGAATGTGAATTGGAACGAAATCGCCAATAGATAAGGCCATTTTACAATTTGGGCCCAAGTTAGAAGCAGAGCCTTAGGTGTAAATTAACGATAGTTAATATCTCGGAAACTATAAGGGATAATGCAATTTGGCAACCGGCAATGTAATTAGCATGCCGAATATTACTTGGAATGTGAATTGGAACGAAATCGCCAATAGATAAGACCATTTTACAATTTGGGCCCAAGTTAGAAGCAGAGCCTAAGGTGTAAATTATGGATAGTCCATATCTCGGAAACTATAAGAGATAATGCAATTTGGCAACCGGCAATGTAATTAGCATGCCGAATATTACTTGGAATGTGAATTGGAACGAAATCGCCAATAGATAAGACCATTTTACAATTTGGGCCCAAGTTAGAAGCAGAGCCTAAGGTGTAAATTATCGATAGTCCATATCTCGGAAACTATAAGAGATAATGCAATTTGGCAACCGGCAATGTAATTAGCATGCCGAATATTACTTGGAATGTGAATTGGAACGAAATCGCCAATAGATAAGACCATTTTACAATTTGGGAGCAAGTTAGAAGCAGAGCCTAAGGTGTAAATTATCGATAGTCCATATCTCGGAAACTATAAGAGATAATGCAATTTGGCAACCGGCAATGTAATTAGCATGCCAAATATTACTTGGATTGTGAATTGGAACGAAATCGCCAATAGATAAGACCATTTTACAATTTGGGCCCAAGTTAGAAGCAGAGCCTATGGTGTAAATTATCGATGGTCCATATCTCGGAAACTATAAGATATAATGCAATTTGGCAACCGGCAATGTAATTAGCATGCCGAATATTACTTGGAATGTGAATTGGAACGAAATCGCCAATAGATAAGACCATTTTACAATTTGGGCCCAAGATAGAAGCAGAGCCTAAGGTGTAAATTATCGATAGTCCATATCTCGGAAACTATAAGAGATAATGCAATTTGGCATCCGGCAATGTAATTAGCATGCCGAATATTACTTGGAATGTGAATTGGAACGGAATCGCTAATAGATAAGACCATTTTACAATTTGGGCCCAAGTTAGAAGCAGAGCCTAAGGTGTAAATTATCGATAGTCCATATCTCGGAAACTATAAGAGATAATGCAATTTCGCAACGGGCAATGTAATTAGCATGCCGAATATTACTTGGAGTGTGAATTGGAACGAAATCGCCAATAGATAAGACCATTTTACAATTTGGGCCCAAGTTTGAAGCAGAGCCTAAGGTGTAAATTATCGATAGTCCATATCTCGGAAACTATAAGAGATAATGCAATTTGGCAACCGGCAATGTAATTAGCATGCCGAATATTACTTGGAATGTGAATTGGAACGAAATCGCCAATAGATAAGACCATTTTACAATTTGGGCCCAAGTTAGAAGCAGAGCCTAAGGTGTAAATTATCGATAGTCCATATCTCGGAAACTATAAGAGATAATGCAATTTGGCAACCGGCAATGTAATTAGCATGCCGAATATTACTTGGAATGTGAATTGGAACGAAATCGCCAATAGATAAGACCATTTTACAATTTGGGCCCAAGTTAGAAGCAGAGCCTAAGGTGTAAATTATAGATAGTCCATATCTCGGAAACTATAAGAGATAATGCAATTTCGCAACCGGCAATGTAATTAGCATGCCGAATATCACTTGGAATGTGAATTGGGACGAAATCGCCAATAGATAAGACCATTTTACAATTTGGGCCCAAGTTAGAAGCAGAGCCTAAGGTGTAAATTATCGATAGTCCATATCTCGGAAACTATAAGAGATAATGCAATTTGGCAACCGGCAATGTAATTAGCATGCCGAATATTACTTGGAATGTGAATTGGAACGAAATCGCCAATAGATAAGACCATTATACAATTTGGGCCCAAGTTAGAAGCAGAGCCTAAGGTGTAAATTATCGATAGTCCATATCTCGGAAACTATAAGAGATAATGCAATTTGGCAACCGGCAATGTAATTAGCATGCCGAATATTACTTGGAATGTGAATTGGAACGAAATCGCCAATAGGTAAGACCATTTTACAATTTGGGCCCAAGTTAGAAGCAGAGCCTAAGGTGTAAATTATCGATAGTCCATATCTCGGAAACTATAAGAGATAATGCAATTTGGCAACCGGCAATGTAATTAGCATGCCGAATATTACTTGGAATGTGAATTGGAACGAAATCGCCAATAGATAAGACCATTTTACAATTTGGGCCCAAGTTAGAAGCAGAGCCTAAGGTGTAAATTATCGATAGTCCATAACTCGGAAACTATAAGAGATAATGCAATTTGGCAACCGGCAATGTAATTAGCATGCCGAATATTACTTGGAATGTGAATTGGAACGAAATCGCCAATAGATAAGGCCATTTTACAATTTGGGCCCAAGTTAGAAGCAGAGCCTATGGTGTAAATTATCGATAGTCCATATCTCGGAAACTATAAGAGATAATGCAATTTGGCAACCGGCAATGAAATTAGCATGCCGAATATTACTTGGAATGTGAATTGGAACGAAATCGCCAATAGATAAGACCATTTTACAATTTGGGCCCAAGTTAGAAGCAGAGCCTAAGGTGTAAATTATCGATAGTCCATATCTCGAAAACTATAAGAGTTAATGCAATTTGGCAACCGGCAATGTAATCAGCATGCCGAATATTACTTGGAATGTGAATTGGAACGAAATCGCCAATAGATAAGACCATTTTACAATTTGGGCCCAAGTTAGAAGCAGAGCCTAAGGTGTAAAGTATCGATAGTCCATATCTCGGAAACTATAAGAGATAATGCAATTTGGCATTCGGCAATGTAATTAGCATGCCGAATATTACTTGGAATGTGAATTGGAACGAAATTGCCAATAGATAAGACAATTTTACAATTTGGGCCCAAGTTAGAAGCAGAGCCTAAGGTGTAAATTATCGATAGTCCATATCTCTGAAACTATAAGAGATAATGCAATTTCGCAACCGGCAATGTAATTAGCATGCCGAATATTACTTGGAATGTGAATTGGAACGAAATCGCCAATAGATAAGACCATTTTACAATTTGGGCCCAATTTAGAAGCAGAGCCTAAGGTGTAAATTATCGATAGTCCATATCCCGGAACCTATAAGAGATAATGCTATTTGGCAACCGGCAATGTAATTAGCATGCCGAATATTGCTTGGAATGTGAATTGGAACGAAATCGCCAATAGATAAGACCATTTTACAATTTGGGAGCAAGTTAGAAGTAGAGCCGAAGGTGTAAATTATCGATAGTCCATATCTCGGAAACTATAAGAGACAATGCAATTTGGCAACCGGCAATGTAATTAGCATGCCGAATATTACTTGGAATGTGAATTGGAACGAAATCGCCAATAGATAAGACCATTTTACAATTTGGGCCCAAGTTAGAAGCAGAGCCTATGGTGTAAATTATCGATAGTCCATATCTCGGAAACTATAAGAGATAATGCAATTTGGCAACCGGCAATGTAATTAGCATGCCGAATATTACTTGGAATGTGAATTGGAACGAAATCGCCAATAGATAAGACCATTTTACAATTTGGGCCCAAGTTAGAAGCAGAGCCTAAGGTGTAAATTATCGATAGTCCATATCTCGGAAACTATAAGAGATAATGCAATTTGGCAACCGGCAATGTAATTAGCATGCCGAATATTACTTGGAATGTGAATTGGAACGAAATCGCCAATAGGTAAGACCATTTTACAATTTGGGCCAAAGTTAGAAGCAGAGCCTATGGTGTAAATTATCGATAGTCCATATCTCGGAAACTATAAGAGATAATGCAATTTCGCAACCGGCAATGTAATTAGCATGCCGAATATTACTTGGAATGTGAATTGGAACGAAATCGCCAATAGATAAGAACATTTTACAATTTGGGCCCAATTTAGAAGCAGAGCCTAAGGTGTAAATTATCGATAGTCCATATCCCGGAACCTATAAGAGATAATGCAATTTGGCAACCGGCAATGTAATTAGCATGCCGAATATTACTTGGAATGTGAATTGGAACGAAATCGCCAATAGATAAGACCATTTTACAATTTGGGAGCAAGTTAGAAGTAGAGCCGAAGGTGTAAATTATCGATAGTCCATATCTCGGAAACTATAAGAGACAATGCAATTTGGCAACCGGCAATGTAATTAGCATGCCGAATATTACTTGGAATGTGAATTGGAACGAAATCGCCAATAGATAAGACCATTTTACAATTTGGGCCCAAGTTAGAAGCAGAGCCTATGGTGTAAATTATCGATAGTCCATATCTCGGAAACTATAAGAGACAATGCAATTTGGCAACCGGCAATGTAATTAGCATGCCGAATATTACTTGGAATGTGAATTGGAACGAAATCGCCAATAGATAAGACCATTTTACAATTTGGGCCCAAGTTAGAAGCAGAGCCTATGGTGTAAATTATCGATAGTCCATATCTCGGAAACTATAAGAGATAATGCAATTTGGCAACCGGCAATGTAATTAGCATGCCGAATATTACTTGGAATGTGAATTGGAACGAAATCGCCAATAGATAAGACCATTTTACAATTTGGGCCCAAGTTAGAAGCAGAGCCTAAGGTGTAAATTATCGATAGTCCATATCTCGGAAACTATAAGAGATAATGCAATTTGGCAACCGGCAATGTAATTAGCATGCCGAATATTACTTGGAATGTGAATTGGAACGAAATCGCCAATAGGTAAGACCATTTTACAATTTGGGCCCAAGTTAGAAGCAGAGCCTAAGGTGTAAATTATCGATAGTCCATATCTCGGAAACTATAAGAGATAATTCAATTTGGCAACCGGAAATGTAATTAGCATGCCGAATATTACTTGGGATGTGAATTGGAACGAAATCGCCAATAGATAAGACCATTTTACAATTTGGGCCCAAGTTAGAAGCAGAGCCTAAGGTGTAAATTATCGATAGTCCATATCTCGGAAACTATAAGAGATAATGCAATTTGGCAACCGGCAATGTAATTAGCATGCCGAATATTACTTGGAATGTGAATTGGAACGAAATCGCCAATAGATAAGACCATTTTACAATTTGGGCCCAAGTTAGAAGCAGAGCCTAAGGTGTAAATTATCGATAGTCCATATCTCGGAAACTATAAGAGATAATGCAATTTGGCAACCGGCAATGTAATTAGCATGCCGAATATTACTTGGAATGTGAATTGGAACGAAATCGCCAATAGATAAGGCCATTTTACAATTTGGGCCAAAGTTAGAAGCAGAGCCTATGGTGTAAATTATCGATAGTCCATATCTCGGAAACTATAAGAGATAATGCAATTTGGCAACCGGCAATGTAATTAGCATGCCGAATATTACTTGGAATGTGAATTGGAACGAAATCGCCAATAGATAAGACCATTTTACAATTTGGGCCCAAGTTAGAAGCAGAGCCTAAGGTGTAAATTATCGATAGTCCATATCTCGGAAACTATAAGAGTTAATGCAATTTGGCAACCGGCAATGTAATTAGCATGCCAAATATTACTTGGAATGTGAATTGGAACGAAATCGCCAATAGATAAGACCATTTTACAATTTGGGCCCAAGTTAGAAGCAGAGCCTAAGGTGTAAATTATCGATAGTCCATATCTCGGAAACTATAAGAGATAATGCAATTTGGCAACCGGCAATGTAATTAGCATGCCGAATATTACTTGGAATGTGAATTGGAACGAAATCGACAATATATAAGACCATTTTACAATTTGGGCCCAAGTTAGAAGCAGAGCCTAAGGTGTAAATTATCGATAGTCCATATCTCGGAAACTATAAGAGATAATTCAATTTGGCAACCGGCAATGTAATTAGCATGCCGAATATTACTTGGAATGTGAAGTGGAACGAAATCGCCAATAGATAAGACCATTTTACAATTTGGGCCCAAGTTAGAAGCAGAGCCTAAGGTGTAAATTATCGATAGTCCATATCTCGGAAACTATAAGAGACAATGCAATTTGGCATCCGGCAATGTAATTAGCATGCCGAATATTACTTGGAATGTGAATTGGAACGAAATCGCCAATAGATAAGACCATTTTACAATTTGGGCCCAAGTTAGAAGCAGAGCCTATGGTGTAAATTATCGATAGTCCATATCTCGGAAACTATAAGAGATAATGCAATTTGGCAACTGGCAATGTAATTAGCATGCCGAATATTACTTGTAATGTGAATTGGAACGAAATCGCCAATAGATAAGACCATTTTACAATTTGGGCCCAAGTTAGAAGCAGAGCCTAAGGTGTAAATTATCGATAGTCCATATCTCGGAAACTATAAGAGATAATGCAATTTGGCAACCGGCAATGTAATTAGCATGCCGAATATTACTTGGAATGTGAATTGGGACGAAATCGCCAATAGGTAAGACCATTTTACAATTTGGGCCCAAGTTAGAAGCAGAGCCTAAGGTGTAAATTATCGATAGTCCATATCTCGGAAACTATAAGAGATAATTCAATTTGGCAACCGGCAATGTAATTAGCATGCCGAATATTACTTGGAATGTGAATTGGAACGAAATCGCCAATAGATAAGACCATTTTACAATTTGGGCCCAAGTTAGAAGCAGAGCCTAAGGTGTAAATTATCGATAGTCCATATCTCGGAAACTATAAGAGATAATGCAATTTGGCAACCGGCAATGTAATTAGCATGCCGAATATTACTTGGAATGTGAATTGGAACGAAATCGCCCATAGATAAGACCATTTTACAATTTGGGCCCAAGTTAGAATCAGAGCCTAAGGTGTAAATTATCGATAGTCCATATCTCGGAAACTATAAGAGATAATGCAATTTGGCAACCGGCAATGTAATTAGCATGCCGAATATTACTTGGAATGTGAATTGGAACGAAATCGCCAATAGATAAGGCCATTTTACAATTTGGGCCCAAGTTAGAAGCAGAGCCTATGGTGTAAATTATCGATAGTCCATATCTCGGAAACTATAAGAGATAATGCAATTTGGCAACCGGCAATGTAATTAGCATGCCGAATATTACTTGGAATGTGAATTGGAACGAAATCGCCAATGGATAAGACCATTTTACAATTTGGGCCCAAGTTAGAAGCAGAGCTTAAGGTGTAAATTATCGATAGTCCATATCTCGGAAACTATAAGAGTTAATGCAATTTGGCAACCGGCAATGTAATTAGCATGCCGAATATTACTTGGAATGTGAATTGGAACGAAATCGCCAATAGATAAGACCATTTTACAATTTGGGCCCAAGTTAGAAGCAGAGCCTAAGGTGTAAATTATCGATAGTCCATATCTCGGAAACTATAAGAGATAATTCAATTTGGCAACCGGCAATGTAATTAGCATGCCGAATATTACTTGGAATGTGAAGTGGAACGAAATCGCCAATAGATAAGACCATTTTACAATTTGGGCCCAAGTTAGAAGCAGAGCCTAAGGTGTAAATTATCGATAGTCCATATCTCGGAAACTATAAGAGATAATGCAATTTGGCAACCGGCAATGTAATTAGCATGCCGAATATTACTTGGAATGTGAATTGGAACGAAATCGCCAATAGATAAGACCATTTTACAATTTGGGAGCAAGTTAGAAGTAGAGCCTAAGGTGTAAATTATCGATAGTCCATATCTCGGAAACTATAAGAGATAATGCAATTTGGCAACCGGCAATGTAATTAGCATGCCGAATATTACTTGGAATGTGAATTGGAACGAAATCGCCAATAGATAAGACCATTTTACAATTTGGGCCCAAGTTAGAAGCAGAGCCTATGGTGTAAATTATCGATAGTCCATATCTCGGAAACTATAAGAGATAATGCAATTTGGCAACCGGCAATGTAATTAGCATGCCGAATATTACTTAGAATGTGAATTGGAACGAAATCGCCAATAGATAAGACCATTTTACAATTTGGGCCCAAGTTAGAAGCAGAGCCTAAGGTGTAAATTATCGATAGTCCATATCTCGGAAACTATAAGAGATAATGCAATTTGGCAACCGGCAATGTAATTAGCATGCCGAATATTACTTAGAATGTGAATTGGAACGAAATCGCCAATAGATAAGACCATTTTACAATTTGGGCCCAAGTTAGAAGCAGAGCCTAAGGTGTAAATTATCGATAGTCCATATCTCGGAAACTATAAGAGATAATGCAATTTGGCAACCGGCAATGTAATTAGCATGCCGAATATTACTTGGAATGTGAATTGGAACGAAATCGCCAATAGATAAGACCATTTTACAATTTGGGCCCAAGTTAGAAGCAGAGCCTAAGGTGTAAATTATCGATAGTCCATATCTCGGAAACTATAAGAGATAATGCAATTTCGCAACCGGCAATGTAATTAGCATGCCGAATATTACTTGGAATGTGAATTGGAACGAAATCGCCAATAGATAAGACCATTTTACAATTTGGGCCCAATTTAGAAGCAGAGCCTAAGGTGTAAATTATCGATAGTCCATATCCCGGAACCTATAAGAGATAATGCTATTTGGCAACCGGCAATGTAATTAGCATGCCGAATATTGCTTGGAATGTGAATTGGAACGAAATCGCCAATAGATAAGACCATTTTACAATTTGGGAGCAAGTTAGAAGTAGAGCCGAAGGTGTAAATTATCGATAGTCCATATCTCGGAAACTATAAGAGACAATGCAATTTGGCAACCGGCAATGTAATTAGCATGCCGAATATTACTTGGAATGTGAATTGGAACGAAATCGCCAATAGATAAGACCATTTTACAATTTGGGCCCAAGTTAGAAGCAGAGCCTATGGTGTAAATTATCGATAGTCCATATCTCGGAAACTATAAGAGATAATGCAATTTGGCAACCGGCAATGTAATTAGCATGCCGAATATTACTTGGAATGTGAATTGGAACGAAATCGCCAATAGATAAGACCATTTTACAATTTGGGCCCAAGTTAGAAGCAGAGCCTAAGGTGTAAATTATCGATAGTCCATATCTCGGAAACTATAAGAGATAATGCAATTTGGCAACCGGCAATGTAATTAGCATGCCGAATATTACTTGGAATGTGAATTGGAACGAAATCGCCAATAGGTAAGACCATTTTACAATTTGGGCCAAAGTTAGAAGCAGAGCCTATGGTGTAAATTATCGATAGTCCATATCTCGGAAACTATAAGAGATAATGCAATTTCGCAACCGGCAATGTAATTAGCATGCCGAATATTACTTGGAATGTGAATTGGAACGAAATCGCCAATAGATAAGACCATTTTACAATTTGGGCCCAATTTAGAAGCAGAGCCTAAGGTGTAAATTATCGATAGTCCATATCCCGGACCTATAAGAGATAATGCAATTTGGCAACCGGCAATGTAATTAGCATGCCGAATATTACTTGGAATGTGAATTGGAACGAAATCGCCAATAGATAAGACCATTTTACAATTTGGGAGCAAGTTAGAAGTAGAGCCGAAGGTGTAAATTATCGATAGTCCATATCTCGGAAACTATAAGAGACAATGCAATTTGGCAACCGGCAATGTAATTAGCATGCCGAATATTACTTGGAATGTGAATTGGAACGAAATCGCCAATAGATAAGACCATTTTACAATTTGGGCCCAAGTTAGAAGCAGAGCCTATGGTGTAAATTATCGATAGTCCATATCTCGGAAACTATAAGAGACAATGCAATTTGGCAACCGGCAATGTAATTAGCATGCCGAATATTACTTGGAATGTGAATTGGAACGAAATCGCCAATAGATAAGACCATTTTACAATTTGGGCCCAAGTTAGAAGCAGAGCCTATGGTGTAAATTATCGATAGTCCATATCTCGGAAACTATAAGAGATAATGCAATTTGGCAACCGGCAATGTAATTAGCATGCCGAATATTACTTGGAATGTGAATTGGAACGAAATCGCCAATAGATAAGACCATTTTACAATTTGGGCCCAAGTTAGAAGCAGAGCCTAAGGTGTAAATTATCGATAGTCCATATCTCGGAAACTATAAGAGATAATGCAATTTGGCAACCGGCAATGTAATTAGCATGCCGAATATTACTTGGAATGTGAATTGGAACGAAATCGCCAATAGGTAAGACCATTTTACAATTTGGGCCCAAGTTAGAAGCAGAGCCTAAGGTGTAAATTATCGATAGTCCATATCTCGGAAACTATAAGAGATAATTCAATTTGGCAACCGGAAATGTAATTAGCATGCCGAATATTACTTGGGATGTGAATTGGAACGAAATCGCCAATAGATAAGACCATTTTACAATTTGGGCCCAAGTTAGAAGCAGAGCCTAAGGTGTAAATTATCGATAGTCCATATCTCGGAAACTATAAGAGATAATGCAATTTGGCAACCGGCAATGTAATTAGCATGCCGAATATTACTTGGAATGTGAATTGGAACGAAATCGCCAATAGATAAGACCATTTTACAATTTGGGCCCAAGTTAGAAGCAGAGCCTAAGGTGTAAATTATCGATAGTCCATATCTCGGAAACTATAAGAGATAATGCAATTTGGCAACCGGCAATGTAATTAGCATGCCGAATATTACTTGGAATGTGAATTGGAACGAAATCGCCAATAGATAAGGCCATTTTACAATTTGGGCCAAAGTTAGAAGCAGAGCCTATGGTGTAAATTATCGATAGTCCATATCTCGGAAACTATAAGAGATAATGCAATTTGGCAACCGGCAATGTAATTAGCATGCCGAATATTACTTGGAATGTGAATTGGAACGAAATCGCCAATAGATAAGACCATTTTACAATTTGGGCCCAAGTTAGAAGCAGAGCCTAAGGTGTAAATTATCGATAGTCCATATCTCGGAAACTATAAGAGTTAATGCAATTTGGCAACCGGCAATGTAATTAGCATGCCAAATATTACTTGGAATGTGAATTGGAACGAAATCGCCAATAGATAAGACCATTTTACAATTTGGGCCCAAGTTAGAAGCAGAGCCTAAGGTGTAAATTATCGATAGTCCATATCTCGGAAACTATAAGAGATCATGCAATTTGGCAACCGGCAATGTAATTAGCATGCCGAATATTACTTGGAATGTGAACTGGAACGAAATCGCCAATAGATAAGACCATTTTACAATTTGGGAGCAAGTTAGAAGCAGAGCCTAAGGTGTAAATTATCGATAGTCCATATCTCGGAAACTATAAGAGATAATGCAATTTGGCAACCGGCAATGTAATTAGCATGCCGAATATTACTTGGAATGTGAATTGGAACGAAATCGACAATATATAAGACCATTTTACAATTTGGGCCCAAGTTAGAAGCAGAGCCTAAGGTGTAAATTATCGATAGTCCATATCTCGGAAACTATAAGAGATAATTCAATTTGGCAACCGGCAATGTAATTAGCATGCCGAATATTACTTGGAATGTGAAGTGGAACGAAATCGCCAATAGATAAGACCATTTTACAATTTGGGCCCAAGTTAGAAGCAGAGCCTAAGGTGTAAATTATCGATAGTCCATATCTCGGAAACTATAAGAGACAATGCAATTTGGCATCCGGCAATGTAATTAGCATGCCGAATATTACTTGGAATGTGAATTGGAACGAAATCGCCAATAGATAAGACCATTTTACAATTTGGGCCCAAGTTAGAAGCAGAGCCTATGGTGTAAATTATCGATAGTCCATATCTCGGAAACTATAAGAGATAATGCAATTTGGCAACTGGCAATGTAATTAGCATGCCGAATATTACTTGTAATGTGAATTGGAACGAAATCGCCAATAGATAAGACCATTTTACAATTTGGGCCAAGTTAGAAGCAGAGCCTAAGGTGTAAATTATCGATAGTCCATATCTCGGAAACTATAAGAGATAATGCAATTTGGCAACCGGCAATGTAATTAGCATGCCGAATATTACTTGGAATGTGAATTGGGACGAAATCGCCAATAGATAAGACTATTTTACAATTTGGGAGCAAGTTAGAAGTAGAGCCGAAGGTGTAAATTATCGATAGTCCATATCTCGGAAACTATAAGAGACAATGCAATTTGGCAACCGGCAATGTAATTAGCATGCCGAATATTACTTGGAATGTGAATTGGAACGAAATCGCCAATAGATAAGACCATTTTACAATTTGGGCCCAAGTTAGAAGCAGAGCCTATGGTGTAAATTATCGATAGTCCATATCTCGGAAACTATAAGAGATAATGCAATTTGGCAACCGGCAATGTAATTAGCATGCCGAATATTACTTGGAATGTGAATTGGAACGAAATCGCCAATAGATAAGACCATTTTACAATTTGGGCCCAAGTTAGAAGCAGAGCCTAAGGTGTAAATTATCGATAGTCCATATCTCGGAAACTATAAGAGATAATGCAATTTGGCAACCGGCAATGTAATTAGCATGCCGAATATTACTTGGAATGTGAATTGGAACGAAATCGCCAATAGGTAAGACCATTTTACAATTTGGGCCAAAGTTAGAAGCAGAGCCTATGGTGTAAATTATCGATAGTCCATATCTCGGAAACTATAAGAGATAATGCAATTTCGCAACCGGCAATGTAATTAGCATGCCGAATATTACTTGGAATGTGAATTGGAACGAAATCGCCAATAGATAAGACCATTTTACAATTTGGGCCCAATTTAGAAGCAGAGCCTAAGGTGTAAATTATCGATAGTCCATATCCCGGAACCTATAAGAGATAATGCAATTTGGCAACCGGCAATGTAATTAGCATGCCGAATATTACTTGGAATGTGAATTGGAACGAAATCGCCAATAGATAAGACCATTTTACAATTTGGGAGCAAGTTAGAAGTAGAGCCGAAGGTGTAAATTATCGATAGTCCATATCTCGGAAACTATAAGAGACAATGCAATTTGGCAACCGGCAATGTAATTAGCATGCCGAATATTACTTGGAATGTGAATTGGAACGAAATCGCCAATAGATAAGACCATTTTACAATTTGGGCCCAAGTTAGAAGCAGAGCCTATGGTGTAAATTATCGATAGTCCATATCTCGGAAACTATAAGAGACAATGCAATTTGGCAACCGGCAATGTAATTAGCATGCCGAATATTACTTGGAATGTGAATTGGAACGAAATCGCCAATAGATAAGACCATTTTACAATTTGGGCCCAAGTTAGAAGCAGAGCCTATGGTGTAAATTATCGATAGTCCATATCTCGGAAACTATAAGAGATAATGCAATTTGGCAACCGGCAATGTAATTAGCATGCCGAATATTACTTGGAATGTGAATTGGAACGAAATCGCCAATAGATAAGACCATTTTACAATTTGGGCCCAAGTTAGAAGCAGAGCCTAAGGTGTAAATTATCGATAGTCCATATCTCGGAAACTATAAGAGATAATGCAATTTGGCAACCGGCAATGTAATTAGCATGCCGAATATTACTTGGAATGTGAATTGGAACGAAATCGCCAATAGGTAAGACCATTTTACAATTTGGGCCCAAGTTAGAAGCAGAGCCTAAGGTGTAAATTATCGATAGTCCATATCTCGGAAACTATAAGAGATAATTCAATTTGGCAACCGGAAATGTAATTAGCATGCCGAATATTACTTGGGATGTGAATTGGAACGAAATCGCCAATAGATAAGACCATTTTACAATTTGGGCCCAAGTTAGAAGCAGAGCCTAAGGTGTAAATTATCGATAGTCCATATCTCGGAAACTATAAGAGATAATGCAATTTGGCAACCGGCAATGTAATTAGCATGCCGAATATTACTTGGAATGTGAATTGGAACGAAATCGCCAATAGATAAGACCATTTTACAATTTGGGCCCAAGTTAGAAGCAGAGCCTAAGGTGTAAATTATCGATAGTCCATATCTCGGAAACTATAAGAGATAATGCAATTTGGCAACCGGCAATGTAATTAGCATGCCGAATATTACTTGGAATGTGAATTGGAACGAAATCGCCAATAGATAAGGCCATTTTACAATTTGGGCCAAAGTTAGAAGCAGAGCCTATGGTGTAAATTATCGATAGTCCATATCTCGGAAACTATAAGAGATAATGCAATTTGGCAACCGGCAATGTAATTAGCATGCCGAATATTACTTGGAATGTGAATTGGAACGAAATCGCCAATAGATAAGACCATTTTACAATTTGGGCCCAAGTTAGAAGCAGAGCCTAAGGTGTAAATTATCGATAGTCCATATCTCGGAAACTATAAGAGTTAATGCAATTTGGCAACCGGCAATGTAATTAGCATGCCAAATATTACTTGGAATGTGAATTGGAACGAAATCGCCAATAGATAAGACCATTTTACAATTTGGGCCCAAGTTAGAAGCAGAGCCTAAGGTGTAAATTATCGATAGTCCATATCTCGGAAACTATAAGAGATCATGCAATTTGGCAACCGGCAATGTAATTAGCATGCCGAATATTACTTGGAATGTGAACTGGAACGAAATCGCCAATAGATAAGACCATTTTACAATTTGGGAGCAAGTTAGAAGCAGAGCCTAAGGTGTAAATTATCGATAGTCCATATCTCGGAAACTATAAGAGATAATGCAATTTGGCAACCGGCAATGTAATTAGCATGCCGAATATTACTTGGAATGTGAATTGGAACGAAATCGACAATATATAAGACCATTTTACAATTTGGGCCCAAGTTAGAAGCAGAGCCTAAGGTGTAAATTATCGATAGTCCATATCTCGGAAACTATAAGAGATAATTCAATTTGGCAACCGGCAATGTAATTAGCATGCCGAATATTACTTGGAATGTGAAGTGGAACGAAATCGCCAATAGATAAGACCATTTTACAATTTGGGCCCAAGTTAGAAGCAGAGCCTAAGGTGTAAATTATCGATAGTCCATATCTCGGAAACTATAAGAGACAATGCAATTTGGCATCCGGCAATGTAATTAGCATGCCGAATATTACTTGGAATGTGAATTGGAACGAAATCGCCAATAGATAAGACCATTTTACAATTTGGGCCCAAGTTAGAAGCAGAGCCTATGGTGTAAATTATCGATAGTCCATATCTCGGAAACTATAAGAGATAATGCAATTTGGCAACTGGCAATGTAATTAGCATGCCGAATATTACTTGTAATGTGAATTGGAACGAAATCGCCAATAGATAAGACCATTTTACAATTTGGGCCCAAGTTAGAAGCAGAGCCTAAGGTGTAAATTATCGATAGTCCATATCTCGGAAACTATAAGAGATAATGCAATTTGGCAACCGGCAATGTAATTAGCATGCCGAATATTACTTGGAATGTGAATTGGGACGAAATCGCCAATAGGTAAGACCATTTTACAATTTGGGCCCAAGTTAGAAGCAGAGCCTAAGGTGTAAATTATCGATAGTCCATATCTCGGAAACTATAAGAGATAATTCAATTTGGCAACCGGCAATGTAATTAGCATGCCGAATATTACTTGGAATGTGAATTGGAACGAAATCGCCAATAGATAAGACCATTTTACAATTTGGGCCCAAGTTAGAAGCAGAGCCTAAGGTGTAAATTATCGATAGTCCATATCTCGGAAACTATAAGAGATAATGCAATTTGGCAACCGGCAATGTAATTAGCATGCCGAATATTACTTGGAATGTGAATTGGAACGAAATCGCCCATAGATAAGACCATTTTACAATTTGGGCCCAAGTTAGAATCAGAGCCTAAGGTGTAAATTATCGATAGTCCATATCTCGGAAACTATAAGAGATAATGCAATTTGGCAACCGGCAATGTAATTAGCATGCCGAATATTACTTGGAATGTGAATTGGAACGAAATCGCCAATAGATAAGGCCATTTTACAATTTGGGCCCAAGTTAGAAGCAGAGCCTATGGTGTAAATTATCGATAGTCCATATCTCGGAAACTATAAGAGATAATGCAATTTGGCAACCGGCAATGTAATTAGCATGCCGAATATTACTTGGAATGTGAATTGGAACGAAATCGCCAATGGATAAGACCATTTTACAATTTGGGCCCAAGTTAGAAGCAGAGCTTAAGGTGTAAATTATCGATAGTCCATATCTCGGAAACTATAAGAGTTAATGCAATTTGGCAACCGGCAATGTAATTAGCATGCCGAATATTACTTGGAATGTGAATTGGAACGAAATCGCCAATAGATAAGACCATTTTACAATTTGGGCCCAAGTTAGAAGCAGAGCCTAAGGTGTAAATTATCGATAGTCCATATCTCGGAAACTATAAGAGATAATTCAATTTGGCAACCGGCAATGTAATTAGCATGCCGAATATTACTTGGAATGTGAAGTGGAACGAAATCGCCAATAGATAAGACCATTTTACAATTTGGGCCCAAGTTAGAAGCAGAGCCTAAGGTGTAAATTATCGATAGTCCATATCTCGGAAACTATAAGAGATAATGCAATTTGGCAACCGGCAATGTAATTAGCATGCCGAATATTACTTGGAATGTGAATTGGAACGAAATCGCCAATAGATAAGACCATTTTACAATTTGGGAGCAAGTTAGAAGTAGAGCCTAAGGTGTAAATTATCGATAGTCCATATCTCGGAAACTATAAGAGATAATGCAATTTGGCAACCGGCAATGTAATTAGCATGCCGAATATTACTTGGAATGTGAATTGGAACGAAATCGCCAATAGATAAGACCATTTTACAATTTGGGCCCAAGTTAGAAGCAGAGCCTATGGTGTAAATTATCGATAGTCCATATCTCGGAAACTATAAGAGATAATGCAATTTGGCAACCGGCAATGTAATTAGCATGCCGAATATTACTTAGAATGTGAATTGGAACGAAATCGCCAATAGATAAGACCATTTTACAATTTGGGCCCAAGTTAGAAGCAGAGCCTAAGGTGTAAATTATCGATAGTCCATATCTCGGAAACTATAAGAGATAATGCAATTTGGCAACCGGCAATGTAATTAGCATGCCGAATATTACTTGGAATGTGAATTGGAACGAAATCGCCAATAGATAAGACCATTTTACAATTTGGGCCCAAGTTAGAAGCAGAGCCTAAGGTGTAAATTATCGATAGTCCATATCTCGGAAACTATAAGAGATTATGCAATTTGGCAACCGGCAATGTAATTAGCATGCCGAATATTACTTGGAATGTGAATTGGAACGAAATCGCCAATAGATAAGACCATTTTACAATTTGGGCCCAAGTTAGAAGCAGAGCCTAAGGTGTAAATTATCGATAGTCCATATCTCGGAAACTATAAGAGATAATGCAATTTGGCAACCGGCAATGTAATTAGCATGCCGAATATTACTTGGAATGTGAATTGGAACGAAATCGCCAATAGATAAGGCCATTTTACAACTTGGGCCCAAGTTAGAAGCAGAGCCTATGGTGTAAATTATCGATAGTCCATATCTCGGAAACTATAAGAGATAATGCAATTTGGCAACCGGCAATGTAATTAGCATGCCGAATATTACTTGGAATGTGAATTGGAACGAAATCGCCAATAGATAAGACCATTTTACAATTTGGGCCCAAGTTAGAAGCAGAGCCTAAGGTGTAAATTATCGATAGTCCATATCTCGGAAGCTATAAGAGTTAATGCAATTTGGCAACCGGCAATGTAATTAGCATGCCGAATATTACTTGGAATGTGAATTGGAACGAAATCGCCAATAGATAAGACTATTTTACAATTTGGGCCCAAGTTAGAAGCAGAGCCTAAGGTGTAAATTATCGATAGTCCATATCTCGGAAACTATAAGAGATAATTCAATTTGGCAACCGGCAATGTAATTAGCATGCCGAATATTACTTGGAATGTGAAGTGGAACGAAATCGCCTATAGATAAGACCATTTTACAATTTGGGCCCAAGTTAGAAGCAGAGCCTAAGGTGTAAATTATCGATAGTCCATATCTCGGAAACTATAAGAGTTAATGCAATTTGGCAACCGGCAATGTAATTAGCATGCCGAATATTACTTGGAATGTGAATTGGAACGAAATCGCCAATAGATAAGACTATTTTACAATTTGGGCCCAAGTTAGAAGCAGAGCCTAAGGTGTAAATTATCGATAGTCCATATCTCGGAAACTATAAGAGATAATGCAATTTGGCAACCGGCAATGTAATTAGCATGCCGAATATTACTTGGAATGTGAATTGGAACGAAATCGCCAATAGATAAGACCATTTTACAATTTGGGAGCAAGTTAGAAGTAGAGCCTAAGGTGTAAATTATCGATAGTCCATATCTCGGAAACTATAAGAGTTAATGCAATTTGGCAACCGGCAATGTAATTAGCATGCCGAATATTACTTGGAATGTGAATTGGAACGAAATCGCCAATAGATAAGACTATTTTACAATTTGGGCCCAAGTTAGAAGCAGAGCCTAAGGTGTAAATTATCGATAGTCCATATCTCGGAAACTATAAGAGATAATTCAATTTGGCAACCGGCAATGTAATTAGCATGCCGAATATTACTTGGAATGTGAAGTGGAACGAAATCGCCAATAGATAAGGCCATTTTACAATTTGGGCCCAAGTTAGAAGCAGAGCCTAAGGTGTAAATTATCGATAGTCCATATCTCGGAAACTATAAGAGTTAATGCAATTTGGCAACCGGCAATGTAATTAGCATGCCGAATATTACTTGGAATGTGAATTGGAACGAAATCGCCAATAGATAAGACTATTTTACAGTTTGGGCCCAAGTTAGAAGCAGAGCCTAAGGTGTAAATTATCGATAGTCCATATCTCGGAAACTATAAGAGATAATGCAATTTGGCAACCGGCTATATAATTAGCATGCCGAATATTACTTGGAATGTGAATTGGAACGAAATCGCCAATAGATAAGACCATTTTACAATTTGGGAGCAAGTTAGAAGTAGAGCCTAAGGTGTAAATTATCGATAGTCCATATCTCGGAAACTATAAGAGATAATGCAATTTGGCAACCGGCAATGTAATTAGCATGCCGAATATTACTTGGAATGTGAATTGGAACGAAATCGCCAATAGATAAGACCATTTTACAATTTGGGCCCAAGTTAGAAGCAGAGCCTAAGGTGTAAATTATCGATAGTCCACATCTCGGAAACTATAAGAGATAATGCAATTTGGCAACCGGCAATGTAATTAGCATGCCGAATATTACTTGGAATGTGAATTGGAACGAAATCGCCAATAGATAAGACCATTTTACAATTTGGGCCCAAGTTAGAAGCAGAGCCTATGGTGTAAATTATTGATAGTCCATATCTCGGAAACTATAAGAGATAATGCAATTTCGCAACCGGCAATGTAATTAGCATGCCGAATATCACTTGGAATGTGAATTGGGACGAAATCGCCAATAGATAAGACCATTTTACAATTTGGGCCCAAGTTAGAAGCAGAGCCTAAGGTGTAAATTATCGATAGTCCATATCTCGGAAACTATAAGAGATAATGCAATTTGGCAACCGGCAATGTAATTAGCATGCCGAATATTACTTGGAATGTGAATTGGAACGAAATCGCCAATAGATAAGACCATTTTACAATTTGGGCCCAAGTTAGAAGCAGAGCCTAAGGTGTAAATTATCGATAGTCCATATCTCGGAAACTATAAGAGATAATTCAATTTGGCAACCGGCAATGTAATTAGCATGCCGAATATTACTTGGAATGTGAAGTGGAACGAAATCGCCAATAGATAAGACCATTTTACAATTTGGGCCCAAGTTAGAAGCAGAGCCTAAGGTGTAAATTATCGATAGTCCATATCTCGGAAACTATAAGAGATAATGCAATTTGGCAACCGGCAATGTAATTAGCATGCCGAATATTACTTGGAATGTGAATTGGAACGAAATCGCCAATAGATAAGACCATTTTACAATTTGGGAGCAAGTTAGAAGTAGAGCCTAAGGTGTAAATTATCGATAGTCCATATCTCGGAAACTATAAGAGATAATGCAATTTGGCAACCGGCAATGTAATTAGCATGCCGAATATTACTTGGAATGTGAATTGGAACGAAATCGCCAATAGATAAGACCATTTTACAATTTGGGCCCAAGTTAGAAGCAGAGCCTATGGTGTAAATTATCGATAGTCCATATCTCGGAAACTATAAGAGATAATGCAATTTGGCAACCGGCAATGTAATTAGCATGCCGAATATTACTTGGAATGTGAATTGGAACGAAATCGCCAATAGATAAGACCATTTTACAATTTGGGCCCAAGTTAGAAGCAGAGCCTAAGGTGTAAATTATCGATAGTCCATATCTCGGAAACTATAAGAGATAATGCAATTTGGCAACCGGCAATGTAATTAGCATGCCGAATATTACTTGGAATGTGAATTGGAACGAAATCGCCAATAGATAAGACCATTTTACAATTTGGGCCCAAGTTAGAAGCAGAGCCTAAGGTGTAAATTATCGATAGTCCATATCTCGGAAACTATAAGAGATTATGCAATTTGGCAACCGGCAATGTAATTAGCATGCCGAATATTACTTAGAATGTGAATTGGAACGAAATCGCCAATAGATAAGACCATTTTACAATTTGGGCCCAAGTTAGAAGCAGAGCCTAAGGTGTAAATTATTGATAGTCCATATCTCGGAAACTATAAGAGATAATGCAATTTCGCAACCGGCAATGTAATTAGCATGCCGAATATTACTTGGAATGTGAATTGGAACGAAATCGCCAATAGATAAGACCATTTTACAATTTGGGCCCAAGTTAGAAGCAGAGCCTAAGGTGTAAATTATCGATAGTCCATATCTCGGAAACTATAAGAGATAATGCAATTTGGCAACCGGCAATGTAATTAGCATGCCGAATATTACTTGGAATGTGAATTGGAACGAAATCGCCAATAGATAAGACCATTTTACAATTTGGGCCCAAGTTAGAAGCAGAGCCTAAGGTGTAAATTATCGATAGTCCATATCTCGGAAACTATAAGAGATAATGCAATTTGGCAACCGGCAATGTAATTAGCATGCCGAATATTACTTGGAATGTGAATTGGAACGAAATCGCCAATAGATAAGGCCATTTTACAACTTGGGCCCAAGTTAGAAGCAGAGCCTATGGTGTAAATTATCGATAGTCCATATCTCGGAAACTATAAGAGATAATGCAATTTGGCAACCGGCAATGTAATTAGCATGCCGAATATTACTTGGAATGTGAATTGGAACGAAATCGCCAATAGATAAGACCATTTTACAATTTGGGCCCAAGTTAGAAGCAGAGCCTAAGGTGTAAATTATCGATAGTCCATATCTCGGAAACTATAAGAGTTAATGCAATTTGGCAACCGGCAATATAATTAGCATGCCGAATATTACTTGGAATGTAAATTGGAACGAAATCGCCAATAGATAAGACTATTTTACAATTTGGGCCCAAGTTAGAAGCAGAGCCTAAGGTGTAAATTATCGATAGTCCATATCTCGGAAACTATAAGAGATAATTCAATTTGGCAACCGGCAATGTAATTAGCATGCCGAATATTACTTGGAATGTGAAGTGGAACGAAATCGCCAATAGATAAGACCATTTTACAATTTGGGCCCAAGTTAGAAGCAGAGCCTAAGGTGTAAATTATCGATAGTCCATATCTCGGAAACTATAAGAGTTAATGCAATTTGGCAACCGGCAATGTAATTAGCATGCCGAATATTACTTGGAATGTGAATTGGAACGAAATCGCCAATAGATAAGACTATTTTACAATTTGGGCCCAAGTTAGAAGCAGAGCCTAAGGTGTAAATTATCGATAGTCCATATCTCGGAAACTATAAGAGATAATGCAATTTGGCAACCGGCAATGTAATTAGCATGCCGAATATTACTTGGAATGTGAATTGGAACGAAATCGCCAATAGATAAGACCATTTTACAATTTGGGAGCAAGTTAGAAATAGAGCCTAAGGTGTAAATTATCGATAGTCCATATCTCGGAAACTATAAGAGTTAATGCAATTTGGCAACCGGCAATGTAATTAGCATGCCGAATATTACTTGGAATGTGAATTGGAACGAAATCGCCAATAGATAAGACTATTTTACAATTTGGGCCCAAGTTAGAAGCAGAGCCTAAGGTGTAAATTATCGATAGTCCATATCTCGGAAACTATAAGAGATAATTCAATTTGGCAACCGGCAATGTAATTAGCATGCCGAATATTACTTGGAATGTGAAGTGGAACGAAATCGCCAATAGATAAGGCCATTTTACAATTTGGACCCAAGTTAGAAGCAGAGCCTAAGGTGTAAATTATCGATAGTCCATATCTCGGAAACTATAAGAGTTAATGCAATTTGGCAACCGGCAATGTAATTAGCATGCCGAATATTACTTGGAATGTGAATTGGAACGAAATCGCCAATAGATAAGACTATTTTACAATTTGGGCCCAAGTTAGAAGCAGAGCCTAAGGTGTAAATTATCGATAGTCCATATCTCGGAAACTATAAGAGATAATGCAATTTGGCAACCGGCTATATAATTAGCATGCCGAATATTACTTGGAATGTGAATTGGAACGAAATCGCCAATAGATAAGACCATTTTACAATTTGGGAGCAAGTTAGAAGTAGAGCCTAAGGTGTAAATTATCGATAGTCCATATCTCGGAAACTATAAGAGATAATGCAATTTGGCAACCGGCAATGTAATTAGCATGCCGAATATTACTTGGAATGTGAATTGGAACGAAATCGCCAATAGATAAGACCATTTTACAATTTGGGCCCAAGTTAGAAGCAGAGCCTAAGGTGTAAATTATCGATAGTCCACATCTCGGAAACTATAAGAGATAATGCAATTTGGCAACCGGCAATGTAATTAGCATGCCGAATATTACTTGGAATGTGAATTGGAATGAAATCGCCAATAGATAAGACCATTTTACAATTTGGGCCCAAGTTAGAAGCAGAGCCTATGGTGTAAATTATTGATAGTCCATATCTCGGAAACTATAAGAGATAATGCAATTTCGCAACCGGCAATGTAATTAGCATGCCGAATATCACTTGGAATGTGAATTGGGACGAAATCGCCAATAGATAAGACCATTTTACAATTTGGGCCCAAGTTAGAAGCAGAGCCTAAGGTGTAAATTATCGATAGTCCATATCTCGGAAACTATAAGAGATAATGCAATTTGGCAACCGGCAATGTAATTAGCATGCCGAATATTACTTGGAATGTGAATTGGAACGAAATCGCCAATAGATAAGACCATTTTACAATTTGGGCCCAAGTTAGAAGCAGAGCCTAAGGTGTAAATTATCGATAGTCCATATCTCGGAAACTATAAGAGATAATGCAATTTGGCAACCGGCAATGTAATTAGCATGCCGAATATTACTTGGAATGTGAATTGGAACGAAATCGCCAATAGATAAGACCATTTTACAATTTGGGCCCAAGTTAGAAGCAGAGCCTAAGGTGTAAATTATCGATAGTTAATATCTCGGAAACTATAAGGGATAATGCAATTTGGCAACCGGCAATGTAATTAGCATGCCGAATACTACTTGGAATGTGAATTGGAACGAAATCGCCAATAGATAAGACCATTTTACAATTTGGGCCCAAGTTAGAAGCAGAGCCTAAGGTGTAAATTATCGATAGTCCATATCTCGGAAACTATAAGAGATAATGCAATTTGGCAACCGGCAATGTAATTAGCATGCCGAATATTACTTGGAATGTGAATTGGAACGAAATCGCCAATAGATAAGACCATTTTACAATTTGGGCCCAAGTTAGAAGCAGAGCCTAAGGTGTAAATTATCGATAGTCCATATCTCGGAAACTATAAGAGATAATGCAATTTGGCAACCGGCAATGTAATTAGCATGCCGAATATTACTTGGAATGTGAATTGGAACGAAATCGCCAATAGATAAGACCATTTTACAATTTGGGAGCAAGTTAGAAGCAGAGCCTAAGGTGTAAATTATCGATAGTCCATATCTCGGAAACTATAAGAGATAATGCAATTTGGCATCCGGCAATGTAATTAGCATGCCGAATATTACTTGGAATGTGAATTGGAACGGAATCGCTAATAGATAAGACCATTTTACAATTTGGGCCCAAGTTAGAAGCAGAGCCTAAGGTGTAAATTATCGATAGTCCATATCTCGGAAACTATAAGAGATAATGCAATTTCGCAACCGGCAATGTAATTAGCATGCTGAATATTACTTGGAGTGTGAATTGGAACGAAATCGCCAATAGATAAGACCATTTTACAATTTGGGCCCAAGTTTGAAGCAGAGCCTAAGGTGTAAATTATCGATAGTCCATATCTCGGAAACTATAAGAGATAATGCAATTTGGCAACCGGCAATGTAATTAGCATGCCGAATATTACTTGGAATGTGAATTGGAACGAAATCGCCAATAGATAAGACCATTTTACAATTTGGGCCCAAGTTAGAAGCAGAGCCTAAGGTGTAAATTATCGATAGTCCATATCTCGGAAACTATAAGAGATAATGCAATTTGGCAACCGGCAATGTAATTAGCATGCCGAATATTACTTGGAATGTGAATTGGAACGAAATCGCCAATAGATAAGACCATTTTACAATTTGGGCCCAAGTTAGAAGCAGAGCCTAAGGTGTAAATTATAGATAGTCCATATCTCGGAAACTATAAGAGATAATGCAATTTCGCAACCGGCAATGTAATTAGCATGCCGAATATCACTTGGAATGTGAATTGGGACGAAATCGCCAATAGATAAGACCATTTTACAATTTGGGCCCAAGTTAGAAGCAGAGCCTAAGGTGTAAATTATCGATAGTCCATATCTCGGAAACTATAAGAGATAATGCAATTTGGCAACCGGCAATGTAATTAGCATGCCGAATATTACTTGGAATGTGAATTGGAACGAAATCGCCAATAGATAAGACCATTTTACAATTTGGGCCCAAGTTAGAAGCAGAGCCTAAGGTGTAAATTATCGATAGTCCATATCTCGGAAACTATAAGAGATAATGCAATTTGGCAACCGGCAATGTAATTAGCATGCCGAATATTACTTGGAATGTGAATTGGAACGAAATCGCCAATAGGTAAGACCATTTTACAATTTGGGCCCAAGTTAGAAGCAGAGCCTAAGGTGTAAATTATCGATAGTCCATATCTCGGAAACTATAAGAGATAATTCAATTTGGCAACCGGCAATGTAATTAGCATGCCGAATATTACTTGGAATGTGAATTGGAACGAAATCGCCAATAGATAAGACCATTTTACAATTTGGGCCCAAGTTAGAAGCAGAGCCTAAGGTGTAAATTATCGATAGTCCATATCTCGGAAACTATAAGAGATAATGCAATTTGGCAACCGGCAATGTAATTAGCATGCCGAATATTACTTGGAATGTGAATTGGAACGAAATCGCCAATAGATAAGACCATTTTACAATTTGGGCCCAAGTTAGAAGCAGAGCCTAAGGTGTAAATTATCGATAGTCCATAACTCGGAAACTATAAGAGATAATGCAATTTGGCAACCGGCAATGTAATTAGCATGCCGAATATTACTTGGAATGTGAATTGGAACGAAATCGCCAATAGATAAGGCCATTTTACAATTTGGGCCCAAGTTAGAAGCAGAGCCTATGGTGTAAATTATCGATAGTCCATATCTCGGAAACTATAAGAGATAATGCAATTTGGCAACCGGCAATGAAATTAGCATGCCGAATATTACTTGGAATGTGAATTGGGACGAAATCGCCAATAGATAAGACCATTTTACAATTTGGGCCCAAGTTAGAAGCAGAGCCTAAGGTGTAAATAATCGATAGTCCATATCTCGAAAACTATAAGAGTTAATGCAATTTGGCAACCGGCAATGTAATCAGCATGCCGAATATTACTTGGAATGTGAATTGGAACGAAATCGCCAATAGATAAGACCATTTTACAATTTGGGCCCAAGTTAGAAGCAGAGCCTAAGGTGTAAAGTATCGATAGTCCATATCTCGGAAACTATAAGAGATAATGCAATTTGGCAACCGGCAATGTAATTAGCATGCCGAATATTACTTGGAATGTGAATTGGAACGAAATTGCCAATAGATAAGACAATTTTACAATTTGGGCCCAAGTTAGAAGCAGAGCCTAAGGTGTAAATTATCGATAGTCCATATCTCTGAAACTATAAGAGATAATGCAATTTCGCAACCGGCAATGTAATTAGCATGCCGAATATTACTTGGAATGTGAATTGGGACGAAATCGCCAATAGATAAGACCATTTTACAATTTGGGCCCAAGTTAGAAGCAGAGCCTAAGGTGTAAAGTATCGATAGTCCATATCTCGGAAACTATAAGAGATAATGCAATTTGGCAACCGGCAATGTAATTAGCATGCCGAATATTACTTGGAATGTGAATTGGAACGAAATTGCCAATAGATAAGACAATTTTACAATTTGGGCCCAAGTTAGAAGCAGAGCCTAAGGTGTAAATTATCGATAGTCCATATCTCTGAAACTATAAGAGATAATGCAATTTCGCAACCGGCAATGTAATTAGCATGCCGAATATTACTTGGAATGTGAATTGGGACGAAATCGCCAATAGATAAGGCTATTTTACACTTTGGGCCCAAGTTAGAAGCAGAGCCTAAGGTGTAAATTATCGATAGTCCATATCTCGGAAACTATAAGAGATAATGCAATTTGGCAACCGGCAATGTAATTAGCATGCCGAATATTACTTGGAATGTGAATTGGAACGAAATCGCCAATAGATAAGACCATTTTACAATTTTGGCCCAATTTAGAAGCAGAGCCTAAGGTGTAAATTATTGATAGTCCATATCTCGGAAACTATAAGAGATAATGCAATTTCGCAACCGGCAATGTAATTAGCATGCCGAATATTACTAGGAGTGTGAATTGGAACGAAATCGCCAATAGATAAGACCATTTTACAATTTGGGCCCAAGTTAGAAGCAGAGCCTAAGGTGTAAATTATCGATAGTCCATATCTCGGAAACTATAAGAGATAATGCAATTTGGCAACCGGCAATGTAATTAGCATGCCGAATATTACTTGGAATGTGAATTGGAACGAAATCGCCAATAGATAAGACCATTTTACAATTTGGGCCCAAGTTAGAAGCAGAGCCTAAGGTGTAAATTATCGATAGTCCATATCTCGGAAACTATAAGAGATAATGCAATTTGGCAACCGGCAATGTAATTAGCATGCCGAATATTACTTGGAATGTGAATTGGAACGAAATCGCCAATAGATAAGACCATTTTACAATTTGGGCCCAAGTTAGAAGCAGAGCCTAAGGTGTAAATTATCGATAGTCCATATCTCGGAAACTATAAGAGATAATGCAATTTGGCAACCGGCAATGTAATTAGCATGCCGAATATTACTTGGAATGTGAATTGGAACGAAATCGCCAATAGATAAGACCATTTTACAATTTGGGCCCAAGTTAGAAGCAGAGCCTAAGGTGTAAATTATCGATAGTCCATATCTCGGAAACTATAAGAGATAATGCAATTTGGCAACCGGCAATGTAATTAGCATGCCGAATGTTACTTGGAATGTGAATTGGAACGAAATCGCCAATAGATAAGACCATTTTACAATTTGGGCCCAAGTTAGAAGCAGAGCCTAAGGTGTAAATTATTGATAGTCCATATCTCGGAAACTATAAGAGATAATGCAATTTCGCAACCGGCAATGTAATTAGCATGCCGAATATTACTTGGAATGTGAATTGGAACGAAATCGCCAATAGATAAGACCATTTTACAATTTGGGCCCAAGTTAGAAGCAGAGCCTAAGGTGTAAATTATCGATAGTCCATATCTCGGAAACTATAAGAGATAATGCAATTTGGCAACCGGCAATGTAATTAGCATGCCGAATATTTCTTGGAATGTGAATTGGAACGAAATCGCCAATAGATAAGACCATTTTACGATTTGGGCCCAAGTTAGAAGCAGAGCCTAAGGTGTAAATTATCGATAGTCCATATCTCGG
This sequence comes from Rhynchophorus ferrugineus, assembly GCF_030347505.1. Classification (NCBI taxonomy): domain Eukaryota; kingdom Metazoa; phylum Arthropoda; class Insecta; order Coleoptera; family Curculionidae; genus Rhynchophorus; species Rhynchophorus ferrugineus. The sequence continues at coordinate 405,110 of NW_027472694.1, forward strand.
AAACTATAAGAGATAATGCAATTTGGCAACCGGCAATGTAATTAGCATGCCGAATATTACTTGGAATGTGAATTGGAACGAAATCGCCAATAGATAAGACCATTTTACAATTTGGGCCCAAGTTAGAAGCAGAGCCTAAGGTGTAAATTATTGATAGTCCATATCTCGGAAACTATAAGAGATAATGCAATTTCGCAACCGGCAATGTAATTAGCATGCCGAATATTACTTGGAATGTGAATTGGAACGAAATCGCCAATAGATAAGACCATTTTACAATTTGGGCCCAAGTTAGAAGCAGAGCCTAAGGTGTAAATTATTGATAGTCCATATCCCGGAAACTATAAGAGATAATGCAATTTGGCAACCGGCAATGTAATTAGCATGCCGAATATTACTTGGAATGTGAATTGGAACGAAATCGCCAATAGATAAGACCATTTTACAATTTGGGCCCAAGTTAGAAGCAGAGCCTAAGGTGTAAATTATCGATAGTCCATATCTCGGAAACTATAAGAGATAATGCAATTTGGCAACCGGCAATGTAATTAGCATGCCGAATATTACTTGGAATGTGAATTGGAACGAAATCGCCAATAGATAAGACCATTTTACAATTTGGGCACAAGTTAGAAGCAGAGCCTAAGGTGTAAATTATCGATAGTCCATATCTCGGAAACTATAAGAGATAATGCAATTTGGCAACCGGCAATGTAATTAGCATGCCGAATATTACTTGGAATGTGAATTGGAACGAAATCGCCAATAGATAAGACCATTTTACAATTTGGGCCCAAGTTAGAAGCAGAGCCTAAGGTGTAAATTATTGATAGTCCATATCTCGGAAACTATAAGAGATAATGCAATTTCGCAACCGGCAATGTAATTAGCATGCCGATTATCACTTGGAATGTGAATTGGGACGAAATCGCCAATAGATAAGACCATTTTACAATTTGGGCCCAAGTTAGAAGCAGAGCCTAAGGTGTAAATTATCGATAGTCCATATCTCGGAAACTATAAGAGATAATGCAATTTGGCAACCGGCAATGTAATTAGCATGCCGAATATTACTTGGAATGTGAATTGGAACGAAATCGCCAATAGATAAGACCATTTTACAATTTGGGCCCAAGTTAGAAGCAGAGCCTAAAGTGTAAATTATCGATAGTCCATATCTCGGAAACTATAAGAGATAATGCATTTTGGCAACCGGCAATGTAATTAGCATGCCGAATATTACTTGGAAAGTGAATTGGAACGAAATCGCCAATAGATAAGACCATTTTACAATTTGGGCCCAAGTTAGAAGCAGAGCCTAAGGTGTAAATTATCGATAGTCCATATCTCGGAAACTATAAGAGATAATGCAATTTGGCAACCGGCAATGTAATTAGCATGCCGAATATTACTTGGAATGTGAATTGGAACGAAATCGCCAATAGATAAGACCATTTTACAATTTGGGCCCAAGTTATAAGCAGAGCCTATGGTGTAAATTATCGATAGTCCATATCTCGGAAACTATAAGATATAATGCAATTTGGCAACCGGCAATGTAATTAGCATGCCGAATATTACTTGGAATGTGAATTGGAACGAAATCGCCAAAAGATAAGACCATTTTACAATTTGGGCCCAAGTTAGAAGCAGAGCCTAAGGTGTAAATTATCGATAGTCCATATCTCGGAAGCTATAAGAGATAATGCAATTTGGCAACCGGCAATGTAATTAGCATGCCGAATATTACTTGGAATGTGAATTGGAACGAAATCGCCAATAGATAAGACCATTTAACAATTTGGGCTCAAGTTAGAAGCAGAGCCTAAGGTGTAAATTATCGATAGTCCATATCTCGGAAACTATAAGAGATAATGCAATTTGGCAACCGGCAATGTAATTAGCATGCCGAATATTACTTGGAATGTGAATTGGAACGAAATCGCCAATAGGTAAGACCATTTTACAATTTGGGCCCAAGTTAGAAGCAGAGCCTATGGTGTAAATTATCGATAGTCCATATCTCGGAAACTATAAGAGTTAATGCAATTTGGCAACCGGCAATGTAATTAGCATGCCGAATATTACTTGGAATGTGAATTGGAACGAAATCGCCAATAGATAAGACCATTTTACAATTTGGACCCAAGTTAGAAGCAGAGCCTAAGGTGTAAATTATCGATAGTCCATATCTCGGAAACTATAAGAGATAATGCAATTTAGCAACCGGCAATGTAATTAGCATGCCGAATATTACTTGGAATGTGAATTGGAACGAAATCGCCAATAGATAAGACCATTTTACAATTTGGGCCCAAGTTAGAAGCAGAGCCTAAGGTGTAAATTATCGATAGTCCATATCTCGGAAACTATAAGAGATAATGCAATTTGGCAACCGGCAATGTAATTAGCATGCCGAATATTACTTGGAATGTGAATTGGAACGAAATCGCCAATAGGTAAGACCATTTTACAATTTGGGCCCAAGTTAGAAGCAGAGCCTATGGTGTAAATTATCGATAGTCCATATCTCGGAAACTATAAGAGTTAATGCAATTTGGCAACCGGCAATGTAATTAGCATGCCGAATATTACTTGGAATGTGAATTGGAACGAAATCGCCAATAGATAAGACCATTTTACAATTTGGGCCCAAGTTAGAAGCAGAGCCTAAGGTGTAAATTATCGATAGTCCATATCTCGGAAACTATAAGAGATAATGCAATTTAGCAACCGGCAATGTAATTAGCATGCCGAATATTACTTGGAATGTGAATTGGAACGAAATCGCCAATAGATAAGACCATTTTACAATTTGGGCCCAAGTTAGAAGCAGAGCCTAAGGTGTAAATTATCGATAGTCCATATCTCGGAAACTATAAGAGATAATGCAATTTGGCAACCGGCAATGTAATTAGCATGCCGAATATTAATTGGAATGTGAATTGGAACGAAATCGCCAATAGATAAGACCATTTTACAATTTGGGCCCAAGTTAGAAGCAGAGCCTAAGGTGTAAATTATCGATAGTCCATATCTCGGAAACTATAAGAGATAATGCAATTTGGCAACCGGCAATGTAATTAGCATGCCGAATATTACTTGGAATGTGAATTGGAACGAAATCGCCAATAGGTAAGACCATTTTACAATTTGGGCCCAAGTTAGAAGCAGAGCCTATGGTGTAAATTATCGATAGTCCATATCTCGGAAACTATAAGAGATAATGCAATTTGGCAACCGGCAATGTATTTAGCATGCCCAATATTACTTGGAATGTGAATTGGAACGAAATCGCCAATAGATAAGACCATTTTACAATTTGGGCCCAAGTTAGAAGCAGAGCCTAAGGTGTAAATTATCGATAGTCCATATCTCGGAAACTATAAGAGATAATTCAATTTGGCAACCGGCAATGTAATTAGCATGCCGAATATTACTTGGAATGTGAATTGGAACGAAATCGCCAATAGATAAGACCATTTTACAATTTGGGAGCAAGTTAGAAGCAGAGCCTAAGGTGCAAATTATCGATAGTCCATATCTCGGAAACTATAAGAGATAATGCAATTTCGCAACCGGCAATGTAATTAGCATGCCGATTATCACTTGGAATGTGAATTGGGACGAAATCGCCAATAGATAAGACCATTTTACAATTTGGGCCCAAGTTAGAAGCAGAGCCTAAGGTGTAAATTATCGATAGTCCATATCTCGGAAACTATAAGAGATAATGCAATTTGGCAACCGGCAATGTAATTAGCATGCCGAATATTACTTGGAATGTGAATTGGAACGAAATCGCCAATAGATAAGACCATTTTACAATTTGGGCCCAAGTTAGAAGCAGAGCCTAAAGTGTAAATTATCGATAGTCCATATCTCGGAAACTATAAGAGATAATGCAATTTGGCAACCGGCAATGTAATTAGCATGCCGAATGTTACTTGGAATGTGAATTGGAACGAAATCGCCAATAGATAAGACCATTTTACAATTTGGGCCCAAGTTAGAAGCAGAGCCTAAGGTGTAAATTATCGATAGTCCATATCTCGGAAACTATAAGAGATAATGCAATTTGGCAACCGGCAATGTAATTAGCATGCCGAATATTACTTGGAATGTGAATTGGAACGAAATCGCCAATAGATAAGACCATTTTACAATTTGGGCCCAAGTTATAAGCAGAGCCTATGGTGTAAATTATCGATAGTCCATATCTCGGAAACTATAAGAGATAATGCAATTTGGCAACCGGCAATGTAATTAGCATGCCGAATATTACTTGGAATGTGAATTGGAACGAAATCGCCAATAGATAAGACCATTTTACAATTTGGGCCCAAGTTAGAAGCAGAGCCTTAGGTGTAAATTATCGATAGTCCATATCTCGGAAACTATAAGAGTTAATGCAATTTGGCAACCGGCAATGTAATTAGCATGCCGAATATTACTTGGAATGTGAATTGGAACGAAATCGCCAATAGATAAGACCATTTTACAATTTGGGCCCAAGTTAGAAGCAGAGCCTAAGGTGTAAATTATCGATAGTCCATATCTCGGAAACTATAAGAGATAATGCAATTTGGCAACCGGCAATGTAATTAGCATGCCGAATATTACTTGGATTGTGAATTGGAACGAAATCGCCAATAGATAAGACCATTTTACAATTTGGGCCCAAGTTAGAAGCAGAGCCTAAGGTGTAAATTATCGATAGTCCATATCTCGGAAACTATAAGAGATAATGTAATTTGGCAACCGGCAATGTAATTAGCATGCCGAATATTACTTGGAATGTGAATTGGAACGAAATCGCCAATAGATAAGACCATTTTACAATTTGGGCCCAAGTTATAAGCAGAGCCTATGGTGTAAATTATCGATAGTCCATATCTCGGAAACTATAAGAGATAATGCAATTTGGCAACCGGCAATGTAATTAGCATGCCGAATATTACTTGGAATGTGAATTGGAACGAAATCGCCAATAGATAAGACCATTTTACAATTTGGGCCCAAGTTAGAAGCAGAGCCTAAGGTGTAAATAATCGATAGTCCATATCTCGGAAACTATAAGAGTTAATGCAATTTGGCAACCGGCAATGTAATTAGCATGCCGAATATTACTTGGAATGTGAATTGGAACGAAATCGCCAATAGATAAGACCATTTTACAATTTGGGCCCAAGTTAGAAGCAGAGCCTAAGGTGTAAATTATCGATAGTCCATATCTCGGAAACTATAAGAGATAATGCAATTTGGCAACCGGCAATGTAATTAGCATGCCGAATATTACTTGGAATGTGAATTGGAACGAAATCGCCAATAGATAAGACCATTTTACAATTTGGGCCCAAGTTTGAAGCAGAGCCTAAGGTGTAAATTATCGATAGTCAATATCTCGGAAACTATAAGAGATAATGCAATTTGGCAACCGGCAATGCAATTAGCATGCCGAATATTACTTGGAATGTGAATTGGAACGAAATCGCCAATAGGTAAGACCATTTTACAATTTGGGCCCAAGTTAGAAGCAGAGCCTAAGGTGTAAATTATCGATAGTCCATATCTCGGAAACTATAAGAGATAATTCAATTTGGCAACCGGCAATGTAATTAGCATGCCGAATATTACTTGGAATGTGAATTGGAACGAAATCGCCAATAGATAAGACCATTTTACAATTTGGGCCCAAGTTAGAAGCAGAGCCTAAGGTGTAAATTATCGATAGTCCATATCTCGGAAACTATAAGAGATAATGCAATTTCGCAACCGGCAATGTAATTAGCATGCCGAATATTACTTGGAGTGTGAATTGGAACGAAATCGCCAATAGATAAGACCATTTTACAATTTGGGCCCAAGTTAGAAGCAGAGCCTAAGGTGTAAATTATCGATAGTCCATATCTCGGAAACTATAAGAGATAATGCAATTTGGTAACCGGCAATGTAATTAGCATGCCGAATATTACTTGGAATGTGAATTGGAACGAAATCGCCAATAGATAAGACCATTTTACAATTTGGGCCCAAGTTAGAAGCAGAGCCTAAGGTGTAAATTATCGATAGTCAATATCTCGGAAACTATAAGAGATAATGCAATTTGGCAACCGGCAATGCAATTAGCATGCCGAATATTACTTGGAATGTGAATTGGAACGAAATCGCCAATAGGTAAGACCATTTCACAATTTGGGCCCAAGTTAGAAGCAGAGCCTAAGGTGTAAATTATCGATAGTCCATATCTCGGAAACTATAAGAGATAATTCAATTTGGCAACCGGCAATGTAATTAGCATGCCGAATATTACTTGGAATGTGAATTGGAACGAAATCGCCAATAGATAAAACCATTTTACAATTTGGGCCCAAGTTAGAAGCAGAGCCTAAGGTGTAAATTATCGATAATCCATATCTCGAAAACTATAAGAGATAATGCAATTTCGCAACCGGCAATGTAATTAGCATGCCGAATATTACTTGGAGTGTGAATTGGAACGAAATCGCCAATAGATAAGACCATTTTACAATTTGGGCCCAAGTTAGAAGCAGAGCCTAAGGTGTAAATTATCGATAGTCCATATCTCGGAAACTATAAGAGATAATGCAATTTGGCAACCGGCAATGTAATTAGCATGCCGAATATTACTTGGAATGTGAATTGGAACGAAATCGCCAATAGATAAGACCATTTTACAATTTGGGCCCAAGTTAGAAGCAGAGCCTAAGGTGTAAATTATCGATAGTCCATATCTCGGAAACTATAAGAGATAATGCAATTTGGCAACCGGCAATGTAATTAGCATGCCGAATATTACTTGGAATGTGAATTGGAACGAAATCGCCAATAGATAAGACCATTTTACAATTTGGGCCCAAGATAGAAGCAGAGCCTAAGGTGTAAATTATTGATAGTCCATATCTCGGAAACTATAAGAGATAATGCAATTTCGCAACCGGCAATGTAATTAGCATGCCGAATATCACTTGGAATGTGAATTGGGACGAAATCGCCAATAGATAAGACCATTTTACAATTTGGGCCCAAGTTAGAAGCAGAGCCTAAGGTGTAAATTATCGATAGTCCATATCTCGGAAACTATAAGAGATAATGCAATTTGGCAACCGGCAATGTAATTAGCATGCCGAATATTACTTGGAATGTGAATTGGAACGAAATCGCCAATAGATAAGACCATTTTACAATTTGGGCCCAAGTTAGAAGCAGAGCCTAAGGTGTAAATTATCGATAGTCCATATCTCGGAAACTATAAGAGATAATGCAATTTGGCAACCGGCAATGTAATTAGCATGCCGAATATTACTTGGAATGTGAACTGGAACGAAATCGCCAATAGATAAGACCATTTTACAATTTGGGCCCAAGTTAGAAGCAGAGCCTAAGGTGTAAATTATCGATAGTCCATATCTCGGAAACTATAAGAGATAATGCAATTTCGCAACCGGCAATGTAATTAGCATGCCGAATATTACTTGGAGTGTGAATTGGAACGAAATCGCCAATAGATAAGACCATTTTACAATTTGGGCCCAAGTTAGAAGCAGAGCCTAAGGTGTAAATTATCGATAGTCCATATCTCGGAAACTATAAGAGATAATGCAATTTGGCAACCGGCAATGTAATTAGCATGCCGAATATTACTTGGAATGTGAATTGGAACGAAATCGCCAATAGATAAGACCATTTTACAATTTGGGCCCAAGTTAGAAGCAGAGCCTAAGGTGTAAATAATCGATAGTCCATATCTCGGAAACTATAAGAGATAATGCAATTTGGCAACCGGCAATGTAATTAGCATGCCGAATATTACTTGGAATGTGAATTGGAACGAAATCGCCAATAGATAAGACCATTTTACAATTTGGGCCCAAGTTAGAAGCAGAGCCTAAGGTGTAAATTATCGATAGTCCATATCTCGGAAACTATAAGAGATAATGCAATTTGGCAACCGGCAATGTAATTAGCATGCCGAATATTTCTTGGAATGTGAATTGGAACGAAATCGCCAATAGATAAGACCATTTTACAATTTGGGCCCAAGTTAGAAGCAGAGCCTAAGGTGTAAATTATTGATAGTCCATATCTCGGAAACTATAAGAGATAATGCAATTTCGCAACCGGCAATGTAATTAGCATGCCGAATATTACTTGGAATGTGAATTGGAACGAAATCGCCAATAGATAAGACCATTTTACAATTTGGGCCCAAGTTAGAAGCAGAGCCTAAGGTGTAAATTATTGATAGTCCATATCTCGGAAACTATAAGAGATAATGCAATTTGGCAACCAGCAATGTAATTAGCATGCCGAATATTACTTGGAATGTGAATTGGAACGAAATCGCCAATAGATAAGACCATTTTACGATTTGGGCCCAAGTTAGAAGCAGAGCCTAAGGTGTAAATTATCGATAGTCCATATCTCGGAAACTATAAGAGATAATGCAATTTGGCAACCGGCAATGTAATTAGCATGCCGAATATTACTTGGAATGTGAATTGGAACGAAATCGCCAATAGATAAGACCATTTTACAATTTGGGCCCAAGTTAGAAGCAGAACCTAAGGTGTAAATTATTGATAGTCCATATCTCGGAAACTATAAGAGATAATGCAATTTCGCAACCGACAATGTAATTAGCATGCCGAATATTACTTGGAATGTGAATTGGAACGAAATCGCCAATAGATAAGACCATTTTACAATTTGGGCCCAAGTTAGAAGCAGAGCCTAAGGTGTAAATTATTGATAGTCCATATCTCGGAAACTATAAGAGATAATGCAATTTGGCAACCGGCAATGTAATTAGCATGCCGAATATTACTTGGAATGTGAATTGGAACGAAATCGCCAATAGATAAGACCATTTTACAATTTGTGCCCAAGTTAGAAGCAGAGCCTAAGGTGTAAATTATCGATAGTCCATATCTCGGAAACTATAAGAGATAATGCAATTTGGCAACCGGCAATGTAATTAGCATGCCGAATATTACTTGGAATGTGAATTGGAACGAAATCGCCAATAGATAAGACCATTTTACAATTTGGGCCCAAGTTAGAAGCAGAGCCTAAGGTGTAAATTATCGATAGTCCATATCTCGGAAACTATAAGAGATAATGCAATTTGGCAACCGGCAATGTAATTAGCATGCCGAATATTACTTGGAATGTGAATTGGAACGAAATCGCCAATAGATAAGACCATTTTACAATTTGGGCCCAAGTTAGAAGCAGAGCCTAAGGTGTAAATTATTGATAGTCCATATCTCGGAAACTATAAGAGATAATGCAATTTCGCAACCGGCAATGTAATTAGCATGCCGATTATCACTTGGAATGTGAATTGGGACGAAATCGCCAATAGATAAGACCATTTTACAATTTGGGCCCAAGTTAGAAGCAGAGCCTAAGGTGTAAATTATCGATAGTCCATATCTCGGAAACTATAAGAGATAATGCAATTTGGCAACCGGCAATGTAATTAGCATGCCGAATATTACTTGGAATGTGAATTGGAACGAAATCGCCAATAGATAAGACCATTTTACAATTTGGGCCCAAGTTAGAAGCAGAGCCTAAGGTGTAAATTATCGATAGTCCATATCTCGGAAACTATAAGAGATAATGCAATTTGGCAACCGGCAATGTAATTAGCATGCCGAATATTACTTGGAATGTGAATTGGAACGAAATCGCCAATAGATAAGACCGTTTTACAATTTGGGCCCAAGTTATAAGCAGAGCCTATGGTGTAAATTATCGATAGTCCATATCTCGGAAACTATAAGAGATAATGCAATTTGGCAACCGGCAATGTAATTAGCATGCCGAATATTACTTGGAATGTGAATTGGAACGAAATCGCCAATAGATAAGACCATTTTACAATTTGGGCCCAAGTTAGAAGCAGAGCCTAAGGTGTAAATTATCGATAGTCCATATCTCGGAAACTATAAGAGTTAATGCAATTTGGCAACCGGCAATGTAATTAGCATGCCGAATATTACTTGGAATGTGAATTGGAACGAAATCGCCAATAGATAAGACCATTTTACAATTTGGGCCCAAGTTAGAAGCAGAGCCTAAGGTGTAAATTATCGATAGTCCATATCTCGGAAACTATAAGAGATAATGCAATTTGGCAACCGGCAATGTAATTAGCATGCCGAATATTACTTGGAATGTGAATTGGAACGAAATCGCCAATAGATAAGACCATTTTACAATTTGGGCCCAAGTTAGAAGCAGAGCCTAAGGTGTAAATTATCGATAGTCCATATCTCGGAAACTATAAGAGATAATGCAATTTGGCAACCGGCAATGTAATTAGCATGCCGAATATTACTTGGAATGTGAATTGGAACGAAATCGCCAATAGATAAGACCATTTTACAATTTGGGCCCAAGTTATAAGCAGAGCCTATGCTGTAAATTATCGATAGTCCATATCTCGGAAACTATAAGAGATAATGCAATTTGGCAACCGGCAATGTAATTAGCATGCCGAATATTACTTGGAATGTGAATTGGAACGAAATCGCCAATAGATAAGACCATTTTACAATTTGGGCCCAAGTTATAAGCAGAGCCTATGGTGTAAATTATCGATAGTCCATATCTCGGAAACTATAAGAGATAATGCAATTTGGCAACCGGCAATGTAATTAGCATGCCGAATATTACTTGGAATGTGAATTGGAACGAAATCGCCAATAGATAAGACCATTTTACAATTTGGGCCCAAGTTAGAAGCAGAGCCTAAGGTGTAAATAATCGATAGTCCATATCTCGGAAACTATAAGAGATAATGCAATTTGGCAACCGGCAATGTAATTAGCATGCCGAATATTACTTGGAATGTGAATTGGAACGAAATCGCCAATAGATAAGACCATTTTACAATTTGGGCCCAAGTTAGAAGCAGAGCCTAAGGTGTAAATTATCGATAGTCCATATCTCGGAAACTATAAGAGTTAATGCAATTTGGCAACCGGCAATGTAATTAGCATGCCGAATATTACTTGGAATGTGAATTGGAACGAAATCGCCAATAGATAAGGCCATTTTACAATTTGGGCCCAAGTTAGAAGCAGAGCCTAAGGTGTAAATTATCGATAGTCCATATCTCGGAAACTATAAGAGATAATGCAATTTCGCAACCGGCAATGTAATTAGCATGCCGAATATTACTTGGAGTGTGAATTGGAACGAAATCGCCAATAGATAAGACCATTTTACAATTTGGGCCCCAGTTAGAAGCAGAGCCTAAGGTGTAAATTATCGATAGTCCATATCTCGGAAACTATAAGAGATAATGCAATTTGGCAACCGACAATGTAATTAGCATGCCGAATATTACTTGGAATGTGAATTGGAACGAAATCGCCAATAGATAAGACCATTTTACAATTTGGGCCCAAGTTAGAAGCAGAGCCTAAGGTGTAAATTATCGATAGTCCATATCTCGGAAACTATAAGAGATAATGCAATTTGGCAACCGGCAATGTAATTAGCATGCCGAATATTACTTGGAATGTGAATTGGAACGAAATCGCCAATAGATAAGACCATTTTACAATTTGGGCCCAAGTTAGAAGCAGAGCCTAAAGTGTAAATTATCGATAGTCCATATCTCGGAAACTATAAGAGATAATGCAATTTGGCAACCGGCAATGTAATTAGCATGCCGAATATTACTTGGAATGTGAATTGGAACGAAATCGCCAATAGATAAGACCATTTTACAATTTGGGCCCAAATTAGAAGCAGAGCCTAAGGTGTAAATTATCGATAGTCCATATCTCGGAAACTATAAGAGATAATGCAATTTGGCAACCGGCAATGTAATTAGCATGCCGAATATTACTTGGAATGTGAATTGGAACGAAATCGCCAATAGATAAGACCGTTTTACAATTTGGGCCCAAGTTATAAGCAGAGCCTATGGTGTAAATTATCGATAGTCCATATTTCGGAAACTATAAGAGATAATGCAATTTGGCAACCGGCAATGTAATTAGCATGCCGAATATTACTTGGAATGTGAATTGGAACGAAATCGCCAATAGATAAGACCATTTTACAATTTGGGCCCAAGTTAGAAGCAGAGCCTAAGGTGTAAATTATCGATAGTCCATATCTCGGAAACTATAAGAGATAATGCAATTTGGCAACCGGCAATGTAATTAGCATGCCGAATATTACTTGGAATGTGAATTGGAACGAAATCGCCAATAGATAAGACCATTTTACAATTTGGGCCCAAGTTAGAAGCAGAGCCTAAGGTGTAAATTATCGATAGTCCATATCTCGGAAACTATAAGAGATAATGCAATTTGGCAACCGGCAATGTAATTAGCATGCCGAATATTACTTGGAATGTGAATTGGAACGAAATCGCCAATAGATAAGACCATTTTACAATTTGGGCCCAAGTTAGAAGCAGAGCCTAAGGTGTAAATTATCGATAGTCCATATCTCGGAAACTATAAGAGATAATGCAATTTGGCAACCGGCAATGTAATTAGCATGCCGAATATTACTTGGAATGTGAATTGGAACGAAATCGCCAATAGATAAGACCATTTTACAATTTGGGCCCAAGTTAGAAGCAGAGCCTAAGGTGTAAATTATCGATAGTCCATATCTCGGAAACTATAAGAGATAATGCAATTTGGCAACCGGCAATGTAATTAGCATGCCGAATATTACTTGGAATGTGAATTGGAACGAAATCGCCAATAGATAAGACCATTTTACAATTTGGGCCCAAGTTAGAAGCAGAGCCTAAGGTGTAAATTATCGATAGTCCATATCTCATAAACTATAAGAGATAATGCAATTTGGCAACCGGCAATGTAATTATCATGCCGAATATTACTTGGAATGTGAATTGGAACGAAATCGCCAATAGATAAGACCATTTTACAATTTGGGCCCAAGTTAGAAGCAGAGCCTAAGGTGTAAATTATCGATAGTCCATATCTCGGAAACTATAAGAGATAATGCAATTTGGCAACCGGCAATGTAATTAGCATGCCGAATATTACTTGGAATGTGAATTGGAACGAAATCGCCAATAGATAAGACCATTTTACAATTTGGGCCCAAGTTAGAAGCAGAGCCTAAGGTGTAAATTATTGATAGTCCATATCTCGGAAACTATAAGAGATAATGCAATTTCGCAACCGGCAATGTAATTAGCATGCCGATTATCACTTGGAATGTGAATTGGGACGAAATCGCCAATAGATAAGACCATTTTACAATTTGGGCCCAAGTTAGAAGCAGAGCCTAAAGTGTAAATTATCGATAGTCCATATCTCGGAAACTATAAGAGATAATGCAATTTGGCAACCGGCAATGTAATTAGCATGCCGAATATTACTTGGAATGTGAATTGGAACGAAATCGCCAATAGATAAGACCATTTTACAATTTGGGCCCAAGTTAGAAGCAGAGCCTAAGGTGTAAATTATCGATAGTCCATATCTCGGAAACTATAAGAGATAATGCAATTTGGCAACCGGCAATGTAATTAGCATGCCGAATATTACTTGGAATGTGAATTGGAACGAAATCGCCAATAGATAAGACCGTTTTACAATTTGGGCCCAAGTTATAAGCAGAGCCTATGGTGTAAATTATCGATAGTCCATATCTCGGAAACTATAAGAGATAACGCAATTTGGCTACCGGCAATGTAATTAGCATGCCGAATATTACTTGGAATGTGAATTGGAACGAAATCGCCAATAGATAAGACCATTTTACAATTTGGGCCCAAGTTAGAAGCAGAGCCTAAGGTGTAAATTATCGATAGTCCATATCTCGGAAACTATAAGAGTTAATGCAATTTGGCAACCGGCAATGTAATTAGCATGCCGAATATTACTTGGAATGTGAATTGGAACGAAATCGCCAATAGATAAGACCATTTTACAATTTGGGCCCAAGTTAGAAGCAGAGCCTAAGGTGTAAATTATCGATAGTCCATATCTCGGAAACTATAAGAGATAATGCAATTTGGCAACCGGCAATGTAATTAGCATGCCGAATATTACTTGGAATGTGAATTGGAACGAAATCGCCAATAGATAAGACCATTTTACAATTTGGGCCCAAGTTAGAAGCAGAGCCTAAGGTGTAAATTATCGATAGTCCATATCTCGGAAACTATAAGAGATAATGCAATTTGGCAACCGGCAATGTAATTAGCATGCCGAATATTACTTGGAATGTGAATTGGAACGAAATCGCCAATAGATAAGACCATTTTACAATTTGGGCCCAAGTTATAAGCAGAGCCTATGGTGTAAATTATCGATAGTCCATATCTCGGAAACTATAAGAGATAATGCAATTTGGCAACCGGCAATGTAATTAGCATGCCGAATATTACTTGGAATGTGAATTGGAACGAAATCGCCAATAGATAAGACCATTTTACAATTTGGGCCCAAGTTAGAAGCAGAGCCTAAGGTGTAAATAATCGATAGTCCATATCTCGGAAACTATAAGAATTAATGCAATTTGGCAACTGGCAATGTAATTAGCATGCCGAATATTACTTGGAATGTGAATTGGAACGAAATCGCCATTAGATAAGACCATTTTACAATTTGGGCCCAAGTTAGAAGCAGAGCCTAAGGTGTAAATTATCGATAGTCCATATCTCGGAAACTATAAGAGATAATGCAATTTGGCAACCGGCAATGTAATTAGCATGCCGAATATTACTTGGAATGTGAATTGGAACGAAATCGCCAATAGATAAGACCATTTTACAATTTGGGCCCAAGTTAGAAGCAGAGCCTAAGGTGTAAATTATCGATAGTCCATATCTCGGAAACTATAAGAGATAATGCAATTTGGCAACCGGCAATGTAATTATCATGCCGAATATTACTTGGAATGTGAATTGGAACGAAATCGCCAATAGATAAGACCATTTTACAATTTGGGCCCAAGTTAGAAGCAGAGCCTAAGGTGTAAATTATCGATAGTCCATATCTCGGAAACTATAAGAGATAATGCAATTTGGCAACCGGCAATGTAATTAGCATGCCGAATATTACTTGGAATGTGAATTGGAATGAAATCGCCAATAGATAAGACCATTTTACAATTTGGGCCCAAGTTAGAAGCAGAGCCTAAGGTGTAAATTATTGATAGTCCATATCTCGGAAACTATAAGAGATAATGCAATTTGGCAACCGGCAATGTAATTAGCATGCCGAATATTACTTGGAATGTGAATTGGAACGAAATCGCCAATAGATAAGACCATTTTACAATTTGGGCCCAAGTTAGAAGCAGAGCCTAAGGTGTAAATTATCGATAGTCCATATCTCGGAAACTATAAGAGATAATGCAATTTGGCAACCGGCAATGTAATTAGCATGCCGAATATTACTTGGAATGTGAATTGGAACGAAATCGCCAATAGATAAGACCGTTTTACAATTTGGGCCCAAGTTATAAGCAGAGCCTATGGTGTAAATTATCGATAGTCGATATCTCGGAAACTATAAGAGATAATGCAATTTGGCAACCGGCAATGTAATTAGCATGCCGAATATTACTTGGAATGTGAATTGGAACGAAATCGCCAATAGATAAGACCATTTTACAATTTGGGCCCAAGTTAGAAGCAGAGCCTAAGGTGTAAATTATCGATAGTCCATATCTCGGAAACTATAAGAGTTAATGCAATTTGGCAACCGGCAATGTAATTAGCATGCCGAATATTACTTGGAATGTGAATTGGAACGAAATCGCCAATAGATAAGACCATTTTACAATTTGGGCCCAAGTTAGAAGCAGAGCCTAAGGTGTAAATTATCGATAGTCCATATCTCGGAAACTATAAGAGATAATGCAATTTGGCAACCGGCAATGTAATTAGCATGCCGAATATTACTTGGAATGTGAATTGGAACGAAATCGCCAATAGATAAGACCATTTTACAATTTGGGCCCAAGTTAGAAGCAGAGCCTAAGGTGTAAATTATCGATAGTCCATATCTCGGAAACTATAAGAGATAATGCAATTTGGCAACCGGCAATGTAATTAGCATGCCGAATATTACTTGGAATGTGAATTGGAACGAAATCGCCAATAGATAAGACCATTTTACAATTTGGGCCCAAGTTATAAGCAGAGCCTATGGTGTAAATTATCGATAGTCCATATCTCGGAAACTATAAGAGATAATGCAATTTGGCAACCGGCAATGTAATTAGCATGCCGAATATTACTTGGAATGTGAATTGGAACGAAATCGCCAATAGATAAGACCATTTTACAATTTGGGCCCAAGTTAGAAGCAGAGCCTAAGGTGTAAATAATCGATAGTCCATATCTCGGAAACTATAAGAGTTAATGCAATTTGGCAACCGGCAATGTAATTAGCATGCCGAATATTACTTGGAATGTGAATTGGAACGAAATCGCCAATAGATAAGACCATTTTACAATTTGGGCCCAAGTTAGAAGCAGAGCCTAAGGTGTAAATTATCGATAGTCAATATCTCGGAAACTATAAGAGATAATGCAATTTGGCAACCGGCAATGCAATTAGCATGCCGAATATTACTTGGAATGTGAATTGGAACGAAATCGCCAATAGGTAAGACCATTTTACAATTTGGGCCCAAGTTAGAAGCAGAGCCTAAGGTGTAAATTATCGATAGTCCATATCTCGGAAACTATAAGAGATAATTCAATTTGGCAACCGGCAATGTAATTAGCATGCCGAATATTACTTGGAATGTGAATTGGAACGAAATCGCCAATAGATAAGACCATTTTACAATTTGGGCCCAAGTTAGAAGCAGAGCCTAAGGTGTAAATTATCGATAGTCCATATCTCGGAAACTATAAGAGATAATGCAATTTGGCAACCGGCAATATAATTAGCATGCCGAATATAACTTGGAATGTGAATTGGAACGAAATCGCCAATAGATAAGACCATTTTACAATTTGGGCCCAAGTTAGAAGCAGAGCCTAAGGTGTAAATTATCGATAGTCCATATCTCGGAAACTATAAGAGATAATGCAATTTGGCAACCGGCAATGTAATTAGCATGCCGAATATTACTTGGAATGTGAATTGGAACGAAATCGCCAATAGATAAGACCATTTTAGAATTTGGGCCCAAGTTAGAAGCAGAGCCTATGGTGTAAATTATCGATAGTCCATATCTCGGAAACTATAAGAGATAATGCAATTTGGCAACCGGCAATGTAATTAGCATGCCGAATATTACTTGGAATGTGAATTGGAACGAAATCGCCAATAGATAAGACCATTTTACAATTTGGGCCCAAGTTAGAAGCAGAGCCTAAGGTGTAAATTATCGATAGTCCATATCTCGGAAACTATAAGAGTTAATGCAATTTGGCAACCGGCAATGTAATTAGCATGCCGAATATTACTTGGAATGTGAATTGGAACGAAATCGCCAATAGATAAGGCCATTTTACAATTTGGGCCCAAGTTAGAAGCAGAGCCTAAGATGTAAATTATCGATAGTCCATATCTCGGAAACTATAAGAGATAATGCAATTTCGCAACCGGCAATGTAATTAGCATGCCGAATATTACTTGGAGTGTGAATTGGAACGAAATCGCCAATAGATAAGACCATTTTACAATTTGGGCCCAAGTTAGAAGCAGAGCCTAAGGTGTAAATTATCGATAGTCCATATCTCGGAAACTATAAGAGATAATGCAATTTGGCAACCGGCAATGTAATTAGCATGCCGAATATTACTTGGAATGTGAATTGGAACGAAATCGCCAATAGATAAGACCATTTTACAATTTGGGCCCAAGTTAGAAGCAGAGCCTAAGGTGTAAATTATCGATAGTCCATATCTCGGAAACTATAAGAGATAATGCAATTTGGCAACCGGCAATGTAATTAGCATGCCGAATATTACTTGGAATGTGAATTAGAACGAAATCGCCAATAGATAAGACCATTTTACAATTTGGGCCCAAGTTAGAAGCAGAGCCTAAGGTGTAAATTATCGATAGTCCATATCTCGGAAACTATAAGAGATAATGCAATTTGGCAACCGGCAATGTAATTAGCATGCCGAATATTACTTGGAATGTGAATTGGAACGAAATCGCCAATAGATAAGACCATTTTACAATTTGGGCCCAAGTTAGAAGCAGAGCCTAAGGTGTAAATTATCGATAGTCCATATCTCGGAAACTATAAGAGATAATGCAATTTGGCAACCGGCAATGTAATTAGCATGCCGAATATTACTTGGAATGTGAATTGGAACGAAATCGCCAATAGATAAGACCATTTTACAATTTGGGCCCAAGTTAGAAGCAGAGCCTAAGGTGTAAATTATCGATAGTCAATATCTCGGAAACTATAAGAGATAATGCAATTTGGCAACCGGCAATGCAATTAGCATGCCGAATATTACTTGGAATGTGAATTGGAACGAAATCGCCAATAGGTAAGACCATTTTACAATTTGGGCCCAAGTTAGAAGCAGAGCCTAAGGTGTAAATTATCGATAGTCCATATCTCGGAAACTATAAGAGATAATTCAATTAGGCAACCGGCAATGTAATTAGCATGCCGAATATTACTTGGAATGTGAATTGGAACGAAATCGCCAATAGATAAGACCATTTTACAATTTGGGCCCAAGTTAGAAGCAGAGCCTAAGGTGTAAATTATCGATAGTCCATATCTCGGAAACTATAAGAGATAATGCAATTTGGCAACCGGCAATATAATTAGCATGCCGAATATAACTTGGAATGTGAATTGGAACGAAATCGCCAATAGATAAGACCATTTTACAATTTGGGCCCAAGTTAGAAGCAGAGCCTAAGGTGTAAATTATCGATAGTCCATATCTCGGAAACTATAAGAGATAATGCAATTTGGCAACCGGCAATGTAATTAGCATGCCGAATATTACTTGGAATGTGAATTGGAACGAAATCGCCAATAGATAAGACCATTTTAGAATTTGGGCCCAAGTTAGAAGCAGAGCCTATGGTGTAAATTATCGATAGTCCATATCTCGGAAACTATAAGAGATAATGCAATTTGGCAACCGGCAATGTAATTATCATGCCGAATATTACTTGGAATGTGAATTGGAACGAAATCGCCAATAGATAAGACCATTTTACAATTTGGGCCCAAGTTAGAAGCAGAGCCTAAGGTGTAAATTATCGATAGTCCATATCTCGGAAACTATAAGAGATAATGCAATTTGGCAACCGGCAATGTAATTAGCATGCCGAATATTACTTGGAATGTGAATTGGAACGAAATCGCCAATAGATAAGACCATTTTACAATTTGGGCCCAAGTTAGAAGCAGAGCCTAAGGTGTAAATTATCGATAGTCCATATCTCGGAAACTATAAGAGATAATGCAATTTGGCAACCGGCAATGTAATTAGCATGCCGAATATTACTTGGAATGTGAATTGGAACGAAATCGCCAATAGATAAGACCATTTTACAATTTGGGCCCAAGTTAGAAGCAGAGCCTAAGGTGTAAATTATCGATAGTCCATATCTCGGAAACTATAAGAGATAATGCAATTTGGCAACCGGCAATGTAATTATCATGCCGAATATTACTTGGAATGTGAATTGGAACGAAATCGCCAATAGATAAGACCATTTTACAATTTGGGCCCAAGTTAGAAGCAGAGCCTAAGGTGTAAATTATCGATAGTCCATATCTCGGAAACTATAAGAGATAATGCAATTTGGCAACCGGCAATGTAATTAGCATGCCGAATATTACTTGGAATGTGAATTGGAACGAAATCGCCAATAGATAAGACCATTTTACAATTTGGGCAAAAGTTAGAAGCAGAGCCTAAGGTGTAAATTATTGATAGTCCATATCTCGGAAACTATAAGAGATAATGCAATTTCGCAACCGGCAATGTAATTAGCATGCCGATTATCACTTGGAATGTGAATTGGGACGAAATCGCCAATAGATAAGACCATTTTACAATTTGGGCCCAAGTTAGAAGCAGAGCCTAAGGTGTAAATTATCGATAGTCCATATCTCGGAAACTATAAGAGATAATGCAATTTGGCAACCGGCAATGTAATTAGTATGCCGAATATTACTTGGAATGTGAATTGGAACGAAATCGCCAATAGATAAGACCATTTTACAATTTGGGCCCAAGTTAGAAGCAGAGCCTAAGGTGTAAATTATCGATAGTCCATATCTCGGAAACTATAAGAGATAATGCAATTTGGCAACCGGCAATGTAATTAGCATGCCGAATATTACTTGGAATGTGAATTGGAATGAAATCGCCAATAGATAAGACCATTTTACAATTTGGGCCCAAGTTAGAAGCAGAGCCTAAGGTGTAAATTATTGATAGTCCATATCTCGGAAACTATAAGAGATAATGCAATTTCGCAACCGGCAATGTAATTAGCATGCCGATTGTCACTTGGAATGTGAATTGGGACGAAATCGCCAATAGATAAGACCATTTTACAATTTGGGCCCAAGTTAGAAGCAGAGCCTAAGGTGTAAATTATCGATAGTCCATATCTCGGAAGCTATAAGAGATAATGCAATTTGGCAACCGGCAATGTAATTAGCATGCCGAATATTACTTGGAATGTGAATTGGAACGAAATCGCCAATAGATAAGACCATTTTACAATTTGGGCCCAAGTTAGAAGCAGAGCCTAAGGTGTATATTATCGATAGTCCATATCTCGGAAACTATAAGAGATAATGCAATTTGGCAACCGGCAATGTAATTAGCATGCCGAATATTACTTGGAATGTGAATTGGAACGAAATCGCCAATAGATAAGACCATTTTACAATTTGGGCCCAAGTTAGAAGCAGAGCCTAAGGTGTAAATTATCGATAGTCCATATCTCGGAAACTATAAGAGATAATGCAATTTGGCAACCGGCAATGTAATTAGCATGCCGAATATTACTTGGAATGAGAATTGGAACGAAATCGCCAATAGATAAGACCATTTTACAATTTGGGCCCAAGTTAGACGCAGAGCCTAAGGTGTAAATTATCGATAGTCCATATCTCGGAAACTATAAGAGATAATGCAATTTGGCAACCGGCAATGTAATTAGCATGCCGAATATTACTTGGAATGTGAATTGGAACGAAATCGCCAATAGATAAGACCATTTTACAATTTGGGCCCAAGTTAGAAGCAGAGCCTAAGGTGTAAATTATCGATAGTCCATATCTCGGAAACTATAAGAGATAATGCAATTTGGCAACCGGCAATGTAATTAGCATGCCGAATATTACTTGGAATGTGAATTGGAACGAAATCGCCAATAGATAAGACCATTTTACAATTTGAGCCCAAGTTAGAAGCAGAGCCTAAGGTGTAAATTATTGATAGTCCATATCTCGGAAACTATAAGAGATAATGCAATTTCGCAACCGGCAATGTAATTAGCATGCCGAATATTACTTGGAATGTGAATTGGAACGAAATCGCCAATAGATAAGACCATTTTACAATTTGGGCCCAAGTTAGAAGCAGAGCCTAAGGTGTAAATTATTGATAGTCCATATCTCGGAAACTATAAGAGATAATGCAATTTCGCAACCGGCAATGTAATTAGCATGCCGAATATTACTTGGAATGTGAATTGGAACGAAATCGCCAATAGATAAGACCATTTTACAATTTGGGCCCAAGTTAGAAGCAGAGCCTAAGGTGTAAATTATCGATAGTCCATATCTCGGAAACTATAAGAGATAATGCAATTTGGCAACCGGCAATGTAATTAGCATGCCGAATATTACTTGGAATGTGAATTGGAACGAAATCGCCAATAGATAAGACCATTTTACAATTTGGGCCCAAGTTAGAAGCAGAGCCTAAGGTGTAAATTATTGATAGTCCATATCTCGGAAACTATAAGAGATAATGCAATTTCGCAACCGGCAATGTAATTAGCATGCCGAATATCACTTGGAATGTGAATTGGGACGAAATCGCCAATAGATAAGACCATTTTACAATTTGGGCCCAAGTTAGAAGCAGAGCCTAAGGTGTAAATTATCGATAGTCCATATCTCGGAAACTATAAGAGATAATGCAATTTGGCAACCGGCAATGTAATTAGCATGCCGAATATTACTTGGAATGTGAATTGGAACAAAATCGCCAATAGATAAGACCATTTTACAATTTGGGCCCAAGTTAGAAGCAGAGCCTAAGGTGTAAATTATCGATAGTCCATATCTCGGAAACTATAAGAGATAATGCAATTTCGCAACCGGCAATGTAATTAGCATGCCGAATATTACTTGGAGTGTGAATTGGAACGAAATCGCCAATAGATAAGACCATTTTACAATTTGGGCCCAAGTTAGAAGCAGAGCCTAAGGTGTAAATTATCGATAGTCCATATCTCGGAAACTATAAGAGATAATGCAATTTGGCAACCGGCAATGTAATTAGCATGCCGAATATTACTTGGAATGTGAATTGGAACGAAATCGCCAATAGATAAGACCATTTTACAATTTGGGCCCAAGTTAGAAGCAGAGCCTAAGGTGTAAATTATCGATAGTCCATATCTCGGAAACTATAAGAGATAATGCAATTTGGCAACCGGCAATGTAATTAGCATGCCGAATATTACTTGGAATGTGAATTGGAACGAAATCGCCAATAGATAAGACCATTTTACAATTTGGGCCCAAGTTAGAAGCAGAGCCTAAGGTGTAAATTATCGATAGTCCATATCTCGGAAACTATAAGAGATAATGCAATTTGGCAACCGGCAATGTAATTAGCATGCCGAATATTACTTGGAATGTGAATTGGAACGAAATCGCCAATAGATAAGACCATTTTACAATTTGGGCCCAAGTTAGAAGCAGAGCCTAAGGTGTAAATTATTGATAGTCCATATCTCGGAAACTATAAGAGATAATGCAATTTCGCAACCGGCAATGTAATTAGCATGCCGATTGTCACTTGGAATGTGAATTGGGACGAAATCGCCAATAGATAAGACCATTTTACAATTTGGGCCCAAGTTAGAAGCAGAGCCTAAGGTGTAAATTATCGATAGTCCATATCTCGGAAACTATAAGAGATAATGCAATTTGGCAACCGGCAATGTAATTAGCATGCCGAATATTACTTGGAATGTGAATTGGAACGAAATCGCCAATAGATAAGACCATTTTACAATTTGGGCCCAAGTTAGAAGCAGAGCCTAAGGTGTAAATTATCGATAGTCCATATCTCGGAAACTATAAGAGATAATGCAATTTGGCAACCGGCAATGTAATTAGCATGCCGAATATTACTTGGAATGTGAATTGGAACGAAATCGCCAATAGATAAGACCATTTTACAATTTGGGCCCAAGTTAGAAGCAGAGCCTAAGGTGTAAATTATCGATAGTCCATATCTCGGAAACTATAAGAGATAATGCAATTTGGCAACCGGCAATGTAATTAGCATGCCGAATATTTCTTGGAATGTGAATTGGAACGAAATCGCCAATAGATAAGACCATTTTACAATTTGGGCCCAAGTTAGAAGCAGAGCCTAAGGTGTAAATTATTGATAGTCCATATCTCGGAAACTATAAGAGATAATGCAATTTCGCAACCGGCAATGTAATTAGCATGCCGAATATTACTTGGAATGTGAATTGGAACGAAATCGCCAATAGATAAGACCATTTTACAATTTGGGCCCAAGTTAGAAGCAGAGCCTAAGGTGTAAATTATTGATAGTCCATATCTCGGAAACTATAAGAGATAATGCAATTTGGCAACCAGCAATGTAATTAGCATGCCGAATATTACTTGGAATGTGAATTGGAACGAAATCGCCAATAGATAAGACCATTTTACGATTTGGGCCCAAGTTAGAAGCAGAGCCTAAGGTGTAAATTATCGATAGTCCATATCTCGGAAACTATAAGAGATAATGCAATTTGGCAACCGGCAATGTAATTAGCATGCCGAATATTACTTGGAATGTGAATTGGAACGAAATCGCCAATAGATAAGACCATTTTACAATTTGGGCCCAAGTTAGAAGCAGAACCTAAGGTGTAAATTATTGATAGTCCATATCTCGGAAACTATAAGAGATAATGCAATTTCGCAACCGACAATGTAATTAGCATGCCGAATATTACTTGGAATGTGAATTGGAACGAAATCGCCAATAGATAAGACCATTTTACAATTTGGGCCCAAGTTAGAAGCAGAGCCTAAGGTGTAAATTATTGATAGTCCATATCTCGGAAACTATAAGAGATAATGCAATTTGGCAACCGGCAATGTAATTAGCATGCCGAATATTACTTGGAATGTGAATTGGAACGAAATCGCCAATAGATAAGACCATTTTACAATTTGGGCCCAAGTTAGAAGCAGAGCCTAAGGTGTAAATTATCGATAGTCCATATCTCGGAAACTATAAGAGATAATGCAATTTGGCAACCGGCAATGTAATTAGCATGCCGAATATTACTTGGAATGTGAATTGGAACGAAATCGCCAATAGATAAGACCATTTTACAATTTGGGCCCAAGTTAGAAGCAGAGCCTAAGGTGTAAATTATCGATAGTCCATATCTCGGAAACTATAAGAGATAATGCAATTTGGCAACCGGCAATGTAATTAGCATGCCGAATATTACTTGGAATGTGAATTGGAACGAAATCGCCAATAGATAAGACCATTTTACAATTTGGGCCCAAGTTAGAAGCAGAGCCTAAGGTGTAAATTATTGATAGTCCATATCTCGGAAACTATAAGAGATAATGCAATTTCGCAACCGGCAATGTAATTAGCATGCCGATTATCACTTGGAATGTGAATTGGGACGAAATCGCCAATAGATAAGACCATTTTACAATTTGGGCCCAAGTTAGAAGCAGAGCCTAAGGTGTAAATTATCGATAGTCCATATCTCGGAAACTATAAGAGATAATGCAATTTGGCAACCGGCAATGTAATTAGCATGCCGAATATTACTTGGAATGTGAATTGGAACGAAATCGCCAATAGATAAGACCATTTTACAATTTGGGCCCAAGTTAGAAGCAGAGCCTAAAGTGTAAATTATCGATAGTCCATATCTCGGAAACTATAAGAGATAATGCAATTTGGCAACCGGCAATGTAATTAGCATGCCGAATATTACTTGGAATGTGAATTGGAACGAAATCGCCAATAGATAAGACCATTTTACAATTTGGGCCCAAGTTAGAAGCAGAGCCTAAGGTGTAAATTATCGATAGTCCATATCTCGGAAACTATAAGAGATAATGCAATTTGGCAACCGGCAATGTAATTAGCATGCCGAATATTACTTGGAATGTGAATTGGAACGAAATCGCCAATAGATAAGACCGTTTTACAATTTGGGCCCAAGTTATAAGCAGAGCCTATGGTGTAAATTATCGATAGTCCATATCTCGGAAACTATAAGAGATAATGCAATTTGGCAACCGGCAATGTAATTAGCATGCCGAATATTACTTGGAATGTGAATTGGAACGAAATCGCCAATAGATAAGACCATTTTACAATTTGGGCCCAAGTTAGAAGCAGAGCCTAAGGTGTAAATTATCGATAGTCCATATCTCGGAAACTATAAGAGTTAATGCAATTTGGCAACCGGCAATGTAATTAGCATGCCGAATATTACTTGGAATGTGAATTGGAACGAAATCGCCAATAGATAAGACCATTTTACAATTTGGGCCCAAGTTAGAAGCAGAGCCTAAGGTGTAAATTATCGATAGTCCATATCTCGGAAACTATAAGAGATAATGCAATTTGGCAACCGGCAATGTAATTAGCATGCCGAATATTACTTGGAATGTGAATTGGAACGAAATCGCCAATAGATAAGACCATTTTACAATTTGGGCCCAAGTTAGAAGCAGAGCCTAAGGTGTAAATTATCGATAGTCCATATCTCGGAAACTATAAGAGATAATGCAATTTGGCAACCGGCAATGTAATTAGCATGCCGAATATTACTTGGAATGTGAATTGGAACGAAATCGCCAATAGATAAGACCATTTTACAATTTGGGCCCAAGTTATAAGCAGAGCCTATGGTGTAAATTATCGATAGTCCATATCTCGGAAACTATAAGAGATAATGCAATTTGGCAACCGGCAATGTAATTAGCATGCCGAATATTACTTGGAATGTGAATTGGAACGAAATCGCCAATAGATAAGACCATTTTACAATTTGGGCCCAAGTTATAAGCAGAGCCTATGGTGTAAATTATCGATAGTCCATATCTCGGAAACTATAAGAGATAATGCAATTTGGCAACCGGCAATGTAATTAGCATGCCGAATATTACTTGGAATGTGAATTGGAACGAAATCGCCAATAGATAAGACCATTTTACAATTTGGGCCCAAGTTAGAAGCAGAGCCTAAGGTGTAAATAATCGATAGTCCATATCTCGGAAACTATAAGAGATAATGCAATTTGGCAACCGGCAATGTAATTAGCATGCCGAATATTACTTGGAATGTGAATTGGAACGAAATCGCCAATAGATAAGACCATTTTACAATTTGGGCCCAAGTTAGAAGCAGAGCCTAAGGTGTAAATTATCGATAGTCCATATCTCGGAAACTATAAGAGTTAATGCAATTTGGCAACCGGCAATGTAATTAGCATGCCGAATATTACTTGGAATGTGAATTGGAACGAAATCGCCAATAGATAAGGCCATTTTACAATTTGGGCCCAAGTTAGAAGCAGAGCCTAAGGTGTAAATTATCGATAGTCCATATCTCGGAAACTATAAGAGATAATGCAATTTCGCAACCGGCAATGTAATTAGCATGCCGAATATTACTTGGAGTGTGAATTGGAACGAAATCGCCAATAGATAAGACCATTTTACAATTTGGGCCCCAGTTAGAAGCAGAGCCTAAGGTGTAAATAATCGATAGTCCATATCTCGGAAACTATAAGAGATAATGCAATTTGGCAACCGACAATGTAATTAGCATGCCGAATATTACTTGGAATGTGAATTGGAACGAAATCGCCAATAGATAAGACCATTTTACAATTTGGGCCCAAGTTAGAAGCAGAGCCTAAGGTGTAAATTATCGATAGTCCAGATCTCGGAAACTATAAGAGATAATGCAATTTGGCAACCGGCAATGTAATTAGCATGCCGAATATTACTTGGAATGTGAATTAGAACGAAATCGCCAATAGATAAGACCATTTTACAATTTGGGCCCAAGTTAGAAGCAGAGCCTAAGGTGTAAATTATCGATAGTCCATATCTCGGAAACTATAAGAGATAATGCAATTTGGCAACCGGCAATGTAATTAGCATGCCGAATATTACTTGGAATGTGAATTGGAACGAAATCGCCAATAGATAAGACCATTTTACAATTTGGGCCCAAGTTAGAAGCAGAGCCTAAGGTGTAAATTATCGATAGTCCATATCTCGGAAACTATAAGAGATAATGCAATTTGGCAACCGGCAATGTAATTATCATGCCGAATATTACTTGGAATGTGAATTGGAACGAAATCGCCAATAGATAAGACCATTTTACAATTTGGGCCCAAGTTAGAAGCAGAGCCTAAGGTGTAAATTATCGATAGTCCATATCTCGGAAACTATAAGAGATAATGCAATTTGGCAACCGGCAATGTAATTAGCATGCCGAATATTACTTGGAATGTGAATTGGAACGAAATCGCCAATAGATAAGACCATTTTACAATTTGGGCCCAAGTTAGAAGCAGAGCCTAAGGTGTAAATTATTGATAGTCCATATCTCGGAAACTATAAGAGATAATGCAATTTCGCAACCGGCAATGTAATTAGCATGCCGATTATCACTTGGAATGTGAATTGGGACGAAATCGCCAATAGATAAGACCATTTTACAATTTGGGCCCAAGTTAGAAGCAGAGCCTAAAGTGTAAATTATCGATAGTCCATATCTCGGAAACTATAAGAGATAATGCAATTTGGCAACCGGCAATGTAATTAGCATGCCGAATATTACTTGGAATGTGAATTGGAACGAAATCGCCAATAGATAAGACCATTTTACAATTTGGGCCCAAGTTAGAAGCAGAGCCTAAGGTGTAAATTATCGATAGTCCATATCTCGGAAACTATAAGAGATAATGCAATTTGGCAACCGGCAATGTAATTAGCATGCCGAATATTACTTGGAATGTGAATTGGAACGAAATCGCCAATAGATAAGACCGTTTTACAATTTGGGCCCAAGTTATAAGCAGAGCCTATGGTGTAAATTATCGATAGTCCATATCTCGGAAACTATAAGAGATAATGCAATTTGGCTACCGGCAATGTAATTAGCATGCCGAATATTACTTGGAATGTGAATTGGAACGAAATCGCCAATAGATAAGACCATTTTACAATTTGGGCCCAAGTTAGAAGCAGAGCCTAAGGTGTAAATTATCGATAGTCCATATCTCGGAAACTATAAGAGTTAATGCAATTTGGCAACCGGCAATG